>NC_092039.1:72489839-72812185 GCF_003086295.3 Arachis hypogaea | reverse complement strand
GACTTTAGTGGACAAGGCAGAGAATGAATTCGTACTAGAACAAGTGGAATAAGCTGTCATTGTTCAAGAAGAAGAGTTGGTTGAAGATCTAGGCGATGCTGAACTTCCTTGGGAATCCAGAATTGAGGAAAACTCCGTCCAGGATGCTACAGTTGATGCTAAGGAAGATACTGTACAATCTCCAAGGCAAGTCGTTTATGAGGAATCAGACGGAATAATCCAAGAAGCAAATTCCCTTGATGGTGATATTCACAAGTCTAGCTCTCTTGGTGATGAACTTATGTCCGCAAGTGAATTCTCTGAGATCGAAGAATCTTCCCCAAGTGAATATGAAGATGATGCGGAGGTAGATTTCTCTCAACCTCCAATCTATGACTTGAGTGATGAGGAAGACACGGAAGACTTTGACCAGGACACAGATACAATTGAAGATCTTTGCAAAGAAGTGGAGGAATTCACAGAAGAGCATAAGGGAGTAGAACTTACAGAACCACCAGAAACACCTATCCCAAGGCCACTACCACCTAATACAAGCTTCAAGTGGGTACAATCCTTAACTTATGACTTTACTTATTCACTTGAATATGTTTTACTTGAAACAGATGGCCAGCTTAGAGCTCTCTGCGGCTTTAAGAGTAAGAGGGAAATGGCTCGTACTCAGAGCTGGTGCACAAGGTTCAATAAGGTTCCACGCTTCACCTCGAAGTACACGGATTGGTATCGTGCTCAATTGCATGGATCACGGAGAACGTTTGGTTACCATGGTGAGATTCTACTCTTTAAACCGCCCGGATGGAAACAGGTAGATCAAGACGGAGGCGGATTTAAAAGCAAGGCTTGGAATCCTGGAGTTTATTCTGACATTTATCACCCCGGGAACCTAAAAATCTGTTTGAAGCTGTTCAGAAGCTTCACATGCCTAGTTTGGGACCCCGGAGGCTATTGCCATTCCAAGCACTGGTGGAGATTTTTGGACGAATTTAAACATAAGCCACCCTAACCGGAAGCTCCTCCAATGTCCAACTTAAGGACTCTAACTAAAAGTGCTAGGTGGGAGACAACCCACCATGCTATGGTCGTTTCTTTTTCAGTTTATTTCATCATTATTTGTTTTTATTTTTATTTCCTTTTCATTTTACTTTAGTAAACCTGGAATCATGCATAGCACTCATATTAATCACTGCATTCTGCATTGTTCATGCATATATAAAAAAATATTTTTTTTCGCTACGCGACGTGATCGCATCAGCGACGCATCCGCGCTGCTTGGAGAGAAAGGAAAATTAAAAGTGAACAGAGAGTCACGCAGGAGCGTGGCTGGAGGCGTGCTAATGGCACATATCGACCCACGCGACCGCTTCGTTGATGCGTCCGCGTCGAATGGGAAGTATGGCCTCCCACGCGACCGCGTGCCCCACGCGGCCACGTGCCCTGCATTTTTGACGTAAAAGGGTGCACAATGCCATATTGTGCGAGAGTGGTGCCGGATGGGTGCTGGAAGCACAATCCTTGTCACGCGACCGCGTTGCCGACGCGGCCGCGTCAATTATTTTCTGATGCACACTCACGCGATCGCGTGCTGACGATTGGATTTTTGACGGTCTAGAATTTTACAAATGAAATCTCGTCGAAGTATAGTCTCTAAACCAACAATAATCCTCTCATACAAAAATTTGTTTGTCACAAGTACAAACCCCTAAAATCTATAAACCGAAGTATTTAAACCTCGGGTCGTTCTCCCTAGGATTTACAATAAAGTGTCTTTTTATTGGTTATGGATTTATTTATTTTGGGGTTTTAGATGAGAAAAATGAATAGTAAATGGTAAGAAAACTTTATTAACAAAATGGTCTTGGCAAGATTTGGTTGTCAAGGGTCTTCATCATTATCACTAGCCACAAGTATGGTAGTTGCAAGGATTAATCCCACTTAGTCATCCTTAAATCAATTAACAAAGGAAAGTCAAGTGAGTTATATCAATCCTAGTCCATAAGTCCTAGCTTTCCACTAATTGGATTAATGAAGGCTAGAGTTAATGGCTATCAACTAGCAATCAATTGGACACTAGTGACTCAAGAAATCCTAAGTTACCTTCTCAAGCCAAGAACATAAAATCCTACTCTAACATCCTCTCAAGCATTTCATCAAACACTTGGAGGGTAATGAAAGAAAGCATTTTTATTTGTAAGAATAAAAGGAATCAACAACCAACAATTACAAAGAATTAACAAAACAACAATCAACAACATCACATTCACATGAATGATCTCAAATTGCATTATTAAAAGAAAACAAAAGAACAAGAATATCTCAATTACAAAACCTAGAAACAAAATAAGAGAAATTACAACAAGAGGATAGGGATAGGAAGAAGAACCAAAGTGTAGCAATCACCACTTGAAGGTAGAAGTAGAAGGAGACTTGAATTAAACCTAGAACTATGAGATCCTAATCTAACCCTAATTCCTAATCCTAGAGAGAAGTGAGAGCTTCTCTCTCTAAAAACTACTTCTAACTACTAAACTATGACTAATGATCAAAAGTATCTAAAGTATGTTGATTCCCCTTCAATACTTGACTTAAATAGCATCAGAAATGAGTTGGATTGGGCCCACAAGGCTCCTAAAACCGCTGGGGACGATTTCATTAAAGTGGGCAAGGACAGAATCGGCGTGCGCACGCAAAGTGCGCGTGCGCGCCCTTGAACGCGAAACAACATGTGGCAAAATTTATATCATTTTGAAGCCCCGGATGTTAGCTTTCCAACCCAACTAAAACCGCATCATTTGGACCTTTGTAGCTCAAGTTATGGTCGTTTAAGTGCGAAGAGGTCGGCTTGACAGCTTTCCGGTTCTTTCATTTCTTCATGAGTTCTCCAACTTTTCATGCTTTCTTTCTTCATTCCCTTGATCCAATCTTTGCCTCCTAAATCTGAAATCACTTAACAAACATATCAAGGCATCTAATGGAATCAAGGAGAATTAGATTTAGCTATTTTAAGTCCTAAAAAGCATGTTTTCACTCTTAAGCACAATTAAAGGAGAATATACAAAACCATGCTATTTCATTGAATAAATGTGGGTAAAAGGTGATAAAATCCCCTAAATTCAATACAAGATAAATCCTACAAATGGGGTTTGTCACGTGCCCCACGCGATCGCGTCACCCAATTTTGGCAATTAAATTGAATCGAACAGAGAGTTGTGCTGGAGCAAGGCTGCACTCGCGCCAGCAGCGCAACATGGGTCACGCGACCGCGTGACTGACGCAATCGCGTCGTCTTACCTAACGCGTACCCACGCGAACGTGTGCCTTCCGCGGCCGCGTCGCATGCGCCACACAGCTGACCCTAAAACTGCCACATATCTTATCTTTCTCTCCTCCAAATCCTAATTTTTTCTTCTCCTTTCTTATTTACTTCCTCTTCCCTTCTTTCCCTTCTCATTCTTCTTATTTTTTTATTTTATTTTAATTTATTTGCATATCTCATTCATTGCATTTTAAATTTGTGCATATTTTTATTTTCTTTTCTGAATTTTTTATTTTTCCATTGGTGTTAAATATCCCTTCTTATTCAACTGTTACATCTTTTCTTGAATTTATTTTGGTAACTTGTTTTACACTGTTGGGCAATACTATTTAAGTCAATGTTAATCTTTTATGTTATTTGTATTAATTTTGCATTGACATGAATTTATATTGTCTTACACTCTCCTCCCCTATGTTACAAATTTTATACCACTGGTATGCCATGGCTTCTATCATTTTCTCACGTACATGTTGAAGCTTCCATGTAAATGAGACCATTATCATTTGGCATTAACCCACCCATAGTTCATTTATTTTCTTATCTTTATTACTGGGTTACTTTTTCTTTCCTTTTTCTTTCAGGATGGCCACCCAAAAGGGAATCGGAAGACGTTTACATGGGGAGACAGACAAGTCCATCTGCAAAATCTTGAAGAAAAGCTTCAGTTGGAACAACCCGTCCACCTGCACATCTCAGCATGCACCGAGGATGGTGCAATCTTTAAGTGTGTGGAGGTCGATACCGATCTCCGTGGGTTAGTACTTTCTTTTCAACACCAATAATCTTATTTTCTTTATTTGTTCATTGTTGCATCTGCATATTTGATTGCATATTTATTTGATGATTTTGTGCATTTAGTTACTACTTGGTTAAAATAATAAATTTCTTTTAAAATCCTATTTTTGAAAAATTTCACTAATTTAAATTGAAAATTTTATGTTAAAAATTTGTTTGAAGTTGTAATTGGAACATAGTTTTTGAGCCAAAGAACACACAACCTGTGAGATTTGAGCTTATTTACATGGTTACATTATTTAACCATAAACATTTTATTCTTGTGTGTTTACTTCTCTATGATTGCAATCTTAGCTTTGTTTCATTCTATATATCCAATATTTAGTGTATTTAAATGCTTGCATATGATTGAGGCCATTGTTAATTCTAGCTCACTTATCCCAAAATTAGCCTACCTTTTACATCACCCTTGTTATCCCCCTTGAGCTTTTAATCCCCTCTTGTTCTATAAACCACAATACTAGCCTTAAGCAGAAAAACAAAATAAAAATCCCAAGTTGAATCCTTGGTTAGCTTAAGATAGAAAATCATGAATAGAGTTAAATGTGGGAAACCTTGTGGGAACATGAGTGATAGAAACAAAGGGTTAGGAAGATTAAAAAAGAAATAAAAATAAATTTGGAAAGCATGCTCATAAGAAAATCAAAGTGATTCAATTACCATGTGCATCAAAAAAAAAAAAAATTTTCAGCATCTGAATAAAAGGTGATACAAAAAGAAATTCCCCAATGAAAACAATGTACATGGGATAAACATAAAAAGTGAAACATGAGCATGTAATACAAAAGTGGGAAAAATTATGGGTAGCTAGGTATGATTTTAAAGTTATATAGAGTGTATGTATGCTAGGTGAGATCTTAGACTAATCAAGGATTCACTTTATAAACCTCACTTATCCATTTATATACCCTTACCCTTACCTTAGCCCTATTACAACCTTGAAAAGACCTCATGATGTTTGCATTGATGCATTAAATATTGTTGATTGGTTAGATGAAGAACAAAGTGTTAGAAAGCATGACTAGGGAAGAGTAGAGTGATTGACCCTAGACATTTGAGAGATTAGAAGTGCATATACATTTCCTGTGAGGGTTCAATGCTTGATTCTATGTTCTCTGCTTTCATGAGCTATCTTCTTACAAGTTTTATTGTGTAATTTGAATTAGTGGAATTTGGTTTATATTTATTCTTGGAGAATTTATTTACTTTTAAACCAAGTAGGTAGAAACATTTTGCATGTAGCTGCATTCATATACATAGGTTGCATTTCATAACATTTCACCTTTCCTCTTCATCTTTATAGCTTCTTTTGAGCTTAGCATGAGGACATGCTAATGTTTAAGTGTGGGGAGGTTGATAAACCACTATTTTATGGTTTATCTTGTGCTCAATTGAGTGGTTTTTATCTACTCTTTACCCACTTATTCATACTATTTGCATGGTTTTATATTTCCTTCCTGATTATGTGCTTTGATTGAAAACATGCTTCTTTGGACTTATATTTGCTTATTATTAATCCTCTCTTATCACCATTAGATGCCTTGATATGTGTGTTAAGTGTTTTCAGATATTATACGGTAGGAATGGCTCAGAGGATGGAAAGGAAGCATGCAAAAGTGAAAGGAATGCAAGAAGTTGGAGAAACTGCTAAGCTGTCCAGCCTGACCTTTTCGTACTCAAACGGCTATAACTTTAGCTACAGAGGTCCAAACAACGCGGTTTTAGTTGCATTGGAAAGCTAACGTCCGGGGCTTCGATTTGATATATAATTTGCCATAGTTGCCTCGACGCCAGGCGACGCGAACGCGTGGGTCACGTGGACGCGTGACCTAGCCAACACCCAATCCGCGCGGTCGCGTGGACGACGCGGCCGCGTCACTTTTTCGCGACCTGTACGGACCAGAAAGTACTGGAAGTGATTTCTGGGCTATTTCTAACCCAGTTTTCGGCCCAGAGAACATAGATTAGAGGCTATAAAGTGGGAGAAATGCATCCATTCATGAGGAGGCCTCTCATAATTTACTTTTCATGTTTTAGATGTAGTTTTGGAGAGAGAGGTTCTCTCCTCTCTCTCTCTTAGGATTTAGGTAGTGTTTTTAGAAATTAGGATTTAGGACTTCTCTTAGCTTTCTAGAGTGACTCTCGATCCCAGGTTTAATATTCCTTTTTACTATTTAATTTCTCTTTTATATTTTGATTACTCTGAAGCCTTTATTATGTTTGATTGATGTTGCCCAATTGGCTGTTGATGACATTTTTATTTAATGATAATTGAGGTATTTTCAGTTTATAATTATTCTCTTTGAATTAAGTTGCCATTGCTTTCCATCTAAGGATATTTTTATTATTCCAGCAATTTTACTTTTTTTCCCCTTTTGGTTCTGATTAAGAATTTAGTAACTCAACAGTTATTAAACTCAACGTAATTAATAATCGTTATCTTGCTAATTGAGCTGAACCTAAATAATCTCAACCTTTTCTTCGGAAATAATTAGGATTCAAAGGTCAGTTTAATTAGTCCCTTGACTTTCCTTTGCCCTGGCAAGGGTTGACCAAGTGGAGTTTAGATTCAACTTTTATTATAGTTGAGAGAGATAACTAAGTTAGACCTCTGAATTCCCTTATCTTGCCAAAAGTTGATTTACAATTATTATTTATTTTTAATTGCCATTTAATTCACTCAACATTTAAATTACTTGCTTCTCACCTTCTAAACCCCGATTACAACCTTTATAACCAATAATAAGAACATACTTCCTCGCAGTTCCTTGAGAAGACGACCCGAGGTTTGAATACTCGGTTAACAATTTCTAAAGGGGTTTGTTACTTGTGACACCCAAAATGTTTGTATGAAAGGAGTTTTGAAGGTTTAGAAACTACACTTGCAACGAGGATTTATCCGCAAATTTCTAGACCACGCAAAAGTTCTCTCATCACAAGGACAAGAACATTCTTGTTGAAGCAGATCCTGAACCTGAAAGGACTCTAAAGAAGAAGATAAGAGAAGTTAAAGCACAACAATCCAGAGAAAACCTTACAAAGAATCTCGAAAAAGAAAGAGACATGGACGAACCCAACAACAATGCAAGGAAGGTGCTTGGTGACTTTACTGCACCAAATTCCAACCTCCATGGAAGAAGCATCTAAATCCCTGCCATTGGAGTAAACTATTTTGAGCTTAAGCCTCAATTAGTTTCTCTGATGCAACAGAATTGCAACTTTCATGGACTTCCATCAGAAGATCCTTTTTAATTCTTAACTGAATTTTTGCAGATCTGTGATACTGTTAAGACCAATGGAGTTGATCCCGAGGTTTATAAGCTTATGCTTTTCCCTTTTACTATAAGAGACAGAGCTAGAACATGGTTGGACTCTCAACCTAGAGATAGCCTGAACTCTTGGGATAAGCTGGTCACAGCTTTCTTAGCCAAATTCTTTCCTCCTCAAAAGCTGAGCAAGCTTAGAGTGGATGTTCAAACCTTCAGGCAGAAAGAAAGTGAATCCCTCTATGAAGCTTGGGAAAGATACAAGTAATTGACCAAAAAGTGTCCTTCTGACATGCTTTCAGAATGGACCATCCTGGATATATTCTATGATAGTCTATTTGAATTGTCTAAGATGTCATTGGACCATTCTGTAGGTAGATCTATTCACCTGAAGAAAATGCCTGCAGAAGCTCAGGAACTCATTGACATGGTTGTAAATAACTAGTTCATGTACACTTCTAAAAGGAATCCTGTGAGTAATGGGACGCCTCAAAGGAAGGGAGTTCTTGAAATTGATGCTTTGAATGCCATATTGGCTTAAAACAAAATATTGACTCAACAAGTCAATATGATTTCTCAAAGTCTGAATGGTTTGCAAAATGCATCCAACAATACTAAAGAAGCATCTTCCGAAGAAGAAGCTTATGATCCTGAGAACTCTGCAATGGTAGAGGTGAATTACATGGGTGAACCCTATGGAAACACCTATAATCCCTCATGGAGAAATCATCCAAATTTCTCATGGAAGGATCAACAAAAGCCTCAACAAGGCTTTAATAATGATGGAAGAAACAGGTTTAGCAATAGCAAGCCTTTTCCATCATCCTCTCAGCAACAGACAGAGAATTCTGAGCAGAGCCCCTCTAGCTTAGCAAACATAGTCTCTGATCTATCTAAGGCCACACTAAGTTTCATGAATGAAACAAGATCCACCATTAGAAATTTGGAGGCACAAGTGGGCCAGATGAGTAAAAGAGTCATTGAAACTCCTCCTAGTACTCTCCCAAGCAATATAGAAGAGAATCCAAAAAGAGAGTGCAAGGCCATAACCTTATTTGGTGCGATCGAACCTAGAGAAAAAGAGTAGGACGTGAATCCTAGTGAGGAAGACCTCATGGGACATCCTCTGGACAAAAAGGAGTCCCCAATTAAGGAACCTAAGGAATCAGAGGCTCATCTAGAGACCATAGAGATTCCATTGAACCTACTTCTGCCATTCATGAGCTCTGATGAATATTCTTCCTCTGAGGAGGATGAAGATATTACTGAAGAGCAAGTTGCTAAGTACCTTGGAGCAATCATGAAGCTGAATGCCAAGTTATTTGGTAATGAGACTTGGGTGGATGAACCCCCCTTGCTCACCAATGAACCGAATGACTTGGTTAGGCAGACATTACCTTAAAAGAAACAGGATCTTGGTAAATTCTTAATTCCTTGTACCATAGGCACCATGACCCTTGAGAAGGCTCTGTGTGACCTGGAGTCAGGCATAAACTTAATGCCACTCTCTGTAATGGAGAAACTGGAAATCTTTCAGGTACAGACTGCCAAATTCTCATTAGAGATGGCAGACAATCCATGAAAAAGGCTTATGGATAGGTAGAGGACGTGCTAGTAAAGGTCAAAGGCCTTTACATCCCTGCTGATTTCATAATCCTAGACACTGGGAAGGATGAGGATGAATCCATCATCCTTGGAAGACCTTTCCTAGCCACAGCAAAGCTGTGATAGATGTGGATAGAGGAGAGTTGATCCTTCAATTGAGTAAGGACTACCGTGTGTTTAAAACTCAAGGATCTTCCTCTGTAACCATGGAGAGGAAGCAAGGAAAGCTTCTCTCAATGCAGAGTCAAACAAAGCCCCCACAGTCAAACTCTAAGTTTGGTGTTGGGAGGCCACCACCAAACTCTAAGTTTGGTGTTGAACCCCCACATTCAAACTCTAAGTTTGGTGTTGGGAGGCCCCAACAATGCTTTGAACATCTGTGAAGCTCCATGAGAGCTCACTGTCAAGCTATTGACATTAAAGAAGCGCTTATTGGGAGGCAACCCAATTTTATTTTTCTATGTTATTTTCCTTTTTTTAGGTTGATGATCATGTGGAGTCACAAAAACAACTACAAAAATTAAAAAAAAATAAAAAATAGCATTAAAAACAGAACACCCTGAAGGAGAAATTTACTGGCATTTAAACACCAGTAAGGGTAGCAGAATAGGCGTTTAACGCCCAGTTCGGCACCATTCTGGGTGTTAAACGCCAGAAAGAAGTACCAGACTGGCGTTAAATGCCAGAAAGAAGCAACAAACTGGCATTAAACACCAGAAACAGGTTGCAGCTTGGCGTTTAACACTAGGAAAAGAATAAAAGCTGGCGTTTAACGCCAAAAACAAGCAGCAGTCTGGCGTTAAACGCCAGGATTGCACAATAAGGGCGTTTTGCACGCCTAAAAGGAACATGAATGAGAAATCTTTGACCCCTCAAGATCTGTAGACCCCACAAAATCCCACCTACCCCACATCTCTTTCTTTCTCCCTCACACATCTCTATAACACTCCACCGAAAACACCACTCACCAACCAAATCCTATCCTCTCCCCTATATTCTCTTCACCAATCACCTCCATACCTCTTCCCCAAAAACCCCACCTACCTCACTTTCAAATTCAAACACTTTTCCCTCCCAAACCCACCCAATTCCATTCGGCCACTCTCCATCTCTTTCCCTAAGGCCGAAGAAACCTCTAGAAAGAGGAAAGAGAAGACAAAAGCTTCCACCTCAGAGTCATGGGAGATGGAGAGATTCATCTCAAAGGTCCATCAAAACCACTTCTATAAAGTTGTGGCCAAGAAAAAGGTTATCCCTATACAATTCAGATGGAATTGTCATAGAGGAAGACATCCTCATTAAAGAGGACAAGTCCATCACTAAAAAGAGGATGGAGCAAATAAGAGAGCCCACTCATGGACCTCAACAAGAGCATGAGAAAATTCCTCATGAAATCCCTAAGATGCCTCAAGGGATACATTTTCCTCCACATAACTATTGGGAGCAACTAAGGATAGGAGCACCAAAACGACTAAGGGTGGAACACCAAAAGCACTCCATCATTCTCTATGAGATTAGAGAAGATCAAAGAGCTATGAGGGAGGAGCAAAAAAGGCAAGGAAGAGACATAGAAGAGCTCAGGAGTTCCATTGGATCTTCAAGAGGAAGAACTAGCCACCATCACTAAGGTGGACCCGTTCTTTAATTTCCTTGTTCTTATTTTTCTGTTTTTCGATTTTATGCTTTATGTGTTTCCCATGTTTGTGTCTTCATTACATGATCATTAGTATCTAGTGTCTATGCCTTAAAGCTATGAATAATTCCATGAATCCTTCACCTTTCTTAAATGAAAAATGTGCTTAATTACAAAAGAACAAGAAATACTTGGATTTCAAATTTTATCTTGAAATTAGTTTAATTATTTTGATGTGGTGGCAATACTTTTTGTTTTTTGAATGAATGCTTAAACAATGCATATTTTTGATAGTGAAGTTTATGAATGTTAAAATTATTGGCTCTTGAAAGAATGATGAACAAAGAGAAATGTTATTAATAATCTAAAAGATCATGAAATTGATTCTTGAAGCAAGAAAAAGCAGTGAATAACAAAGCTTGTGAAAAAAAGAAAGCAAAAATTAAAAGAAAAAGAAAAAGCAAGCAGAAAAAACCAATAACCCTTTAAACCAAAAGGCAAGGGTAAAAAAGATCCAAGGCTTTGAGCATTAATGGATAGGAGGGCCCAAGGAAATAAAATCCAGGCCTAAGCGGCTAAATCAAGCTGCCCCTAACCATGTGCTTGTGTCATGAAGGTCCAAGTGAAAAGCTTGAGACTGAGTGGCTAAAGTCGTGATCCAAAGCAAAAAGAGTCTGCTTAAGAACTTTGGACACCTCTAACTGGGGACTCTAGCAAAGCTGAGTCACAATCTGAAAGGGTTCACCTAGTTATGTGTCTGTGGCATTTATGTATCCGGTGGTAATACTGGAAAACAAAGTGCTTAGAGCCACGGCCAAGACTCATAAAATAGCTATATTCAAGAATCAACATACTGAACTAGGAGAATCAATAACACTATCTAAAATTCTGAATTCCTATAAATGCCAATGATTCTGAATTTCAAAGGATAAAGTGAGATGCCAAAACTGTTCAGAAGCAAAAAGCTACTAGCCCCGCTTATCTAATTGAGACTAAGTTTCATTGATATTGTGAGATTCATTGTATATTCTCTTTTTTTATACTCTTTGGTTCTCAGTTGCTTGGGGACAAGCAACATTTTAAGTTTGGTGTTGTAATGAGCGGATAATTTATACGCTTTTTGGCATTATTTTTAGTAGGATCTAGTTACTTTTTAGAATATTTTTATTAGTTTTTAAGCAAAATTCACATTTCTGGACTTTACTATGAGTTGGTGTGTTTTTCTGTGATTTCAGGTATTTTCTGGCTGAAATTGAGGGACCTGAGCAAATATCTGATTCAGAGGTTGAAAATGGACTACTGATGCTGTTGGATTCTGACCTCCCTGCACTCAAAATAAAATTTTTGGAGCTACAAAAACCCAAATGGCACGATCTCAATTGCGTTGGAAAGTAGACATTCAGAGTTTTCCAGCAATATATAATAGTCTATACTTTTCTCGAGTTTAGATGACGCAAACTGGTGTTCAACGCCAGGTTTCTGCCCTATTTTGGCGTTAAACGCCAAAAAACAAGTTGCAAGCTAGAGTCAAACGCCAGAAACAAGTTACAAACCGGTGTTTAACTCCAAGGAAGACCTCTACATGTGAAAGCTTCAATGCTCAGCTCAAGCAGACACCAAGTGCGTTCGGAAGTGGATTTCTGCATCATTTACTTATCTCTGTAACCCTAGTAACTAGTTTAGTATAAATAGAACTTTTTACTATTGTACTAGGGAGCTTTTGGAACATCTTTGGACCATTGTTCACGTTTTAGGAGGCTGGCCATTCGGTCATGCCTACCCTATTTTCACTTATGTATTTTCAACGGTGGAGTTTCTACACACCATAGATTAAGGTGTGGAGCTCTGCTATTCCTCGAGTATTAATGCAAAGTACTACTGTTTTCTATTCAATTCATGCTTATTCTTATTCTAAGATATCCATTCACACACAAGAACATGATGAATGTGATGATTATGTGACACTCATCACCATTCTCACTTATGAACGCGTGATTGACAACCACTTCCGTTCTACATGAAGACAAGCTTGAATGTATATCTCTTGGGTTTCTAATCAATGATTCACATTGACTCCCCTCTGACAATGGGGCATCTGAATCCGAGATTAGAATCTTCGTGGTATAGGCTAGAATACATTGGTAGCATTCCTGAGATCCGGAAAGTCTAAACCTTGTCTGTGGTATTCTGAGTAGGATCTGGGAAGGGATGACTGTGACGAGCTTCAAACTCACGACTATAGGGCGTGGTGACAGACGCAAAAGGATAGTAAATCCTATTCCTACATGATCGAGAACCAATAGCTGATTAGCCATACGATATCTATGCATGGTATTTTTCATCCGAGACGAAAAATCTGACAGTTGATTAGCCGTACAGAAACCGTAGAACCATTTTCACTGAGAAGATGGGAAGTAGCCATTGACAACGGTGACACCCAACATATAGCTTGCCATAGAAAGGAGTATGAAGGCTTGGATGAAGGCAGTAGGAAAGCAGAAATTCAAAAGGAACAACGCATCTCCATACGCTTGTCTGAAATTCCCACCAATGAATTGCATAAGTATCTCTATCTTTATTTTATGTTTATTTATCTTTTAATTATCAAAACTCTATAACCATTTGAATCCGCCTGACTGAGATTTACAAGATGACCATAGTTTGCTTCAAGCCGACAATCTCCGTGAGATCGACCCTTACTCACGTAGGGTTTATTACTTGGACGACCCAGTGCACTTGCTGGTTAGTTGTGCGAAGTTGTGAAAAAGAGTTGAGATTACAATTGTGCGTACCAAGTTGTTGGCGCCACTGAGATTACAATTTCTTGCACCAGTAATCCATATCGACATATGATAAATTTTAAAATGAAATTTTGTACATTGTCTGCTGTTATTCTGGCAAGCGGCTTAGCCTCTATCCATTTTGTAAAATAGTCAATTGCTACAGGTAGAAATTTTACCTAGCCTGATGATATTGGGAAAGGACCGAGTATGTCAGCCCCCATTTGTAGAATGGCCATCCGACCTCAGATGTGTGCAACATTTCGGCTGGGTTATGTTTTACCGGGGCGCACCTTTCACAGTTGTTGCACCCTTTAACTTTTGCCATGCAATTTTTCTTTAAAGTCGGCCAGTAACAGCCAGCTCTGAGTAACTTTGCTGCTAGGCTCTGGCCTCCTATATGCATGCCGCAAATGCCTTCATGTGCTTCCGACATAGCCAAGTGGCATCTTCGTCTCCCAAGCACTTCAAGAGAGGTCGTGAAAATCCTATCCGGTAAAGGTCGTCTCCGATCATGGTGAAGAAACTTGCTTTCTTTCTGTAAAGCTTTGGATTCGCTTCTGTTGTTGGTAATGTTCCATATTTTAGGAAGTTGATATATGGGGTTCTCCAATCTTCCACCTGTGATAAACTCAGAACAAAACTACCGCATGTACTGGGTTGTTCTAATGTTATTTGTGACAAACTAGGTGGTGTTCGTATTTTTCTTGATGTAGCTAGCTTAAATAATACGTCGGCCCTAGTATTCTCTCTTTTGTTGATATGTATAATTTGGAAGTTCCAAAATTGCTTGATTAATTTTTTTTCTTGTGCATAATATTATTCTAATAAAGGTTCGCGTACCTGGAATACGTCGTTTGCCTGTTTTACTATGAGCAGTAGACTTTGATGTACTGTACTCTGCTTTCCTTGGCTAAGTGTAGGCCGGCCAAGAGTGCTTCATACTTGGATTAGTTGTTACTGACTGGAAACATGTACTTTATTGACTGTTCGGTTGAGACCCCTTCTTTATCTTTTAGAACAATCCCGGCTCTGCTGCCATCCTCGTTGGAGGCCCCATCGACATGTAACTCCCATTCCGGATAAATCTTCACTGCGGAGGTGAATTCCACAACAAAGTCAGCTAATACTTGGGATTTTAGTGAGCCTCGAGCTTGGTAGTCGATATCGTGCTCGGACAGTTCAACAGTCCATTTAGTTAATCTTCCTGCTAGATCGGGTTTTGATAGAACCTGTCGTAGCGATTGATTGGTCCGTACTATGATCATGTTGGTTTGGAAATAGTTACTAAGTCGTCATGCTATAATCACTAGAGCTTAAGCTAGCTTTTTGATAGTTGGGTACTGAGTTTCAATGTTCTGTAAAATTTTGCTGACAAAATAGACTGGACGCTGTTCCCGACCTATTTTTGTGACAAGGACAGACAAAATGGAATTAGTAGAAACTGAAAGATATAGGTAGAGTCGACTGCCATGTATTGGTTTTGTTAATATCGGGGGTGATGATAGGATTTGTTTGAACTCGGTAAAGGCCACTTCGCATTGGTCCGACCACTCAAATTTATTTGATTTTCGTAATGTGTTGAAGAAGTGGGTTGATCTTGCCGCCGTTGTTGGCAGGAACCTTGACAGGGCTGCCAGTCTTCCAGTAAGCTGTTGTACTTCCTTAATTGTTTTCAGTGAATTCATCTCAATGATTGCTTTGCACTTATCTATATTTGCTTTGATGCCTCTATGGGTTAGCATGAACCCTAGGAACTTTCCTCCTTGTACCCCGAAGGTGTATTTTTCTGGGTTTTGGTGCATGTTATACTTTCGTAATTGCTCAAAGACCTCTGTAAGATCGGACATGTGTTTTTCTTCTATTTTTGACTTGACCACTATATCATCTACGTATACTTCCATGTTTTTTCCAATCTGGCTTTGGAAAACCTTGTTCATTAGTCGTTGATAGGTAGACCTTGTATTCTTGAGGCCGAAGGGCATGACTTTTTAACAGAAATTCCCTTGGTTGGTTATGAAGGTCATCTTGTCCTCATCTGATGGGTGCATGAGTATTTGGTTGTAGCCCAAGTTTGCATCCATGAAGCTTAGTATCTGGTAGCCGCATATGTTGTCGACGAGCTTATCAATACATAGTAGGGGGTATGAGTCTTTAAGGCAAGCCTTGTTTAGATTGGTGAAGTCTACTCACATTCATCATTTTCCCGAGCTCTTTTTTTATCATTACTACATTTGCTAACCACGATGTGAAGCGAATTTTTCGGATGAAACCTACACTTAGTAGTTTCTGTGTCTCCTTGATGGTTGTGTCTATTTTTTCTTGTCCTAGGTGCCTCTTCTTTTGCTTGACTGGCCGAGCCTTGGGATCTAGGGCTAGTTTGTGGCTGATGACTTCTGGGTCTATCCCCGGCATGTCAGCCAGAGTCCATGCGAATAGGTCGGCATTTTCTTGAAGTAATTTGGTGATTTGCTCTTCGTATCCTGCAGATAAGACAGTGTTAGTGGTTTGACTTTCATTATTGGAGATTCTTACTTTATGCAGATCATCGATTGGGATAGGACGTGTTTCCTTATGAGTCCGAGGATCAAGCTCTGCTAATCCTGGTATCATCGGTATTATATACTGAATTCACTATGGGTGTTGGTTATTATCTCATTTTGAGTCCTGCATTGTAAAACTGTCTTGCCTCTTTCCTATCTGAATGTACTATCACTATGGTTCCATCCTACGAATAAAAATTGACACATAGGTGAATTGTGGAGCCTATAGCTCCGAAGGCATTTAAAGATGGTCTTCCTAATAAAACATTATAAGGACTAAAACAATCGACAATTAGGTACTGAATGTCTAAAGTCTTTGAGTGAGGATACTCCCCTAAAGTTGTCCTCACCCAATGATAAACCCCAATTTTGTGGTTTATCTTGTGTTGAATTTAGTAGATTTTATCAACTTTTCCCATATTTATTCACTAAAATAGCATGGTTTTGTAATTCTCCCTAAATTGTGCTTAATGAGTAAAAACATGCTTTTTAGGCCTTAAAATTGCTACATTTAATTCACTTTAATTCCATTCGATGACATGATATGTTGGGTTAAGGCAAAGATTGGATTGAAGAAGTGAAGAAAAAAAGCATGCAAAGTGGAGAATTCATGAAGAAATGAGGATTTGTGAAGATCATAGCGACGTGAACGCATGCGTATGCGTGACCAAGAAATTTTGCCAAGCGACGCGCACGCGTCACCCACGCGTACGCGTGACACTGGTCACATGACCTCATTAAAGGAACACGCTGGGGGTGATTTCTGAGCTCACTCAGATCCAAATCCAACTCATTTTTAAGAAGTATTTGAGGCATAATGTAAGATGGAACAAGGGGAGAGCAAGAGGAGTAGTTTTAGTGACATGCTTTAGGTCATATTCTAGAGAGAGAAGCTCTCTCTTCTCTCTAGAATTAGGGTAGATTTAGGTTAGATTTCTCTTAGATTTATTCTTTAATTGTTGCTTTGATTTAGTTTTCTTGCAATTTATTGTTCTTACATCTTTGTTTTTTTAGTTTCATTTGCCATTTTCTTTATTTTGTCACTTTAATTATGTTTATGACTTCTGTGTTAATTTTAATTTCTATTAATGCAATTTATGTTTGATGTTTCTTATTGTCTAATTAAGTTGTTATTGTCATTTTCTTGCTTGGGTAGTTATAGATTTTATATTTCTTGCTATTTTACCATGCTTTTCTTTTATGCCTTCCAAGTGTTTGATAAAATGCTTGGTTGGGTTTTAGAGTAGATTTTTATGTTCTTGGCTTGGGTTGAGTGATTGAAGACTCTTGACTTGTCAAATTCCTTTTTTGATTGGTGATTGAGGATTGCTAATTGGCTTGAATTCCACTAAAGCTAATCTTTGATTAGGACTTGTGGATTAGAGTCAATTTTGCTCACTTGACTTTTCTTCAATTGTTAGAGGTTGACTAAGTGAGAGCAAAAGATAAAAATACTTTACTTTAATAATGAGGTTAGGAATTTCAATTCTCACTCCTTGCCAAGACCTTTCTTAGTTAACTTTACTTTCTTGTTATTTACATTTCTTGTCTATCATTCAAAATCCCAAAAATACTTTTTCATAACCAATAATATGCACACTTCCCTACAATTCCTTGAGAGATGACCCGGGATTTAAATACTCTCAGCTTTTATTGGTTTGCTTAAGTGACAAAAAAACTAAACTTTGATTAAGGGTTAATTGTTGGTTTGGATTTATACTTCGATGAGATTATTTTTGTGAAAATTTCTAACCGATGATTCACTCATATCTAGTTTTTGGCGCTATTGCCAGAGAATCGCATATGTGTGCCTTGTTATTGGTTGTTTATATATGTTAATATTGTGAATAGTTGCTTTTGCTTCTTTGCTAGTTTTAGGAGTTGTTTTCTTTGTTCTTACTGTAAGACCCAAGTCTTTTGAAAATTCCTATTTTGAACTAATTTCAAATCATATATTTATTTATAATTTTAATTTCAGAAATTATTTTATTAAAAATAATTAAAGGTAGTTTTGATTAATTGGATTTGAAATAAATTAAGGTTTTTACCCAAACTCTATAATTATGGATTATTTTCCTATTTATAATTTAAAGTTTTAGAAATCCAAAAATAATGAGGTTTGGCTATTTAAATTAGGATTTTATCTAATTTTATAATTATTGAGTTATTATCTATATTTAAATTATAAAGTTAGTAGTTGCCAAATCATAAGAATTTTATATGATTTAATTTAAATAATTTACATAATCTAATACTTTAAGTTTTAGGGATAAAGAAAAATAATTATATTACTACGCATTTTTAATTAGAGAAATTGATTGAGAATCAATTAGTATTTTATACCACAAATAATATTTTAAAGAAATTTTAGAGATTAAATTAGTATTTTAAATTAATACTCTATACTCTAATTTTATTAAAATTACCTTACTAAAATTAAACTCCAAAATCACCAATTCCATACACAAACCCTAACTCTAATTAAACCACAAAATTTCCCTTTTCCCCAAATGAAACCCTAGTTGCTACCTTCTTCCCTTCAGCAAACATACACAACAATACAACACAATAGCAACTTAAAAAAAGAAAAAGAAAGAAAGAAAGAAGAAGAAAGGGAAAACGGGGAAGGAAGGGGTCACGGAGGGGAAAGAGAGGAAGAGAGAGGGAGCTGTTCGAGCCACCACTGATAAACCACAATTTTGTGGTTTATCTTGTGCTTAATTTAGGAGATTTTATCAACTTATCCCACGTTTATTCAATGAAATAGCATGCTTTTGTAATTCTCCCTAATTTGTGCTTAAGAGTTAAAAACATACTTTTTGGGCCATTAATTAGCTAAATTTAATTCACTTTAATTCCATTCGATGTCTTTATATGTTTGTTGAGTGATTTTAGATTCTAAGGCTATTGGAAGGAAGAAGTGAAGAGAAAAGCATGCAAAGTGGAGAGTTCATGAAGAAATGAGCATTTGATGAACTGAAGGCCACGGCATGCGTCACCCACGCATACGCATGAGGAAGAAATCTGCTAGCGACGCAAACGCATCACCCACACGTACGCGTGAGGAGGAATTTTGCAATGTGATGCGCACGCGTCGACAACGCGCACGCGTAACGCTGGTCACGTGACCTCATTAAAGTGAATATGCTGGGGGTGATATCTGAGCATTCCAGGCCCAAAGCCAACTCATTTCTGAGGCTATTTGATGCAGAATTCAAGATTGGACAAGGGGGGAGCAATTAGTTAGTGTAGAAAGCATGCCTTAGGTTAGTTCTAGAGAGAGAATCTCCCTCTTCTCTCTAGAAATTAGGGTTCTTAGTTTATTTTCATCTTAGATTTAGGTCTAATTACTTGTTTTGATTTTTTTTTACTTTCCCTTGTTGATTTGCTTTAATTTTCTTAGTTCTCTTGTTAATTTTTTATGCCTCTTTTTATGTTGATGAACTCTTGTTGGATTTGGATTCCCTTTTAATGCAATTTAATGTTTCTTTGTTTATTGTTGTTTATTTGAGTTGTTATTGTTGATGCCTTGCATTGGGTACTTGTAGATTTTAGGTTTAATTACTCTGTTGGTCTCTATAGTTTTGCAAAATTTTCAATTATGTCCCTATACTTTTTTCCATTTAATTGAGTCCCTATATGTTAATTTTTTTTCAATTAAGTCCTTGTCGTGAGAATAATGTTTAAGATAATGGAATATTCTGTTTAAAAAATAAATATTCTTCTATTTGAGTTAGATATTCTAATCGTACATATCTCTATTTTTTCAAAATACCCAAAAACTCCTTGACATTTTGTCACAAAGGAAAACAAAACCCTAGCCAGTCCCTAATTTTCTCTCTGAAAATCGTGTAAAGTGCGCTTCTCTTTCGGGGGTCTGTCGTCTTCATCCATAGGCTTTGGCATCTTCATCCATAGCTGTTGGTCCGTCATCTTCATCCAAAGCCTCTGTCGGTCTCTGAAGGTCTGCATTGACTGATTCGTCGAAGCCCTGTCTGTAACTCGGCAGACCTCACCTCACGTTGCCGCGTTTCGCCTCAGTTTGCTGCCTGTACACTTGATCTGCCAGAACAGGTAAGTTAGTTTCTGGTTGTACCATATATTAAGGTTGTACACTTTGTGCCTTCAATCATGAACCATATATTCTTTACCACAAACGCACACACAGCAACAATTTTGTTTTACTATTAGAGAGAAATGAATTACAAACTGTGATATTTAATGGATAATTTTGGAGTTTGCCATAGGTAAACTTTATTGCTATTCTCAAATGCAGATCAATACACAAAAAATTGATTACAGTTGTCCAATTCTAAAAATTGGCAACTCCTTTAGTTTATTTGTTCACTACAGTTGTCCAATTCTAAAAATATATGAATATATGTGATGGATTGACATATGAATTAGTTTTGCTAATTATAAATTTTGTTTATTGTTGATTGTTGTTAGTGTGATGATGCTGGTTATTTAGGATTCTATTTTTTTATGTAGTTGTCGTTCTTGTTGGAGCATTTGAGGTTGATGTTTCCAACTGGTCTCGCTTTGCTTTGAGTGGCATAAAAAGCATATTTACTGGAGCTACTGTAGTCTTCTTTGCTTATGTTGGATTTGATGCAGTTGCCAATTATGCCAGAGAATCTAAGAGACCGCAGGTATTTTATCTTGCGAATTGAAAATTTCTCCAGTGAGTTGTGAATTTGCTAGATGTCATATATTTTACCGGATGTAGAGGCATTAGATAGTATGTATTTGATTTTGTTTTAAGTAGTTACTGCCATTGTTGCTTTAATGCTTTATTACTACTATGACTAATACGAGTAATATTGATATCATCATTGCCAATAAGAACAAGTCATTTTGTAAATGTGCTTGTACTGCTGTATATCTGTGTAACAAAGCTACTATCACAGAATAAATATATGGATCTGCTGCAACTAATTGAAAGTCTTGTATTCCATTCAAAGTTTTTCTCCTCTATTATTCTCATAAATCAATTCACCAAACTTAGCTAGAGATGGTCTTGGAGCTGCATTTCCTTTCTTTTATATTGAGCAAAAAAAGTATGAGAAGGTGCTAAGGAAGTACTTCTTTAAGGAGAAAGGACCAATAACCAATATAGACCCGATTGGCAATTCACCTATTATTGTTGTCAATGTATCTTTCAATTTATTTCCATCCAAAACTAAGTGTCTTCTAGGTTGTGTTTGATAAATGTATAGAAATAGACTACAGAGATAAGATAGAAATGTGTTGAGATAAGAGAAAAAAGTTGTGTTAAATATAATTTTTATTTTCTTTTTAAGTTTGGAAAAAAGACACATATTCTTGGATGAAAGTAGTAGTACTTATGGATAGCCTCTTGATTTTGGGTCACCCTTTAACTATATATGTAACATATGTCAAGAATCCCTGAAGAAGATTGCTCCCACTTGAATGAATGTTTCCTTGGCAATGAAGAAGGATCGTGAAACAGATAAAGCTTTTGGATGGGTGCTTGAAATGTAATAATTGTCCTTCTCTAAATTCAGGAGAAACTTTTTTTCAATGAATTTTTCCTGTCATGAATTCACAGAAATGTAAAATATTACATGATCATAATGAATACTTGAATGATAGAAATTGAATTTTATATATACTTATTTCTGTTTCATTTTATCCATTTTTTTAATGTTCTTAAGGTATTTTAAAAGTAAAAAAAGAGAGAATGTATTTTTATTACAATTTGTATATAAATAAGTAAAAGAATGATAGCGATAAAATAAAAGGGATTATAGGAATATCTTTCATTGAATATTTATAGTTTCATCGAATTTTCAATTAGGTCCTTATATTTTTTTTCTTTTCAATTGGGTCCCTAAGGGTATACAAGTAATTTCACAATTCTCTAACAGTTTTTTGACGTTTAATGTTAACAGGGACTAAATTGAAAAAAAATAATGTATAGGGACCCAATTGAAAGGGAAAAAAGTATAGGGACCTAATTGAAAATTTTGCGAAACTATAGGGACCAACAGAGTAATTAAAGCTAGATTTTATTATTTCTTGCAATTTATCATGCTTTCTTTTTGTGCCTTCCAAGTGTTTGACAAAATGCTTGGTTGGATGTTAGAGTAGTTTTTTGAGCATTCTTGTCTTGGAAAGAGAAATTAGGCAATCTTGAGTCATTAATACCCAACTTATGTTGGTGATCTAGAGTTGTTAGTTAATATTGTTTTCATTGACTCTAATCTCTTGCTAAATCAATTAGTGAGTTGATTAGGACTTATGGATTGAGATTAACTAGTTCTATTTGACTTTCTCTCAATATGAAGATAACTTCTTCTTATATTGGAGATGACTTAATAGGATTAGCTCTTGTTAATCATTGTATGATAATTAATGACTAGGATAGAAAGTCTATATTCTCAATCCTTGCCATGAATGTCTCTCTTTATTACTTGCTTTCTTTAGTTGTTTGATTTACATTTCTTGCCTTTTTAAATTCTTGTTTTATCAACCCAACCCCCTTGAACTTCATAACCAATAATTGAGAACTCGATTGTGATTCCTAGAGAGAAAGACTTGGGACTAATACTCTCGATTGTTTCTATTGGGTTGAACCAAAAAATAAACTTTGATTTGAGGATCGATTATCGGTTTAGGCTATGCTCACAACGAAATTATTTTGTTAAATTCCGAACCGGTATAAATCCTCACATTAAGTTTTTGGCACCGTCGGAGAATTGCAATGTGCTTGTTATTGGTTATTGTATATATGTCAATATTGTGAATAGCTTGATTTTTGGTTTGTTTGCTAGTTTTGCTACTTGTAGGACTTTGCTTTCTTTGTTTCTTGTTAGCTTTTGTTTTTGTTTTCCCTTTTCACCATGAATTCTCACCCATTTAGCTATGAGTTTGGTTCTAACAATGTTGTAGGAAATGGAAGCTACAATGAGGATATGCATCAAGGATGAGACAATCAAAGGTGGGAGGAGCCTCAAATATTTGATCAACCTTCATAGCAATAACCTCCACCAATGTGCTATGATCAAGAGCCATACTATGATGCATACAATTCTAATGTGTGTGGTGGACCTGCTTGTGGTTATCAACCACAACCACCATATGCTTATGAACCCCCTCCTTAACATTGCCCTCAACCACCATACTCACAAGCCTCATACCACCATTCACCTCTATATGATCCTAACCGATATCCACCATACCAATAACCATATGAGCCATACTTATATCCACCACCATTCCAACATCAATATTCTCAATATTCTCAAGAACCATCAATTCCATATACATCACCTCCATACCCTTACCAGGATGAACCACCTTCCAATTATGAACCATTTTCCCATGATGAATCCATATTTGATGATATATTTTGGTTTGATTTGAGTGGATTTCATCATATAAACCCACATTTATTCACCTAAATAGCATGCTTTTGTGTTTTCTCTCTAAATTGTGCCTAATTGTAAAAACATGCTATTTTGTGCTTAATTTAATCAATTTTATTCCACTTTCATTCCATTCGATGCCTTGATATGTTTGATGAGTGATTTCAGGTGTAATAGGTAGGAATGGATTGATGAGAGTGGAAGAGAAGCAAAGAATTGGGAGAAAACATGAAGAAATCAAAGGAGAGAAGCATTTCAGCCTGTGCCCACGCACAAGGGTCAGAATCAGCACCTGTGCCCACGCACAGAATGAAAATCAGTAAGTGTGCCCATGCACAACATCTGTCCATACGCACAGGAGAAAAATCAGCATGTGTGTGTACGCACAGGTACCAGCGCGTGAATTCATTAAAAAGTCACGTGGCTTGCGATTTGAGGGGCTTTTTGGCCCATTTTTGATGGCTTTTGAGAATATATGAAGGGGGAAGCAACACCATATCACAACACACACTACCACACATTATAGAATACATTTAGGAGTAGTTTTAGGGTAATTTAGTTTAGGTTTTCTCTTAAAATTTCATTAGGTTTAATTAGAGTTTGTAGCATTTTATAGTTCAATTTTGGTCTTGAATTTAGCTATCTCATTGTAAGTATTCCTTAATTTTCTCTTTTATTACATTACTTATTCTACACTTTCATATATTTTCATTTCCTTTGTCAATATATACATAGTTTTGCAATTTTGAGTTTTGGTTGATGAATTTGATGTTTGATGGTTTATATATATATATATATATATATATATATATATATATATATATATATATATATATAGGATTGCCATTGTTGATTTTGTTCTTTTGTGGTTCATAGTTGTTCATACCCTGGGTCGAACTGTCCAACCCGGGTTGTTTGGCGACAAGTCAACTGACCTCTTCAGGTCAGAACTACCCAACCTCTTCTCAAAGAGTTCGGCCAGATCACCAGGAAAGCCCAAAAAGGGCCCAAATAGAGGAACACGACCCAAATCCCAAGGCAGCCTAAGCCTAGAAGGACAATGGCGGTTCCCATGAAGATAAGATAACTCCACTCAAAGATAAGATAAGATAACTATCTTATCTCCAGAAAAGATCACTCTACAACATTATAAATACACTGGAGCACCCATGTATAACTCATACTTTGATTCTACTAAAAATATGCTTAATACCCTTGCTAACTTAAGCATCAGAGTCCCTTGCAGGTACCACCACCCTCCGATTACGAAGGATCAGCACCACCACCAAGTCCCACAAGTCGGACGCGGCAGCTACGACCACCATCATCAAGTCGAACACATCAGCTCTGACTAGTACAAAAGATCTCGTCCAATATCGACCTACAGTTTCAGGTGACCCTTGGAACATTGGCGCCGTTGCCAGGGACCCTAGAAGTCATCCCACCATCATGGCGGACAACCTTGACAACGACCACGATTCTGATCTAGAGAACAGAATGCCGCATAAGAACGCGGAGACTACACCAAATGATACTCCTCAACCTAACAAAGACAAGGACTCCCCAAGCACGGGACCCACGGAAGCACTTCAGGATCGCCTAAAATAACTCAAAAAAGAGGTCGAATATCATCGGGAAGCTGAGAAAGACCTACGAAGGGAAGTTAGGCGACGCCGCAAACTAGAAGACAAGCTTCAAAAGCTCGAAGCTGATATCAAAACTAGAATTACTCAACCCAATCACAATGATAATTCCCGCAAGGACCAAGACCCATTCACCAAAGAGATCATGAAGGCCAAAATCCTAAAAAACTTTAAACCTCCCGATATGACTTTATATGATGGCACATCAGATCCCAGCCATCATCTCAGCAACTTCCGAAGCAAAATGTATCTTACCGATGCCTCAAATGTAATTCGGTGCAAAGCTTTCCCAACCACCTTAACAAAGGCAGCAATTAAATGGTTCGACAATCTGCCCCTAGGTCCATCTCAAGCTTTGCCGACTTAGCCAAAAAGTTTCTAGCCATATTCTCCATCCAGAAGGACAAAACTAAACACGCCCTAAGTCTACTAGGGATCAAGCAAAGAGACCGAGAATCGTAGCTACATGGAAAGATTCAACAAAACATGTCTGGACATTCAGAGTCTGCTGACCGAAGCAGCCATTATGGGTCTCATCAATGGCCTACAAGAGGGACCTTTTAGTCAATCTATATCAAAGAAACATCCCACATCTCTGAATGAAGTACAAGAACGAGCAGAAAAATACATTAACCTGGAGGAAAACTCTCGACTAGGAGAAACCCCAAAATCCGGATTCTCCAACTCCTTCCGAGATAAAGATAAAGATTCCAAGAAAAAAGATGATCCGCATGGAGAGAAGATTAAGAAATACCACAATTACACCCCTCTCTGGGTCTCTCTTGTGGAAGTTTACAAAGAAGTATGCCACACAGAGAAGATTCCACCAACCCGTCCACTTAAAAGCAAAAAGGGAGGAGGAAATCAGATGGAATATTGCGAATACCATCGAATCTATGGACATCCCACCAACGAGTGCTTCGACTTAAAGAATGTCATAGAGAAATTGGTAAGGGAGGGGAGACTAGATTGGTACCTAGCCAGTAAGACAGATGAGCCCAAAAAGAGAAGAAGAGACGAAGAGGTTGGCCGATCAGAACGACCACCTCGTACCCCGGAGAGGCATGTTCGCATGATACATGGGGGATTCGCGAGAGGAGGAATCTCCAACTCATCCCGCAAAAGACACCTCAAAGAAATATACCACGTCGGGGGAGGAGAAGAGGCATCCGACCTCCCTACTATCACCTTTACTAAAGAGGACGCAGTTGGCGTCATCACGGGACATGACGATCCTATGGTCATCACTATCATGTTGGGTAATGCTAATCTACACCGAACGGTGGTGGACCAAGGAAGCTCGGGCAACATTTTATTCAAGACAGCCTTCGACAAACTCGGCCTAGAAGAAAAAGAGCTCAGAGCATATCCGAACAGCTTATTTGGACTTGGAGACACCCCAATCCAACCACTTGGTTACATCTCGCTACACATAACCTTTGGAAAAGGGAACAGGTCTAGGACCCTCAACATAGACTACATCGTGTGTAACGTGAAATCAACCTACAATGCCTTAATAGGTCGGACAACTCTAAACCAGCTCGGAGCAGTAATCTCAACTCCACACCTATGCATGAAGTTCCCAACTGTAGAAAGGATCGCTACGATAAAAGGAGACCAGAAGACGGCCCGCCATTGTTGCAACAAAAGTATAAACCTCAGAGGCAAAGGAGAAGAAATCCACACCATCGAACTCGGAGGAGTTCGAGGCCGAGAAGAATTTCGTCCAAAACCGGAAGGCGAGATGGAAAAAGTCCAGATTGGAGATGTCCCGGACAAAACAACCAATGTTGGTGCAATCCTTAAAGAAGATATAGAAAAGTCCCTCATACAGTTCTTAAAGGATAACGTCGATCTCTTCGGATGGAAGGCCGCAAACATGTCGGGCATAGACCCCAAGCTAATGTGCCACAAACTGGCAGTATATCCAGGGTCTCGGCAAGTACATCAAAGGCGTAGAAAGCTCAGACCAGAAAGATCCCAAGCTGTCAAAGAATAGGTACAAGCCTTATTGGAGGCAGGATTCATCAGAGAGGTCAAATACCCATTATGGCTAGCCAACATGGTCTTAGTAAAAAAATCAAATGGGAAGTGGCGGATGTGCACCGACTACACTGATCTCGACAAAGCCTGCCCAAAAGATCCCTATCCGCTCCCAAGTATCGATGCTCTGGTGGACGTCTCCTCCAGTTACAAGTACCTCTCATTTATGGATGCTTATTCAGGATTCAATCAAATCCCAATGTACCCTCCTGATCAAGAAAAAACTTCATTTTTAACTCCCAAAGCAAAATACTGTTACATCGTCATCCCCTTCAAACTAAAAAACGCAAGAGCTACCTACCAAAGGTTAATGAACAAAGTCTTCGCAGAACACATCGAAAAACTAATGGAGGTATATGTAGACGACATGTTCGTAAAAACACAAAGTGAGGAATCGCTACTGTCTGACCTCGCCCAAGTATTCAATACCATAAGAAAGCATCGCAAGCGACTTAGTCCTGCAAAGTGCACCTTCGCAGTAGAGGCTGGCAAGTTCTTGGGTTTTATGCTTACACAAAGAGGAACCGAGGCAAACCTATACAAGTGCCAAGCTGTACTCGACATGAAGAGTTCGACATGTGTTAAAAAGGTACAACAACTCAATGGAAGATTGGCAGCATTGTCAAGATTCCTAGCTGGATCAGCAATAAGATCCCTCCCCTTCTACGCCACCCTACAGAAGGGAAAGAGGTTTGAATGGATGGCGGAGTGCGAGCAAGCCTTCCAGGATTTCAAAAGATTCCTAGGACAACCGCCTATTCTAACCCAGCCACGGGAAGGAGAACTGCTTGTATTGTACCTCACGGTAGGAAATCGGGCAGTAGCTTTGGCACTGATCCGAGAAGATGACAGTGGACAACAACCTATATACTTCATCAGCAAAGTACTACAAGGGTCTGAGCTTAACTATCAAAAAATAGAAAAATTCACTTATACTCTCATACTAACATCTCGACGACTTCGACCATATTTCCAAGCCCGCACCATCAGGGTTCGGACCAACCAGCCCATAAAAGGCATTTTATAGAAAATAGACTTAGTAGGAAGAATCTTGCAATGGACAGTCGAGTTGTCCGAATTTGACCTTCAGTATGAAGCTTGGACAGCCATCGAATCATAGTATCTGGCTGACTTCATTGCAAAATTTACGGACACCCCAGAAATCCCTACAAAATGGAATCTCTACGTAGGCGGTTCCTCAAACAAAACTGGAAGTGGTGCAGGCGTGATACTAGAGAGCGATCAGGGAATGCAAATCAAACTCTCACTCAAATTCGGGTTCCCTGCTTCAAACAATCAGGCTGAATATGAGGCACTACTAGCTGGTTTGAAGCTGGCTAAGGAGGTTGGAGCTCAAAAGCTTATCATCTTCAGTGACTCACAGGTAGTCACCTCACAAATAACAGGGAACTACCAAGCCAAGGATCCTACCTTGAAAAAGTACTTGGACAAAACCAAGGAACAACTCAGACAAATCGGGGAATATGAGGTCCGCCACATATCTCGGAAACAGAATGCTTGAGCTGATGCACTCTCTAAACTAGCCAGCACCAAACCAGGGGGCAACAATAGAAGCCTCATCCAGGAAATGTTGCAGATTCAGTCAATCTTGGAAGAAGAAAAGGTCCTAGCCATAACAGGTTTGGATCAAGGATGGATGGCTCCCATAATTAACTACCTCAAAACAGAAATACTCCCTACAGATAAGAAGGAGGCAAAGAGGTTAAAACGGGACTACCTCAAAACAGAATTACTCCCTACAGATAAGAAGGAGGCAAAGAGGTTAAAACAGGGGGCACAATACTACACCATCATAAACAATACTCTATACAAGAGAGGGATTTCAACACCACTGTTAAAATGTATGCCGACTTCCAACACAAAGGAAGTTTTAGAAGAAGTACACAGTGGCATCTGTGGTAACCATCTTGGAGCACAAGCTCTTACCAGAAAAGTACTCTGAGCCGGATTCTATTGGACGACTCTACAAAAAAAAGCAACAGAATTCGTAAAGACATGTCCACCATGTCTGAAACATGCCAACTTTCACATCGCCCCACCAGAGGAACTTATCAGCGTAACCTCACCCTGGCCATTCGCAAAATGGGGACTCGACCTTCTCGGTCCCTTTCCTCAAGGATCCGGACAAGTCAAATTCCTCATCGTGGAGGTAGACTATTTTACAAAATGGATTGAGGTGGAACCTCTAGCTAACGCCACTGCTCAAAGTAAAAAATTACTATATAGAAACATTGTCATAAGATTTGGGGTTCCATACTCCATCACCACAGACAATGGCACTCAATTTACAGATGCAGGCTTCAGAAAATTGGTGGAGGATCTAAACATAAAACACCAATTCACATCCGTAGAACACCCCCAAGCCAATGGACAAGCAGAAGCTGCTAACAAAGTCATATTAGCCGGGTTAAAATGAAGATTACAAGATGCAAAGGGAGGCTAGGCTGAAGAGCTCCCGCAAGTCCTATGGGCATATCGAACAACTCCACACTCCACCACAAAGGAATCACATTTCCGATTAGCTTACAGAATGGAGGCAATGATCCCAGTAGAGATCAAAGAAGGATCACCCAGAGTGATCCACTACAGTGAAGAGGCCAACTCCCAACTTCAAAGGGAATAACTCAACCTACTTCCAGAAATCCGAGAAAGAGCTCAGATTAGGGAAGAGGGAGTAAAACGTCAAATGGCTTCAAGATACAATCAAAATGTAGTGCCGCGAGGTTTTGCTGAAAATGACCTCGTCCTAATCCGAAATGACATCGGAACAACTCGACCTGGAGAAGGAAAGCTGGCAGCAAACTGGAGGGGACCCTACCGAGTCATAGAAATACTCGAAAGAGGCTACTACAAGCTATCCGAACTTGAAGGGCGAGAGCTCCCAAGGTCATGGCACGCCTGCAACTTAAGAAGGTACTACAGTTAGAAGATAGAAAAGGATCTTAGGATGAGGTGCACTCTTTTTCCTTAAAAAGGTTTTTTAACGAGGCACCAAGCCAAGATCCATAAAATACCTGATGAGCGGATAATTTATACGCTTTTTGGCACTATTTTTAGTATGTTTTTAGTATATTTTAGTTAGTTTTTATTATATTTTTAGTAGTTTTTAATTAAAATTCACTTTTCTGGACTTTACTATGAGTTTGTGTATTTTTCTATGATTTCAGGTATTTTCTGGCTGAAATTGAGGGACCTGAGCAAAAATCTGATTCAGAGGCTGAAAAAGGACTGCAGATGCTGTTGGATTCTGATCTCCCTACACTCGAAGTGGATTATCTGGAGCTACAGAAACCCAATTGGCGCGCTCTCAATTGCGTTAGAAAGTAGACATCCTAGGCTTTCCAGCAATATATAATACTCCATACTTTGCCCAAGATTTGATGGTCTAAACTGGCTTTCTAAATCAGCTTCAGAATTCCCAGCGTTTAACGCCGGAACTGGCACAAAAGCTGGAGTTAAACGCCCAAACTGGCACAAAAGCTGGCGTTTAACTCCAGAAAAAGTCTCTACACATGAAAGCTTCAATGCTCAGCCCAAGCACACACCAAGTGGACCCTGGAAGTGAATTTTTACATCATTTACTCATTCTCGTAAACCCTAGGTCACTAGTTCACTATAAATAGGACCTTTTGCTATTGTATCTTCATCTCATGACACTTTACATGTTTCATACTGTGTCTTCTATGGCATGAGTCTCTAAACCCCATGGTTGGGGGTGAGGAGCTCTACTGTGTCTTGATGGATTAATGCAATTACTACTGTTTTTTATTCAATCACGCTTGCTTCTATTCCAAGATATCACTTGTTCCTCAACTTGATGAATGTGATGATCCGTGAAACTCATCATCATTCTCACCTATGAACATGTGCCTGACAACCACCTCCGTTCTACCTTAGATTGAGTGGATATCTCTTGGATTCCTTAACCAGAATCTTCGTGGTATAAGCTAGAATCTACTGGCGGCCATTCTTGAGAATCCGGAAGGTCTAAACCTTGTCTATGGTATTCTGAGTAGGATTCAGGGATTGAATGACTGTGACGAGCTTCAAACTCCTGATTGTGGGGCGCTAGTGACAGACGCAAAAGAATCACTGGATTCTATTCCGACATGATCGAGAACTGACAGATGAATAGCAGTGCTGTGACAGAGCGCGTTGAACATTTTCACTGAGAGGATGGGAGGTAGCCATTGACAACGGTGAAACCCAACATACAGCTTGCCATGGAAGGAGCCTTGCGTGCATGAAGAAGAAGACAGTAGGAAAGTAGAGATTCAGAAGATATAGCATCTCCAAAACCTCAACCTGTTCTCCATTACTGCAAAACAAGTATTTATTTCATGTTCTTTTACTTTTTTACAATTAAACCTGAGAATTATTGATATCCTGACTAAGAGTTACAAGATAACCATAGCTTGCTTTAAGCCGACAATCTCCGTGGGATCGACCCTTACTCTCCGTTGCCGGGGATTGTTCGAGTTTGGACAACTGACGGTTTATTTTGTTGCTTAGATTAGGAATATTTTAATTTTGTTGGTTTAGAGTCTTTTATTTGAGTTTAGTTTCATATTTTAAGTTTCGTGTCAATTGCATGCTTTTATTTTCTTTTAATTTTTCGAATTTGCATGATTCTAGTCCTTTCTTGATCTTTAAAAATTCTAAGTTTGGTGTCTTCTTTGTGTTTTCCTTTAAATTTTCGAAAAATTCTGTTTGATTTTCCAAAAATTTTAAGTTTGGTGTCTTTTGTGCTTTTATTTACTTAAAAATTTTCAAAAATTTGTTCTTGGTGTTCATCTTGATCTTCAAAGTGTTCTTGGTGTTCATCTTGACATTCAAAGTTTTCTTGTTTGTTCTCTTTGTTTTGATCTAAAATTTCTAAGTTAAGTATTATTTTGTTGTTTTTCTCTTTCCTCATTAAAATTTAAAAATAAAAAAATATCTTTCCCTTATTTTGCTTATAATTTTCGAAACTTTGCATTAATTTAGTGAAAGATTTTCAAAATCATATCTTTTTTTAGTAAAGTCAAAATTCTAATTTCAAAAATTGATCTTTTCAAATATTTTTCAAAAAAAAAAATCAAATCTTTTTAATTTCTTCAATCATATCTTTTTTTTCTTAATTGCAATCATATCTTCTTAATCATATCTTCTTCAAAACAATTTTCAATCATATCTTTTTTATTGCTCTTTCTAATATCTTTTTACTCAATTAATTAATTTAGTTTTCAATTTGCTTTTATTGCATTTCCTTCTAATTTTCGAAAGTTTTATTTTATCTTCAATTTATTTTGTTTTATTTTTTCGGTTAGTTTTAATCAAAAAAAATTTTAAAAATATAATTTAATTGTAATTCAAATCAATTCCCTTTTCTCCATCATGGACATAAGTGGAAATGAACAGTCCAAAAGGATTCTGGGGTCATATGCTAACCCCATTATAGCTGCATATGGAAGTAGCATCTGTATACCTCCCATTAAAGCAAGCAGTTTTGAGCTAAATCCTCAGCTCATCATGGTGCAGCAAAATTGCCAGTATTCCGGTCTTCCACAGGAAGAACCTACTGAGTTTCTGGCACAGTTCTTACAAATTACTGACACAATACGTGATAAAGAAGTGGATCAGGATGTCTACAGATTATTACTGTTTCCATTTGCTGTAAAAGATCAAGCTAAGAGGTGGTTAAGTAACCAACCCACAGCAAGCATAAAAACATGGAGACAGTTATCAGACAAATTTCTGAATCAATTTTACCCTCTAAAAAGGATGACACAGCTAAGGATAGACATCCAAGGCTTTAAACAAGAGGATCATGAATCCCTTTATAATGCCTGGGAGAGGTACAGAGGGATGCTAAGGAAATGCCCCTCTGAAATGTTTTTAGAGTGGGTACAGTTAGACATCTTCTACTATAGGCTTACAGAAAAAGCTCAGATGTCTCTAGACCACTCAGCTGGTGGATCTATACACATGAGAAAGACGATTGAAGAGGCTTAAGAACTCATAGATACAGTTGTTAGAAATCAACATTTGTACTCTAGCAGTGAGTCCTACATAAAGGAAGAGGCCAGGGCAGTAATTACTAATCCTAATGCTCAAGAACAGATTATTGAGCTTAGTCAACAATTACTCCTTATGACAAAACAATTAGCAGAATTTAAAGAGATGCTCCAGGACACTAAAAATGCTAACAAGAATATGGAAGCACAATTGAATCAGACAAGACAGCAGCTATCTAAATAGATAACAGAAGAATGCCAAGCTGTTAAATTAAGGAGTGGGAAGACATTGAATGTATCAACTCAAAGCAGCAGAAAGCCAAGAAAGGAACAACTGACAGAGGATGACCAACCAACTGCACAAAATCCCTCTGAGAACAGTAAGAGCCCAGAGAGGAATGATTCTGGCGTTCAAACACTAGAAAAGGGTTGCAACCTGGCGTTAAACGCCCAAAAAGCACCCAATCCTGGTGTTCAAACGCCACAAAGGGGTCAGACACTTGCAAGTGCTGATAACAAACCCCTTAAGCGGGCTTCTCCGACCACTTCTGTAGGAAATAAACCTGCAGCAACTAAGGTTGAAGAGTATAAAGCCAAGATGCCTTATCCTCAGAAACTCCGCCAAGCGGAACAAGACAAACAATTTGCCCGCTTTGCAGACTATCTCAGGACACTTGAAATAAAGATTCCATTTGCAGAGGTACTTGAGCAAATACCCTCTTATGCTAAATTCATGAAAGAGATCTTAAGTCATAAGAAGGATTAGAGAGAAACTGAAAAAGTTTTTCTCACTGAAGAATGCAGTGCAGTCATATTAAAGAGCTTACCAGAGAAGCTTAAAGATCCTGGAAGCTTTATGATACCATGCACATTAGAGGGTACTTGTACCAAGAAAGCTCTATGTGATCTTGGGGCAAGAATCAACCTAATACCTGCATCCACTATTAGGAAGCTCGGCTTGACTGAAGAAGTCAAACCAACCCGAATATGCCTCCAACTTGCTGATGGCTCCATTAAATATCCATCAGGCATAATTGAGGACATGATTGTTAAGGTTGGGCCACTTGCCTTTCTCACTGACTTTGTAGTGCTGGAAATAGTGGAGCACAAGAGTGCAACTCTCATTCTAGGAAGACCTTTCCTAGCAACTGGACGAACCCTCATTGACGTCCAAAAAGGGGAATTAACCCTGAGAGTCAATGAGGATGAGTTCAAGTTGAATGTTGTCAAAGCTATGCAGCATCCAGACACCCCAAACGACTGCATGAGCGTTGATATTATTGACTCTTTGGTGGAAGAGATCAATATGACTAAAAGTCTCGAATCAGAGATAGAGGACATCTTTAAAGATGTTCAGCCGGATCTGGAGGAATTAAAGGAAATAAAAGAACCTCTGAAAATTCCTCAGGAAGAGGAGAAACCTCCTAAACCCAAGCTCAAGCAACTACCACCATCCCTGCAATATGCATTTCTGGGAGAAGGTGACACTTTTCCAGTGATCATAAGCTCTGCTTTAAATCCACAGGAAGAGGAAGCACTAATTCAAGTGCTAAGGACACACAAGACAGCTCTTGGGTGGTCCATAAGTGATCTTAAGGGCATTATCCCAGCAAGATGCATGCACAAGATCCTATTGGAGGATGATGCTAAGCCAGTGGTTCAACCACAGAGGCGGCTAAATCCAGCCATGAAGGAGGTGGTGCAGAAAGAGGTCACTAAGTTACTAGAGGCTGGGATTATTTATCCTATTTCAAATAGCCCCTGGGTGAGCCCTGTCCACATTGTCCCCAAGAAGGGAGGCATGACAGTGGTTTATAATGAAAAGAATGAACTGGTTCCTACAAGAACAGTTACAGGGTGGCGCATGTGTATTGACTACAGAAGGCTCAATACAGCCACCAGAAAGGATCATTTTCCTTTACCATTCATAGACCAGATGCTAGAGAGACTAGCAGGTCATGAATACTACTACTTTTTGGATGGCTATTCAGGTTACAACCAAATTGCAGTAGATCCTCAGGACCAAGAGAAAGTAGCATTCACATGTCCTTCTAGAGTATTTGCCTACAGAAGTATTTTGCAATGCACCTGCAACCTTTTAGAGGTGCATGCTCTCTATCTTCTCTGATATGGTAGAGAAATTTTTGGAAGTCTTCATGGATGACTTCTCTGTATTTGGAGACTCATTCAGCTCATGCCTTAACCATCTAGCACTTGTTCTGAAAAGATGCCAAGAGACCAACCTAGTTCTAAACTGGGAAAAATGTCACTTTATGATGACTGAAGGGATTGTCCTTGGGCATAAAATTTCAAACAAGGAAATAGAGGTGGATCAAGCTAAAGTTGAAGTAATTGAAAAATTACCACCACCTGCCAATGTTAAGGCAATCAGAAGCTTTCTGTGGCATGCAGGATTCTACCGAAGGTTTATAAAGGATTTTTCAAAAATTGCAAAACCTCTGAGTAATCTACTAGCTGCTGACACACCATTTATCTTTGATAAGGAGTGTCTGCAGGCGTTTGAGACTCTGAAAGCTAAGCTGGTCATAGCACTAGTCATCTCTGCACTAGACTGGACATTACCATTTGAACTAATGTGTGATGCGAGTGACCATGCCATTGGTGCAGTATTGGGACAAAGGCATGATAAACTTCTACACGTCATTTATTATGGCAGCCATATTCTAAATGATGCACAGAAGAACTACACAACCATAGAAAAGGAGTTACTTGCAGTGGTTTATGCCATTGACAAGTTCAGATCTTATTTAGTAGGATCAAAAGTGATTGTGTACACTGACCATGCTGCTCTTAAATATCTACTCACAAAGCAGGATTCAAAACCCAAGCTCATAAGATGGGTGTTGCTTCTGCAAGAGTTTGATATAGAAATAAGAGACAGAAAAGGGACAGAGAATCAAGTAGCTGATCACCTGTCCTGGATAGAACCAGTAGCAGGAGCATCCCTCCCTTCTACTGAGATCTCTGAAACCTTTCTAGATGAGCAATTGTTTGCTATTCAGGAAGCTCCGTGGCTTGTAGACATTGCAAACTATAAGACTCAAGGTTTTCCTTCCACCACCATGGAGAGGAAGCATGAAAAGCTTCTCTCAATACAGAGTCAAACAAAACCCCCACATTCAAACTCTAAGTTTGGTGTTGGGAGGCCACAATCAAACTCTAAGTTTGGTGTTGAGAGGCCACAACCAAACTCTAAGTTTGGTGTTGAAAGGCCCCAACCCTGCTCTGATTATCTGTGATGCTCCAAGAGAGCACACTATCAAGCTAATGACATTAAAGAAGCGCTTGTTGGGAGGCAACCCAATTTTATTATATCTATTTATTTTCCATTGTTATTTTATGTTTTCTTTAGGTTGATGATCATGTGAAGTCACTAAAACAATTGAAAAAACAGGAACAAAATGAAAAATAAAATGAAAAATAGCACACCCTGGAGAAAAAACTTGCTGGCGTTTAAACGCCAGTGAGGGTAGCAGAATGGGCGTTAAACGCCCAGTCTGGCACCATTCTGGGTGTTTAACGCCAGAAATGGGCACCAGACTGGTGTTTAACGCTAGAAAAGGGCAAGAAGCTGGCGTTAAACGCCAGAAATGGGCAGCAACCTGGCATTTAACACCAGGATTGGCAGACAAGGGGCGTTTTGCACGCCACATGGTGCAGGGATGAGAAATCCTTGACACCTCATGATCTGTGGACCCCACAGGATCCCACCTACCTCACCTCTTCTTCTCTCCTCTTCACACCCTTCCATAACACTCTTCTCCAAAATAACCTCCACCAATCACCTCCATTAATCCTCCAAAACCATCATACAACCCACATACACCCACCTACTCAAATTCAAACCATCACTCCTTCCTTTCCCACATCATAACCACCTAAAACTCCCCTTGGTCGAACCACTCACACCTCTCCATCACATCTATTGTTTTCTTCTTCTACTCCCTCTTCTCTTCTTTTGCTCGAGGACGAGCAAACCTTCTAAGTTTGGTGTGGTAGAAGTGATGCTTTTTGTTTTTCCATTACCATGTATGACACTTAAGGCCAGAGAAACCTCTAGAAAGAGGAAAGGGAAGGCAAAAGCTTCCACCTCTGAGTCTGGGAGATGGAGAGATTCTTCTCAAAAGCTCATCACTAAGAAAAGGATGGAGCAAACAAGAGCATGAGGAAATTCCTCATCATGAAATCCCTGAGATGCCTCAAGGGATGCACTTCCCTCCACAAAACTATTGGGAGCAAATCAACACCTCCCTAGGAGAATTAAGCTCTAACATGGGACAACTAAGGATGGAGCACCAAGAGCATTCCATCATCCACCATGAGATTAGAAAAGATCAAAAAGCTATGAGGGAAGAGCAACAAAGACAAGGAAGAGACATAGAGGAGCTCAAAAGTACTCTATAAGATTTTCAAGAGGAAGAACAAGCCGCCATCACTAAGGTGGACCCGTTTTTTAATTTCCTTGTTCTTTATTTTCTGTTTTTCGAATTTTTATGCTTTATGTTTATCTATGTCTGTGTCTTTATTACATGATCATTAGTGTCTTAGTGTCTTTGCTTAAAGTTATAAATGTCCTATGAATCCATCACCTTTCTTAAAAGAAAAATGTTTTTTTATTACAAAAGAACAAGAAGTACATGTGGTGACAATACTGGTTTAATTATTTTGATGTGGTGACAATACTTTTTGTTTTCTGAATGAATGCTTGAATAGTGCATATGTCTTTTGAATTTGTTGTTTAAAGAATGTTAAAATTGTTGGCTCTTGAAAGAATGATGGAAAAGGAGAAATGTTATTGAGGATCTGAAAAATCATCAAATTGATTCTTAAAGTAAGAAAAAGCAGTGAATATTCAAAAAAAAAAGGGAGAAAGCAAGCAGAAAAAGCCAATAGCCCTTTAAACCAAAAGGCAAGGGTAAAAATAAAAAGGATCCAAGGCTTTGAGCATCAGTGGATAGGAGGGCCTACAGGAATAACATCCTGGCCTAAGCGGCTAAACCAAGCTGTCTCTAACCATGTGCTTGTGGCGTGAATGTGTCAAGTGAAAACTTGAGACTGAGCGGTTAAAGTCGTGATCCAAAGCAAAAAGAGTGTGCTTAAGAACTATGGACACCTCTAATTGGGGACTCTAGCAAAGCTGAGTCATAATCTGAAAAGGTTCACCCAGTTATGTGTCTGTGGCATGTATGTATCTGGTGGTAATACTGGAAAACAGAGTGCTTTGGGCCACGACCAAGACACATAAAGTAGATGTGTTCAAGAATCAACATACTTAACTAGGAGAATCAATAACACTATCTGAATTCTGAGTTCCTATAGATGCCAATCATTCTGAACCTCAAAGGATAAAGTGAGATGCCAAAACTGTTCAGAGGCAAAAAGCTACTAGTCCCGCTCATCTAATTGGAGCTAAGTTTCATTGATAGTTTGGAGTTTATAGTATATTCTCTTCTTTTTATCCTATTTGATTTTCAGTTGCTTGGGGACAAGCAACAATTTAAGTTTGGTGTTGTGATGAGCGGATAATTTATACGCTTTTTGGTATTGTTTTTAGTATGTTTTTAGCTTGTTTTAGTTAGTTTTTATTATATTTTTATTAGTTTTTATTTAAAATTTACTTTTGTAGACTTTACTATGAGTTTGTGTGTTTTTCTGTGATTTCAGGTATTTTCTGGCTGAAATTGAGGGACCTGAGCAAAAATCTGATTCAGAGGCTGAAAAAGGACTGTAGATGCTGTTGGATTCTGACCTCCCTGCACTCAAAGTGGATTTTCTAGAGCTACAAGAACTCAATTGGCGCGCTCTCAATAGCGTTGGAAAGTAGATATTCTGGGCTTTCCAAAAATATATAATAGTCCATACTTTGCTCAAGATTTGATGGCCCAAACTGGCGTTCAAAATCAGCTTCAGAATTCCCAGCGTTTAACGCCGGAACTGGCACAAAAGCTGGAGTTAAACGCCCAAACTGGCACAAAAGCTGGCGTTTAACTCCAGAAAAAGTCTCTACACATGAAAGCTTCAATGCTCAGCCCAAGCAAACACCAAGTCGACCCCGGAAGTGTATTTTTACGTCATTTACTCATTCTTGTAAACCCTAGGTCACTAGTTCACTATAAATAGGACCTTTTGCTATTGTATCTTCATCTCATGACACTTTACATGTTTCATACTGTATCTTCTATGACATGAGTCTCTAAACCCCATGGTTGGGGTGAGGAGCTCTGCTGTGTCTTGATTGATTAATGCAATTACTACTGTTTTTCATTCAATCACGCTTGCTTCTATTCCAAGATATCACTTGTTCCTCAACTTGATGAATGTGATGATCCGTGACACTCATCATCATTCTCACCTATGAACGTGTGCCTGACAACCACCTCCGTTCTACCTTAGATTGAGTGGATATCTCTTGGATTCCTTAACCAGAATCTTCGTGGTATAAGCTAGAATCTACTGGCGGCCATTCTTGAGAATCCGAAAGGTCTAAACCTTGTCTGTGGTATTTTGAGTAGGATTCAAGGATTGAATGACTGTGACGAGCTTCAAACTCACGATTATGGGGCGTTAGTGACAGACGCAAATGATTCACTGGATTCTATTCCGACATGATTGAGAACCGACAGATGAATAGCCGTGCTCTGACAGAGCGCGTTGAACATTTTCACTGAGAGGATGGGAGGTAGCCATTGACAACGGTGAAACCCAACATACAGCTTGCCATGGAAGGAGCCTTGCGTGCATGAAGAAGAAGACAGTAGGAAAGTAGAGATTCAGAAGATATAGCATCTCCAAAACCTCAACCTGTTCTCCATTACTGCAAAACAAGTATTTATTTCATGTTCTTTTACCTTTTTACAATTAAACCTGAGAATGATTGATATCCTGACTAAGAGTTACAAGATAACCATAGCTTGCTTTAAGCCGACAATCTCCGTGGGATCGACCCTTACTCACGTAAGGTATTACTTGGACGACCCAGTGCACTTGCTGGTTAGTTGTGCGGAATTGCATAAGTGTGATTGTGATTTCGTGCACCAATACCTAACTTAGAGGGGTAGAACTCCCACATGTATATATTTGCATATTTTCCTTTTCAAATAAAGTTTTTTCAGATTTTCTACAAATCCTTTATCAAGACGCATTAATCTGAAAACGCAAAATTTCATCGCCCAATTATAAAGCTACAGATCGGCAAAAGTGAAAACTAAATTCACTGCCCGATCACGATAAAGACCAACAAAGATGAAAGCCAAATTCATCAAAGGTTGACCAAGCGAGGATCAAACCCAATTTCTACAAAATCGGCAAAGATGAAAAGTGACAAAATAGATTAAATGTAAGAAGTTATCGAAAGTGACCTATAAGAAAGGACCTGACAAGGTCTTAATAAAAATGGGTTGCTAAAAAATAACTTAAAATACGGACCGACATGAAGAAGTCAGAACAGTCGACCACAAATAACCAAAGTTATAAAAGGTAAATCCCTGGAAAGAGGCCTGGCTAGCCCTAAAAAAAGAGGATTACTAAAAATAACTTAAAAGGGACCGACATGATGAGGTCGGACCAAACCAAAAAAGTTATAAAAAGTAATCCATAAAAGAGACCTGACCCAGGTCTAAAGAAAATGGATTACTAAAAATAACTTAAAAGGAACCAACATGATAAAGTCGGCCCAAACCAAAATAGTTATAAAAAGTAATCCATAAAAGAGACCTGACCCAGGTCCAAAGAAAATAGATTACTAAAAATAACTTAGAAGGGACCGATATGACGAAGTCGGCCTCCTACAAAAAAGTTATAAAAAGTAAACCACAAAAGAGACTTGACCCAGGTCCAAAGAAAATAGATTACTAAAAATAACTTAGAAGGGACCGACATGACGAAGTCGGCCTCCCACAAAAAAGTTATAAAAAGTAATCTATAAAAGAGATCTGACAAAGATCCAAAATGGATTACTAAAAATAACTTAAAACGGACCGACATGATGAAGTCGGCCTCCCACAAACTACAATAAGTTATACAGTAATCCACATGAAGAGACCTGACAAAGGCCCAAACAAAAGGATTACTGGAGATAACTTCCAAAAGATCAAGATGAAGACAGAAGGCAATCAAAAGAGATCGAAACGCAAGGCTCCAACACCCTGAAGATGCCTGACAAATATTAAAGCAAAGTAATCGACAAACAGAAACAAAGTGGCTATAATAAAAAAGACCTAAGAGACCACCTGAAGTCGACCCCAAAAGGCCTGCAAAGCTACCTTGATTTTTCAAAATAAGTTGCTAAAAATGCAACTAGAAAGTATCCAGAAGTTAGAACCATATAAGTACAAAATAAAAAGTGTTTAAAGCCCACAAGCCGAACTATACACAAATACACCAAGAAACAATCATAGAGGGTCCAAGGACTTCCCAGTTGTAGCATCCCGGGGTGAAGGAGGACGAGTCTAAAGAGGAACCGCATCAATCGTCCCATCATCCCAGTTCAAAATCTAGACATCTGGATCAGACTTAGGCTGAGCAACCTCAGCTGCCTGAATTGAATAGGGTGGCGCAACGGAGGCTTTGGTAGCAGGAATAGGAGGAGAGTCGACTTCATCATCATCAGGGTCATCTGAGACTATCTTACCATCTTTTACGATGTTGTCCAAGCTGAAAAGAGTAAGGTCAAGATCAGGCGCAAGAACTCGAACTTGATCCCTTAGATTGTCATAAGCAGCATTTACACTACCCAAAAGATGACCCTGGAGCTCGGCATAATCAGCTCGGGCAGACTCCAATTCCTCCCTCAGACCCATCATCTCCCTGTAAGTTGTAACATAGCTATCCTTATGCTTCAAAGCCATATCTTCAGACAACTTGGTAGAAGCCGCCAAAGCAACAGCCCAAGTCTTCTCCCCCTGCAATTCTTTCTCCAACTTGGCGACTTTCACCTCGAGCTCCTCCTTCAAGCCCTTAATCCGATCAAATTCCGACTTGGCATCCTCCATAAAGGCCTTTGTAGCATGGATAGGAAGATCTTGAGTGGTCCGATATAAAGTTACTCCCATGTGTGCCAGTTTAATGCCACTCCGAGTGATAAAATCCAAATAATGAAGAATGGATACATCATCAGTAGGCATGACACCATAAAGAGCAATTTGTTGATCAACAAATCTGACAGCATCAAAGTTGGGAGCATCTAGATTAAAAGGCTCGACAGTCCGGGGTCTTTTTGGACGAGGAATGACACTAGGAGAAGAAGTAACAGCAGAGGTCTAGGGAGGATTAACTAAATGGACCTGAGGTGTTGGGATCACACTCCTCGGCCCAGTAGAACTCGAGATCAGTCTCTTAGGAGGAACTTGAGAAGATCCCTCCCCTGCAGCCTTGGCCGAAATATTTTGCACAGTAGTAGCCTTCCTCACCTTTCATTGGTTTTGGCTATCTCTGAAAAAACAAATCAAAACAAGTTACAAAACTGGAAGAAAAGAAGTAAAAACAAACAAAATATAACAAAAGAAGTCGGTCACTACCCAATTTGGCTCGGACAAGAGAAGGGTCCCCCAAAAATCTCTTTGTGTCAAGATGGGGAGGTTCCCCCCAAATATCCTCCAACACAGTTACAAATTCTTGCTCGACCTCATCAAGCATCTCCCATGAGTATCGAGACACTACAACATTCTTTTGCCAACACAAAGGGAAGGTAGGTTCACCATTCGCCTCTAGGAAAGAAGGTCGAGCTCCCTCAACAGCTCGAAATTTGAAAAAGTATTTCTTAAAGTCCCTAAACGACTCATCATACTTGGAAAAGACTTTGTGCCCTTGGGCAGACCTGAAAGAAACCCAAGAAGCTTTCTTTTTGGTGGTCCCTGGTGCACGAAATTGTGATCATCAACAATTGCGCCAATAGACTTGGAGCTCTTAAACGTGAATCACACTTTGTCACAACTTCGCACAACTAACCAACAAGTGCACTGGGTCATCCAAGTAATACCTTACGTGAGTAAGGGTCGATCCCACGGAGATTGTTGGTATGAAGCAAGCTATGGTCATCTTGTAAATCTCATTTAGGCGGATTCAAATGGTTATAATGGTTTTCAAAAATAAGGATAAATAAACAGAAAATAAAGGTAGAGATACTTATGTAATTCATTAGTGGGAATTTCAGATAAGTGTATGGAGATGCTTTGTCCCTTCTGAATCTCTGCTTTCTTACTGCCTTCCTCCAATCATTCTTACTCCTTTCCATGGCAAGCTGTATGTTGGGTTTCACCGTTGTCAATGGCTACCTCCCGTCCTCTCAGTAAAAATGGTCCAAATGCTTTGTCACAACACGGCTAATCATCTACCGGTTCTCGATCATATCGGAATAGAATCCAGTGATTCTTTTGCGTCTGTCACTACGCCCAACACTCGCGAGTTTGAAGCTCGTCACAGTCATTCAATCCTTGAATCCTACTCGGAATACCACAGACAAGGTTTAGACTTTTCGGATTCTCAAGAATGCTGCCAATGGATTCTAGCTTATACCATGAAGATTCTGATTAATGAATCTAAGAGATACACGCTCGTTCTAAGGTAGAACGGAAGTAGTTGTCAGTCACACGTTCATAGGTGAGAATGATGATGAGTGTCACGGATCATCACATTCATCATGTTGAAGTGCAACGAATATCTTAGAATAAGAATAAGCTGAATTGAATAGAAGAATAATAGAAATTGCATTAATACTCGAGGAACAGAGTTCCACACCTTAAATGATAATGGTGTGTAGAAAATCTACCATTGAAAATACATAAGTGATAATGGTGTTCATTGGCTTCGGCCCCAGAGAGGGAATCAGAATAACCAAGACGACTAATACAATAGTAAAAAGTTCTATTTATACTAAACTAGTTACTAGGGTTTACAGAAATAAGTCTAAGTGCAGAAATCCACTTCCGGAGCCCACTTTGGTGTGTGCTTGGGTTGAGCTTGAGCTTTACACGTGCAGTGGCTTCTCTTGGGGTTGAACGCCAAGTTGTAACGTGTTTTTGGCTTTTAACTCTGGTTTGTGACATGTTTCTGGCGTTTTACTCTAGAATGCAGCATGGAGCTGGCGTGGAACGCCAGTTTGCATCGTCTAAACTCGAATAAAGTATGGACTATTATATATTGCTGGAATGCTCTGGATGGCTACTTTCCAACGAAGTTCAGAGAGCTGCATTTGGAGTTCTGTAGCTCTAAAAAATCGATTTTGAGTGCAAGGAGGTCAGAATTCAACATCATCAGCAGTCCTTTTTTAGCCTGAATCAGATTTTTGCTCAAGTCCCTCAAATTCAGTAAGAAAATATCTGAAATCACGAAAAAACACACAAACTCATAGTAAAGTCCAGAAATGTGAATTTTGCATAAAAACTAACAAAAACATCCCTAAAAGTAGCTAGATCCTACTAAAAACTACCTAAAAACAATGCCAAAAAACGTATAAATTATCCGCTCATCACAACACCAAACTTAAATTGTATCTTGTCCCCAAGAAACTGAAAATCAAATAGGATGAAAAGAAGAGAATATACTATAAATCTCAAAATATCAATGAATATTAGTTCTAATTAGATGAGCGGGACTTGTAGCTTTTTGCTTCTGAACAGTTATGGCATCTCACTTTATCCTTTGAAGTTTAGAATGATTGGTATCTCTAGGAATTCAGAGTTCAGATAGTGTTATTGATTCTCCTAGTTAAGTATGTTGATTCTTGAACACAGCTACTTTTATGAGTCTTGGCTGTGGCCTTAAGCACTTTGTTTTCCAGTATTGCCACCGGATACATAAATGCCACAGACACATGACTGGGTGAACCATTTCAGAATGTGACTTAGCTTTGCTAAAGTCCCCAGTTAGAGGTTTCCAGAGCTCTTAAGCACACTCTTTTTGCTTTGGATCATGACTTTAACCACTCAGTCTCCAGCTTTTCACTTGGACCTTCATGCCACAAGCACATGGTTAGGGACAGCTTGATTTAGCTGCTTAGGCCTGGATTTATTTCCTTAGGACCTCCTATCCATTGATGCTCAAAACCTTGGATCCTTTTTACCCTTGCCATTTGGTTTTAAGGGCTATTGGCTTTTTCTGCTTGCTTTTTCTTTTTCTTTTATATTTTTTTCGCCTTTTTTTTTTCACAAGCTTTGTTCTTCACTGCTTTTTCTTGCTTCAAGAATCAATTTCATGATTTTTCAGATTATCAACAACTTTTCTCTTTGTTTATCATTCTTTTAAGAACCAACAATTTTAAGATTCATAAATAACAAGATAAAAATATGCACTGTTTAAGCATTCATTCAGAAAACAAAAAGTATTGTCACCACATCAATATAATTAAACTAATTTCAAGGATGAATTCGAAACTCATATACTTCTTGTTCTTTTGTATTAAAAACATGTTTCATTCAAGAAAGGTGAAGGATTCATGGAATTATTCATAGCCTTAAGACATAGTTACTAAATACTAATGATCATGTAGTAAAGACACAAACATAGGCAAACATGTAGTTCAAAAACCAAAAAACAGAGAGATAAGAACAAGGAAGTTAAGGAATGAGTCCACCTTAGTGATGGTGGCGCCTTCTCCTTGAAGGACCAATGGTGTTTTTGAGCTCCTCTATGTCTCTTCCTTGCCTTTGTTGCTCCTCCCTCATAGCTCTTTGATCTTCTCCAATCTCATTGAGAATGATGGAGTGTTCTTGGTGTTCCACCCTTAGTTGGTTCATGTCATGACTCAATCCTTCTAGAGAAGTGTTGAGTTCTTCCCAATAGTTGTTTGGAGGAAAATGCATCCTTTGAGGCATCTTAGGGATTTCTTGATGATGAGCTTCCTCATGCGTCTCTTAAGATCCATGAATGGGCTCTCTTGTTTGCTCTATCATCTTCTTAGTGATGGGCTTGTCCTCTTCAATGAGGATGTCTTCTTCTATGACAAATCCAGCTAAGTAGCATAGATAGCAAATGAGATGAGGTAAAGCTAGCCTTGCTAAAGTGGAGGGCTTTTTGGCTACTTTGTAGAGTTCTAGAGAGATGACTGATAAACCCATATTTTGTGATATATATTGTGCTTAGTTTGAGTGATTTATTCAATCCTTCACCCACTTTTTCATATTAATTGCATGGTTTTACATTCCCTTCCTTATTATGTGATGTATGTGAAAAATGGAAGAACTCTTCTAAGGCAGGAATGACTTAAAGGATGGAAAAGGAAACATACAAAAATGGAAGGAAAGCATAAAACGGAGTTTGTGAAGAAATTGGCAGCGACGCGACCGCATGGACGACGCGGCCGCATGCCAAGCCCGAAAAAGCAGCGATGCGGCCGCATGACTGACGCGACCGTGTGCCTAAAGAAGAACTCCTATGACGCAGCCGCATGATTGACGCGACCGCGCGACAATGAAGACTCCAATTGACGCGACCGCGTGACCCACGCGGACACGTGTTAGAGGCTACGCACCAGAAATTGCAGAAAATGCTTATAGTGGATTCTGAAGCCCTTTTTGGCCCAAATCCAAGTCCAGAAGGCATAGACCAAAGGTTATGAAGTGTGGGAATGCATCCATTCAGGGAATCTCCAATTTTTAGTTACTTTCCATGATTTAGGTTTAGTTGGAGAGAGGTTCTCTCCTCTCTCTTTAGGATTAGGATTTAGGACTTCTCTTAGTTTTAGGAGTGACTCTCGATCCCAGGTTCAATGTTCTTTTACTTTATATTTATCTCTTATTCTCAGATACTTTAATGCTTATATTAGTTATGTTGCCTATTTGGATTATGCCACATTCATGATGATTTTCTTATTTAATGTTATTTGAGGTATTTCAGTTTAATATTGCCTTCTTTTATTTATGCCATTGATTATTCCCAATCTGAAGACATTTTCATTCCAGTAGAATTAATTTACTTTTCCCTTTTTGGTCTTGGTTAAGAAATCAGTAACTCAGGAGTTATCTTAGCTCAACATAATTGATAACTGTTATCTTCGCTAATTGAACTGAACTTCAATAATCCCAACCTTTTCTTAGGAAATAAAGAGGATTTGAAGGTCAAACTAATTAGTCCCTTGACTTTCCTCTGCTTTAGCAGAGGTTAACTAAGTGGAATTAAGATTCAAATTTCATTATTATTGATAAGAATAACCGAGTCTGGACTTCCAATTTCTCATACCTTGCCAAAAGGTTTGTTTTACAGTATTTATTTATTTTAATTGTCATTTAAATTAATTGCCATATTCATTCCTCGTTCTCAAAACCCCAATATACAACCTCCATAACCAATAATAAGAACATACTTCCCTGCAATTCCTTGAGAAGACGACCCAAGGTTTAAATACTTCGGTTATCAATTTATTTAGGGGTTTGTTACTTGTGACAACCAAAACGTTTGTACGAAGGGATTCTTGTTGGTTTAGAATCTATACTTACAACGCAATTTTATAAAATTCTTTACTAGCAAAAATCCTAACGTCAATGCAACCCTCCACCTAACCAAGAATCACAGGTTCGCTTCGAGGAATCAGTAAACCAGTTCAATGCAACCCTTCATCAACTGGAGCAAGCAATAAATCAATTATCTTCTAGACGTTCAGACACTTGACAGACTCCCATGGCTTCATGTGGAGAATTTAATGAAGAACGCAGCACGAAGAAGACACTAGAGACTCCAGTGGATAGCATAGAGCTTAACTTCGTACTGGACAAGTAGAGGGCGCTGTCATTGCAGAAGAAGAAGAGTTGGTTGAAGATTTAGGAGATGCTGAACCACCGCCTGAATATAGAGTTGTGGAGAACTCCGTCAAGGATGTTACAATTGATGCTAAAGAGGATGTCGCGCAGCCCCCAATGCAGATATCTTATGACGAACTAGACGGAATTACCCAAGACACATGTTTCCTTGATGATGATGATCACCAGTCAAGTCCTCCTAATGATGAACTTGCATCCGCAAGTGAATTCTTTGAGACAGAAGAATCTTCCCCAAGTGAATACGAAGATGATGCAGAGGTCAACTTTTCTCAACCTCCTAGTTATGACTCAAGTGATGAGGAAGACATGAAAGACTTTGACCAGGACATGGCTGGAATGGAAAAGGTTTGCAAGGAAGTGGAGGAATTCACAGAAGACCACAAGGGAGTAGAGCTTGCAGAACCACTGGAAACACTGACCCCAAGGCCACTACCACTCAACACAAACTTCAAGTGGGTAAAATCCTTGACCTTTATCTTCAATTTTCCACTTGAATATGGTTTGCTTGAGACAGATGGCTAGCTTAGAGATCTCTGCGGCTTTAAGAGAAAAAGGGAAATGACTCGCACTCAGCGTTGGTATGCAAGATTCAATGAGGTTTCGCACTTCAATTTGAGGTGCAGGAATTGGTGTCAAGCTTAATCTAAAGGATCTCGGAAGCTGTTTGGTCACTGCAGTGAGAATTTGGATTACTCCTCACCCGACTGGAACAATATAGATCAAGACAAAGACGGGTGTAAAAGAAAAGTTTGGGATCCTGGAGTCTATTCTGACATTCAACACTCCGGGAGCCTACAAGCCTATTTGAACTCACACAAGGGCTTTGCGTACTTTGTTTGGGACCCCGGAGGATGCTGGCATTCCAAACACTGGTGGAGATTTCTGGACGAATTCAAGCACAAGCCACCATAACAGGAAGCTCATCAAATGTCCAACTTAAGGACTTTAACTAAAAGTGCTAGGTGGGAGACAACCCACCATGGTATGATCGTTCCTTCCTCATTTTTATTTGTTTTCATGTTTTATTTTATTTTATTGTATTGAACCTGGAGTTTTGCATAACATTCATATTGGCATTGCATTTTGCATTCAGTAAAAAAAAAGGGGGCGTGGGACGCGACCGCATCACTCATGCGATCGCGTCTGTTGCGATAAAACACCCCACGCGTCCGCATCAATCACGCGGTCGCATGACCTGGAAATCGGCGTAAAGATCCAACGCCCAGAAAGCTGGGATAGAATCGTGTGGCCATTGTGCGTTTCGCACAAAATGAACCACGCGGTCGCCTCCCTGACGCGATCGCGTCACATGCACAAACATTAATCACACGCGTCAGCGTATGTGACGCGATCGCGTCGCGAGGATTACACACCACCCCAAAGGAGACAGATAGTTGTGCTGACACGACGCTGGAATCGTGCGTTTAGCACAATTTCCAGCCCCGCGATCGCATGCCTTAGGCGATCACGTCATTCCCTCTTTTACCCATTCCACGCGATCGCGCAACCCATGCGATCGCGTCCCCCTACTACACCCCAGCCACGCGACCGCGTGCTCCACGCGGTCGCATGGATTCAAATTTATAACCCCCCAAGTCACGCGAACCCTATCCGTTGTGCCCCACCCCAAAACCCTCCCCTCCCTCTCTTCTTTTCCAATCACCCAGCCACCACCATCGGCCACCCTCGCCCCCGTCGACCACCCAGAACCAACCACCACGCCAACCCCCTTCCTTCCCCCCTCTCTCTTCTTCTTCCTCTCCTCTTCTCCCTCCACCGCCCCTGCCCCTTCTACGATCGCCACCCACCGCGCCGCCAACAGCCGCGCCACCTCCAACCACCACCACCCTCAACCCCCGTCGCAACCTTTCCCCCTATCCCACATTACCTTACCGAACCCTCCTGCCCCGAACAGCAGCCACAACAGTCGCACCACCCTCCTCCGCCGTGCTGGACGCCACCGCCACTATCCCCCCAGTCACTTCTCTGCCCCACTCTCCTTTATTCGCCTACCACGTTCCGCAGAACGCCCCCTTCTATCATTCTTAGTTCATCCCATATTTTTTTCTATTTACATTTATCATTAGGCTAGTTCGATATGCATGTTGTTAGGTAGCCTAGGATGTGGTTAGTGGATTTAGGCCTGATAATTGCGCTGTTCATATTTCTTGCTTTATGATTTTCGCAATTCTGATGTTTCTGTGATGTTGCTATTGTTCATATGTTGTACTTTCTTGTTTCATGCTGCTTTTTACATTGCCTTTTTCATGTTCATACTCCTTATATGTAATTGCAGCTTTATTTTTGATTCATATGAACTATCCTGTTGCTTTTTATTTTTCGAGACAGTCCAAGTTTAGCCGAAATGCTGCCCAATTTTCTGTAAAATATTTCCATTCATGTCATGGTTTTGGCATTTTCAACTGTGCTTTCCTTAGATTTCACCAAACTAATTCATGAATGCCAGGGCACGCATTCTTATTCTCTTTGATCTCTTGGTTCATAAATTGCATTTTTGATGTTTGATTCCAATTTTTGCTATTTCTATTTCTATCTGAATCATCATCAACTTATTTGCCTATTTGCTTTCCTATTTTTATTATATCCTGGTTTTCTGTTTTTCAGGATGTCAGATTCCTAGAGAAAGGGAAAAGGAAAGGCTACCATTGGCAAACGTAAAAGAGGAGATTCATCTATGTCTATCATAGATCTTATGCATGATGCCTCCTGGCAGGAGAAACACTTTACCGCGCAGGAGAAGGCTGACCAACTACTCCCTGCTACTGATCCCATAAGGTTTGCAAACCGATACTGCGAGTTGAAATATCTGGCGTTTGCAACCTCTAGGAACCTGTACTTAGAGCGGACTCTGGAAATCCCAAATGAACTCCAACAATACACCTCTGATCAGATCAAAGAAAGAGGCTGGTTCTTCTTGGAGAGAAACCTTACAGAGGTCAATGCATCTTGGGTAAGGGAATTTTACTGCAATTACTTCATCACTTCCCTGGATTCAGTGAACCTAAGAGGCAAGCAGATACTGGTCACTGAAGAGGCAATTGAGGACATTCTGCAGCTCCCACCTAAGTCTGATCAGCCTGATGGTTACAAAAGGGCTGAGGAGGACATGCGCTTTATGCAATTTGATTGGGATGCAGTCAAGGCGAGAATTGCCCTTGACCTGACTGTTCCATGGGAATTGGGTCAGGACACCACCATGCCTAAGGGACTCAAGCAGATTTACTTAAATGATGAGGCTCGACTATGGCACCAGATCTTGAGCAACTATGTTATGCCGAGTACCCATGAGACCGTGATACCGGCCGCTATAATCACCCTCCTTTGGTGTGTGATGGAGGGTAAGGACCTGTACCTGCCACGCTTTATCCGGTCCTACATGGCCAGGGTCCACGTCTGAGGCACTCTTCCCTTTCCCTATTTGGTTACACAGCTGGGCCGTCGAGCTGACGTGTCTTGGGAGGATGCGATGAGAAGCCACCGGCTGCAGACTGCAGGAAGATTATTCCTCACAGTAGGAACTTTCTAGCTTTGGGCTACAGACCCCCACCCTTCACTGCTACTGATGAGACAACCACACCTTCCGCTGGTCCTTCTTCCTCCACAGCTACCCCTGCTACCACTACTGCACCTCCACCTGCCTCAGAGCCAGTTTATCACCTAGTGCATCGCTTGTTTCAGCAGCTAGATAGGATGAAGCGCCGCAACCGGCACCGGTATGAGAGATTTGAGCGTCGCAGCCGGCGACGTTATGAGCACCTGAAGCTGTTGATATGATCTGGCAGTGACATCCCCTCCGAGCCTGACACACCATCGGAGCCATCTGAGGAGGAGGCGGATGAGCATGAGGAGGAGACTGATGAGCGGATAATTTATACGCTTTTTGGCATTGTTTTTATATAGTTTTTAGTAAGTTTAAGCTACTTTTAGGGATGTTTTCACTAGTTTTTATGATAAATTCACATTTCTGGACTTTACTATGAGTTTGTGTGTTTTTCTGTGATTTCAGGTAAATTCTGACTGAAATTGAGGGATCTGAGCAAAACTCTGAAAAAGGCTGACAAAAGGACTGCTGATGCTGTTGGATTCTGACCTCCCTGCACTCGAAATGGATTTTCTGGAGCTACAGAACTCCAATTGGCGCGCTCTCAACGGCGTTGGAAAGTAGACATCCAGGGCTTTCCAGCAATATATAATAGTCCATACTTTATTCGAAGAATAACGACGTAACTTGGCGTTGAACGCCAAGTACAAGATGCTGTCTGGAGTTAAACGCTAGAAAAACGTCATTATCCGGAGTTGAACGCCCAAAACACGTCATAACTCAGAGTTCAACTCCAAGAGATGCCTCAGCTCGTGAATTAATCAAGCTCAGCCCAAGCATACACCAAGTGGGCCCTGGAAGTGGATTTATGCATCAATTACTTACTCATGTAAACCCTAGTAGCTAGTCTAGTATATATAGGACATTTATCTATTGTATTAGACATCTTTGATCTCAGTTTTGTTTTATTCTTCATCTTAGGGGATCATTGATTACGTTAGAGAGGGCTGGCCATTCGGCCATGCCTGAACTCTTTGCTTATGTATTTTCAACGGTGGAGTTTCTGCACACCATAGATTAAGGGTGTGGAGCTCTGCTGTACCTCAAGTATCAATGCAATTCTATTTTCTTTTATTCAAATCTCTTCTATTCTTATTCCAAGATATTCATTCGCACCCAAGAACATGATGAATGTGATGAGTCAAATTACCCTCATCATCATTCTCACTTATGAACGTGCGTGATTGACAACCACTTACGTTCTACATGCAACAGAGCTTGAATGTGTATCTCTTAGATTCCCCAACAGAATCTTCGTGGTATAAGCTAGATAGATGGCGGCATTTATGAGGGTCCGGAAAGTCTCACCTTGTCTGTGGTATTCCGAGTAGGATCCTGGGAATCCGGAAAGTCCAACCTTGTCTGTGGTGTTCCGAGTAGGATTCCGGTAATGAATGACCGTGACGTGCTTCAAACTTTAACCTGCTGGGCGTCAGTGACAAACGCAAAAGAGGGATTCTATTCCAGTAGGAGCGGGAACCAACCGGTGATTAGCCGTACTGTGACAGAGTGCGTTAGCATAGTTTTCACTGCGAGGATGGGATGTAGCCATTAGCCATGGGTGATGCCTCCAGACTGGTTAGCTGTGCGAGTGACAGCCGCACAGGTTATTTCCCCGTGAGGAATGAAAGTAGCCACAGTTGATGGTGAACCCCTATACAAAGCTTGCCATGGAAAGGAGTAAGAAGGATTGAGTAGAAGGAGTAGGAGAGCAGGCGTCCAAGAGATCTACAGCATCTCCATCCGCTTATCTGAAATTCCTACCAATGAATCTGCATAAGTATCTTTATCCCTTTCATTATTTCTATTTTCGAAAACCCATAAAACTATTTTAATCTGCCTAACTGAGATTTGCAAGGTGACCATAGCTTGCTTCATACCAACAATCTCTGTGGATTCGACCCTTACTCACGTAAGGTTTATTACTTGGACGACCCAGTACACTTGCTGGTTAGTTGAACGGAGTTGTGAATTCAACCAGTGCCATAATAAAGTTTTCATTCAAAATCCAAAGAACGCATAAATCACAATTTCGTCCACCAAGTTTTTGGCGCCGTTGCCGGGGATTGTTCGAGTATGGACAACTGACGGTTCATCTTGTTGCTCAGATTAGGTAATTTTCTTTTCAAAAACTTTTTCAAAAATTTTTCTTTTTGTTTTTCGTTTTTCAAAACTATATTTTCGAAAAAAATTAATAAAAATACAAAAAAATTAGAAAATCATAAAAATAAAAAATATTTTGTGTTCTTGTTTGAATCTTGTGTTGATTTTTAAGTTTGGCGTCAATTGCATGATTTTAAAATTTTTCTTGTAATTTTCGAAAATCTCATGCATTCATAGTGTTCTTCATGATCTTCAAGTTGTTCTTGACAAATCTTCTTGTTTGATCTTGATGATTTCTTGTTTTGTGTCTTTTGTTGTTTCTCATGTGCATTTTTGCATTCATATTTTCCATGCATTAAAAATTTCTAAGTTTGGTGTCTTGCATGTTTTCTTTGCATTAAAATTTTTTTTTTTTATGTTCTTGATGTTCATCATGATCTTCAAAGTGTTCTTGGTGTTCATCTTGACATTCATATCATTCTTGCATGCATCTTGTGTCTTGATCCAAAATTTTCATGTTTTGGGTCATTTTTGTGTTTTTCATTCAAAATTTGATTTCAAAAATATCTTTTCCTTATTTCCCTCCAAAATTTCGAAATTTTGGGATTGACTTGGTCAAAAATTTTAAAAATTGGTTGCTTCTTACAAGTCAAATCAAAATTTCAATTTTAAAAAAATCTTATCTTTTCAAAATCTTTTTTAAAAATCATATCTTTTTCATTTTTTTTTATTTTCGAAAATTTCAAAAATCTTCTTCAAAATATTTTCAAAATCTTTTTCTTATCTTTTATATCTAATTTTCGAAAATTAACTAACAAGTAATGTGATTGGTTCAAAAATTTGAAGTTTGTTACTTTCTTGTTAAGAAAGGTTCAATCTTTAAGTTCTAGAATCTTATCTTGTAGTTTCTTGTTAGTTAAGTAATTTTAAAAATTAAATCTTTTTCAAAATATCTTTTTCTTAAAAATCTTTTTATCTTTTTATCTTATCTTTTTCAAAAATTTTATCTTTTTCAAAATTTGACTTCAAAATATCTTATCTAACCTCTTATCTTCTTATCTTTTTCAAAATTTGATTTCAACTCTTTTTCAATCAACTAACTAACTTTTTTTTGTTTCTTATCTTTTTCAAAACCACCTAACTACTTTTCCCTCTCTAATTTTCGAAAATTCTCCCTCTCTTTTTCAAAAAATTCTTTTTATTTTAAACTTTAACTTTAATTATATTTTGTTTTTAATTTTCGAAATTACTAACCTCTTTTTCAAAATTATTTTCGAAAATTTCTTTCTCTTCTCTTATTCTATTTAATTATTTAATTACTAACACTTCTCTTCACCTCTCTTCATTCATATCCTAACATCTCATCTCACATCTCTGCCATCCTCACAGTTGTGTTTCTTTTCCACTCTTCTTTTACCTCTTTCTTCTTCTACTAACATAAGGGAATCTCTATACTGTGACATAGAGGATTCCTTTTTCTTTTCTTGTTTTCTTCTCTTTTTCTTATGAGCAGGAACAAGGATAAAGGCACTCTTGTTGAAGTTGATCCAGAACCTGAAAGGACTCTGAAGAGAAAATTAAGAGAAGCTAAATTACAACAATCCAGAAACAACCTTTCAGAAATTTTCGAACAAGAGAAGGACATGGCAGCCGAAAATAATGATAATAATGTAAGGAGAATGCTTGGTGACTTCACAAAGCCAACGTCCAAGTTTGATGGAAGAAGCATCTCCATTCCTGCCATTGGAGCCAATAACTTTGAGCTTAAGCCTCAACTAGTTGCATTAATGCAACAAAACTGCAAGTTTTATGGACTTCCATCTGAAGATCCTTATCAGTTTTTAACTGAATTCTTGCAGATCTGTGAGACTGTAAAGACGAATGGAGTTGATCCTGAAGTCTACAGACTCATGCTTTTCCCTTTTGCTGTAAGAGACAGAGCTAGAATATGGTTGGATTCACAACCTAAGGACAGCCTGAACTCTTGGGATAAGCTGGTTACTGCCTTCTTAGATAAGTTCTTTCCTCCTCAAAAGCTGAGCAAGCTGAGAGTGGATGTTCAAACCTTCAAGCAAAAAGATGGTGAATCCCTCTATGAAGCTTGGGAAAGATACAAGCAGCTGACCAAAAGATGTCCATCTGACATGTTTTCAGAATGGACCATGTTAGATATGTTCTATTATGGTCTCTCTGAATTTTCGAAAATGTCACTGGATCATTCTGCAGGTGGATCTATTCACCTGAAGAAAACGCCTGAAGAGGCTCAAGAACTCATTGACATGGTTGCTAACAACCAGTTCATGTATACCTCTGAGAGGAATTCTGTGAATAATGGGATACCTCAGAAGAAAGGAGTTCTTGAAATTGATGCTCTGAATGCCATATTGGCTCAGAACAAAATGTTGACTCAACAGGTCAACATAATCTCTCAAAATCTGAATGGATTGCAACATGCATCCAACATTACTAGAGAGGCAGCTTCTGAAGAAGCTTATGATCCTGAGAACCCTGCCATGGCAGAGGTTAATTATTTGGGTGAACCTTATGGAAACACTTATAACTCATCATGGAGAAATCACCCAAATTTCTACTAGAAGGATCAAAAAAAACCTCAACAAGGTTTTAACAATGGTGGACGCAATAGGCTGAATAATAGTAAGCCATATCCATCATCTTCTCAGCAACAGACAGAGAATGCTGAACAAAATAATTCTAATTTAGCTAATATAGTCTCTGATCTGTCAAAGGCCACTTTCAGTTTCATGAATGAAACCAGATCCTCCATTAGAAATTTGGAGGCATAAGTAGGCCAGCTGAGTAAGAAAGTTATTGAAACTCCTCCCAGTACTCTCCCAAGCAATACAGAAGAAAATCCAAAAGGAGAGTGCAAAGCCATTGACTTAGTCAACATGGCCGAATGCATCAAGGAGGAGGAGGACGAAAATCCTAGTGAGGAAGACCTCCTGGGACGTCCTTCAAGCAAGAAGGAGCTTCCTATTAAGGATCCTGAGGAATCTAAGGCTCATACAGAGACCATAGAGATTCCATTAAATCTCCTTCTGCCATTCATGAGCTCTGATTATTATTCATCCTCTGAAGAGGATGAAGATGTGACTGGTGAGCAAGTTGCTCAATATCTAGGAGCTATTATGAAACTGAATGCCAAGCTATTTGGTAATGAGACTTGGGAAAGTGAACCTCCCTTGTTCATTAGTAATTTGAATACTTGGATTCAGGACACTCTACCTCAAAAGAGACAAGATCCTGGCAAGTTCTTAATACCTTGCAGCATTGGCACCATGAGCTTTGAAAAAGCTCTATGTGATCTTGGGTCAGGAATAAACCTTATGCCACTCTCTGCAATGGAGAAGCTGGGGATCATTGAGGTACAACCTGCCTTGTTCTCATTACAATTGGCAGACAAATCCATAAGACAAGCTTATGGAATGGTAGAGGACGTGCTAGTAAAAGTTGAAGGCCTCTACATCCCTACTGATTTCATAATCCTAGATACTAGGAAGGAAGATGATGAATGCATCATCCTAGGAAGACCTTTCCTAGCCACAGCAGGAGCTGTAATAGATGTCAATAGAGGGGAGTTAGTCCTTCAATTGAATGGAGAATATCTTGTGTTTCAAGCACATGGCAATCCCTTTGTGACAAAAGAGAGTAAGCATGAAGAGCTTCTCTCAGTTCAAGGTCAAGAAGAGCCCACACAGTCAAACTCTAAGTTTGGTGTTGTGAGGCCACAACCAAACTCTAAGTTTGGTGTTCAGACTCCATATCCAAACTCTAAGTTTGGTGTGGAGACAACACACTAAATTGACTTGATTATCTTGTGGCTCCATGAGAGCCACTGTCAAGCTATTGACATTAAAGAAGCGCTTGTTGGGAGGCAACCCAATTTTATTATCTAATTTTATTTTATTTTGTTTCTTTGTTATTTTTGTGTTTAATTAGGTACATGATCATGAGGAGTCACGAAAAAATCAAAAAAATTAAAAACAGAGTCAAAAACAGAAGAAAAAAATTTTTCACCCTGGAGGACGCACGGGCCGGCGTTCAACGCCCAGAAGATGCATCTGGCCAGCGTTCAGCGCCAGAACAGAGCATCTTCCTGGCGCTGAACGCCCAAAACAAGCAACATCCTGGCGTTTAACGCCAGGATGCGCACACAGAGGACAATCTGGCGCTGAACGCCAGAAACAAGCTTGAAACTGGCGTTCAACGCCAGAAACAAGCATCACATGGGCGTTTAACGCCCAGAACATGCACCAATGGGCGTTTGAACGCCAGAATGGTGCATGAAGGCAATTTACACGCCTATAGGGTGAAGGAATGGTGTTTCTTTTCACCTCAGGATCTGTGGACCCCACAGGATCCCCACCTACCTTTTCTTTTAATCCTAATCACACTCTCCTAATCCAAATCTCATTTTCAATGTCACCACTCCCAATATTCTTCACCAATCACATCAATTCCTCTTCCCAATTACCCCATTCACCATTCACATCAATACCCTCTTCCCCATAAACCCCACCTACCTCCATTACATTCAAATTCAATTTCCCACCCTTTCCCACCCAAAATGGCCGAAACCCAACCCCCCCTCTCCCTATAAATACCTCTCCTTTCTTCTTCCTTTTCACACAACACAAACCCTTTCTTCTCTAAATAGCCGAACCCCTCTTCTCCCTCTCTACTCAAATTCTCTTCTTCTTCTTCTACTCTTCTTTTATTCTTTTTGCTCGAGGACGAGCAAATTTTAAGTTTGGTGTGGTAAAAAGCCTAGCTTTTTATTTTTCATTCACCATCAATGGCACCCAAGACCGGAGTTTCCTCAAGAAAAGGAAAAGTGAAGGCAAAAGCTTCCACCTCCGAATCATGGGAGAAGGAGAGATTCATCTCCAAAAGCCACCAAGACCACTTCTATGATGTTGTGGCAAAGAAGAGGGTGATCCCTGAGGTCCCCTTCAAGCTCAAAAAGAATGAGTATCCGGAAATCCGACATGAAATTCAAAGAAGAGGGTGGGAAGTCATAACCAACCCCATGCAACAAGTTGGAATATTGATGGTTCAAGAATTCTATGCTAATGCATGGATCACAAGGAACCATGATCAAAGTATGAACCCGAATCCGAAGAACTACCTCACAATGGTTCGGGGGAAATACTTAGATTTCAGTCCGGAAAATGTGAGGTTGGCGTTTCATTTACCCATGATGCAAGGTGATGAACGCCCCTACACAAGAAGAGTCAACTTCAATCAAAGGTTGGACCAAGTCCTAATGGACATTTGTGTGGAAGGCGCCCAATGGAGAGTAGACTCCAAAGGCAAACCAGTCCAACTAAGAAGACTGGACCTCAAGCCTGTAGCTAGAGGATGGTTGGAGTTCATCCAAAGATCCATCATCCCTACAAGCAACCGATCTGAAGTTACTGTGGATCGGGCCATCATGATTCATAGCATCATGATTGGAGAGGAAGTAGAGGTTCATGAAGTCATCTCTAATGAACTCTACAAAATAGCTGACAAGCCTTCATACATGGCACGGCTAGCCTTCCCCCACCTCATATGCCATCTATGTTATTCAGCCAGAGTTATCATAGATGGAGATGTCTCCATTGAAGAAGACAAGCCCATCACCAAGAAAAGGATGGAACAAACAAGAGAAGTTCCTCACGGCCCTCAAGAAGAACATGAGGAAGTTCATCATCAACAAATGCCTCAAGGAATGCACTTTCCTCCCAACAACTATTGGGAGCAACTTAGTACCTCTTTGGAAGACTTGAGCCATAATGTTGAACAATTAAGGGTGGAACACCATGAACACGCCCTCACTCTCCAAGAAATAAGAGAAGATCAAAGAGCAATGAGGGAGGAGCAACAAAGGCAAGGAAGGGACATAGAAGAGTTGAAGAACATCATTGGTCCTTCAAGAAGAAGACGCCACTAGAGGTGGATTCATTCCTTGTTCTTTATTTTCTTTCTGTTTTCGGTTTTTAATATTGTGTTTATCTATATTTTGTGTCTTTACTTCATGATCATTAGTGTGTAACCATGCCTTAAAGCTATGAATAAAATCCATTAGTCTTTCACCTCTCTTAAAAAGAAAAATGTTTTAATTCAAAAGAACAAGAAGTACATAATTTTCGAAATTATTAGTGAATTTAATTTAATTATATTGATGTGGTGGCAATAATTTTTGTTTTCTGAATGAATGAATGAACAGTGCATATTTTTGATCTTGTTGTCTATGAGTGTTAAAATTGTTGGCTCTTGAAAGAATGATGAACAAAGAGAAATGTTATTGATGATCTGAAAAACATCATGAAATTGATTCTTGAAGCAAGAAAAAGCAGTGAAAAAGTAAGCTTGCGGAAAAAAAAATTGCGAAAAATTGAGAAAGAAAAAGAAAAAGCAAGCAGAAAAAGCCAATAGCCCTTAAAACCAAAAGGCAAGGGTAGCAAGGATCCAAGGCTTTGAGCATTAATGGATAGGAGGGCCCAAGGAAATTAAATCCAGGCCTAAGCGGCTAAATCAAAGCTGTCCCTATTCATGTGCTTGTGTCATGAAGGTCCAAGTGAAAAGCTTGAGACTGAATGGTTAAAGTCGTGATCCAAAGCTAAAGAGTGTGCTTAAGAGCTCTGGACACCACTAACTGGGGACTTTAGCAAAGCTGAGTCATAATCTGAAAAGGTTCACCCAGTTATGTGTCTGTGGCATTTGTGTATCCGGTGGTAATACTGGAAGACAAAGTGCTTAGGGCCACAGCCAAGACTCATAAGTAGCTGTGTTCAAAAATCAACATGCTTAACTAAGAAAGTCAATAACACTATCTGAAATTCTAAGTTCCTAGAGAAGCCAATCACTCTTAACTACAAAGGAAAAAGTGAGATGCCAAAACTGTTCAGAAGCAAAATGCTACAAGTCCCGCTCATCTAATTAAATTAATATTCATTGATATTTTGGACTTTATAGTATATTCTCTTCTTTTTATCCTACTTGATTTTCAGTTGCTTGGGGACAAGCAACAATTTAAGTTTGGTGTTGTGATAAGCGGATAATTTATACGCTTTTTGGCATTGTTTTTATATAGTTTTTAGTAAGTTTAAGCTACTTTTAGGGATGTTTTCACTAGTTTTTATGATAAATTCACATTTCTGGACTTTACTATGAGTTTGTGTGTTTTTCTGTGATTTCAGGTAAATTCTGACTGAAATTGAGGGATTTGAGCAAAACTCTGAAAAAGGCTGACAAAAGGACTGCTGATGCTGTTGGATTCTGACCTCCCTGCACTCGAAATGGATTTTCTGGAGCTACAGAACTCCAATTGGCGCGCTCTCAACGGCGTTGGAAAGTAGACATCCAGGGCTTTCCAGCAATATATAATAGTCCATACTTTATTCGAAGAATAACGACGTAACTTGGCGTTGAACGCCAAGTACAAGATGCTGTCTGGAGTTAAACGCCAGAAAAACGTCATTATCCGGAGTTGAACGCCCAAAACACGTCATAACTCAGAGTTCAACTCCAAGAGATGCCTCAGCTCGTGAATTAATCAAGCTCAGCCCAAGCATACACCAAGTGGGCCCTGGAAGTGGATTTATGCATCAATTACTTACTCATGTAAACCCTAGTAGCTAGTCTAGTATATATAGGACATTTATCTATTGTATTAGACATCTTTGATCTCAGTTTTGTTTTATTCTTCATCTTAGGGGATCATTGATTACGTTAGAGAGGGCTGGCCATTCGGCCATGCCTGAACTCTTTGCTTATGTATTTTCAACGGTGGAGTTTCTGCACACCATAGATTAAGGGTGTGGAGCTCTGCTGTACCTCAAGTATCAATGCAATTCTATTTTCTTTTATTCAAATATCTTCTATTCTTATTCCAAGATATTCATTCGCACCCAAGAACATGATGAATGTGATGAGTCAAATTACCCTCATCATCATTCTCACTTATGAACGCGCGTGATTGACAACCACTTACGTTCTACATGCAACAGAGCTTGAATGTGTATCTCTTAGATTCCCCAACAGAATCTTCGTGGTATAAGCTAGATAGATGGCGGCATTTATGAGGGTCCGGAAAGTCTCACCTTGTCTGTGGTATTCCGAGTAGGATCCTGGGAATCCGGAAAGTCCAACCTTGTCTGTGGTGTTCCGAGTAGGATTCCGGTAATGAATGACCGTGACGTGCTTCAAACTTTAACCTGCTGGGCGTCAGTGACAAACGCAAAAGAGGGATTCTATTCCAGTAGGAGCGGGAACCAACCGGTGATTAGCCGTACTGTGACAGAGTGCGTTAGCATAGTTTTCACTGCGAGGATGGGATGTAGCCATTAGCCATGGGTGATGCCTCCAGACTGGTTAGCTGTGCGAGTGACAGCCGCACAGGTTATTTCCCCGTGAGGAATGAAAGTAGCCACAGTTGATGGTGAACCCCTATACAAAGCTTACCATGGAAAGGAGTAAGAAGGATTGAGTAGAAGGAGTAGGAGAGCAGGCGTCCAAGAGATCTACAGCATCTCCATCCGCTTATCTGAAATTCCTACCAATGAATCTGCATAAGTATCTTTATCCCTTTCATTATTTCTATTTTCGAAAACCCATAAAACTATTTTAATCTGCCTAACTGAGATTTGCAAGGTGACCATAGCTTGCTTCATACCAACAATCTCTGTGGATTCGACCCTTACTCACGTAAGGTTTATTACTTGGACGACCCAGTACACTTGCTGGTTAGTTGAACGGAGTTGTGAATTCAACCAGTGCCATAATAAAGTTTTCATTCAAAATCCAAAGAACGCATAAATCACAATTTCGTCCACCAGAGACCCATCCACAAAGAGAGACAGAGCAGGCTGCACCACAGCAGGAGGTCCCACATCAAATCCATGCTGCAGATCCCGAGATCCCTATACAATCAGCACCTCCTCTGCAGCAGCCAGATCCTCAGACCACCACCACAGAGACTCCAGCTACCCATCCTTCTAGAGATGATACTCCTTCACACCCAGCTTGAGTGAGCATCGAGGACGATGCTATTGTTTAAGTGTGGGTTGGTTGCCATCTCTGGCGTATCTTTATTTTGGTGAACCACTACAAACTCTCTTTTATTTTGTTCATTTTCTATATTTTTGCATATTTTTCTCTTTTTGCTTTTTATTGTACCTTTTGTATTTTGCACTTTGAGCTATATGTATACTACTTTGGATATTTTAGCTTGATTTGCACATTAGTTTACTAGTTTTATTTTAAGTGGATTAATTAGTATAGTTTACCCTTTTTAGTATATGATAGTTGACTTGATTGAAAAATAAAAAGGAAGTAAGCTAGAGACTTTAACAGAATAGAAACAATCCACACCTTGTATATATAGCATTACATGTTAGTTAGTTAACAATATTTCATCAAGGAGAAACACTAAAACCTTAAAGGCCGCCCAAAACAATTTTTTTATGAGAATAATGGGAAATTTTAACTAAACCTGCATGACATATATGAATGATATATGATTTATGAGTTTGAGAACATACAGCCTGTGAGTTTTGAGCTTAATTGTATGGTTACATTTAAACCATAATATTTTATTCCTGTGTGTTCCATCCTTCTTTTTCTTCTTTTTTATTCTGGTGTTCTTTGCTTTGTTTTAATCTATATGTCCGATTATAGAATATAGATACATACCAAGAGAGTGATTGAGGCCATGTTTGATTATTAACTCACTTATCCCAAATAAAGCCTACCTTTTATGTCATCCTTGTTAGCCCCCTTGAGCTTTAATCCCCCTTGTCTTATAACCACATTACTAGCCTTAAGAAGAAAAACAAATTAAAAAAAAATTCCAAGTTGAATCCTTGGTTAGCTTAAGATAGAAATTGTGTAATTGTTTAAGTGTGGAAAAATATTTATGGGAACATGGATGATAGAAACAAAGGTAGAAGGGTTGAAAAGAATAAAGATGTTTTGGGAAGCATGCTCATGTAAAATTAAAATAATTAATTACCATGTGCATTTAAAGAAAATGCAAATTAAAGCAAGTGCACATGAAGCAAAAATTAAAACTAATGCATGAGCATGTAATATCAAAAGTGGGAAAAACATGGGAAAACAGGTAAAGAAGCTTTGCTCTAGAAATTATGTATGTTAGGTGGTGGACGAAATTGTGATAAAAGAGTTTCAGGCACTGGTAGAGAAGCTCACAACTCCGTTCAACTAACCAGCAAGTGTACTGGGTCGTCCAAGTAATAAACCTTACGTGAGTAAGGGTCGATCCCACAGAGATTGTTGGTATGAAGCAAGCTATGGTCACCTTGTAAATCTCAGTTAGGCAGATTAAATTGGTTTATGGGTTTTTGAAAATAGAAATAGGAAAATAAATAATAAAAGGGATAGAATACTCATGCAGATTCATTGGTGGGAATTTCAGATAAGCGAATGGAGATACTATATGGCTCAAGGACGCCTGCTCTCCCACTGCTTCGACTCAATCCTTCTTACTCCTTTCCATGGCAAGCTGTATGTAGGGCATCACCGTTGTCAATGGCTACATCCCATCCTCTCAGTGAAAACGTTCCTATGCTCTGTCACAGCACGGCTAATCATCTGTCGGTTCTCAATCAGGTTGGAATAGAATCCCTTGATTCTTTTGCGCTTGTCATCACGCCCAGCCTTCAGGAGTTTGAAGCTCGTCACAGTCATTCAATCACAGAATCCTACTCGGAATACCATAGACAAGGTTTAGACTTTCCGGACCCTCATGAATGCCGCCATCTATCTAACTTATACCACGAAGATTCTGTTGGGGAATCTAAGAGATACACATTCAAGCTCTGTTGCATGTAGAACGGAAGTTGTTGTCAATCACGTGAGTTCATAAGTGAGAATGATAATGAGGGTTACTTATCATCACATTCATCATATTCTTGGGTACGAATGAATATCTTGGAATAAGAATAAGAGAGATTTGAATAAAAGAAAATGGAATTGCATTAATACTTGAGGTACAGCAGAGCTCCACACCCTTAATCTATGGTGTGCAGAAACTCCACCGTTGAAAATACATAAGTAAAAGGTTCAGGCATGGCCGAATGGCCAGCCCCCTGATCACAGGATTCAAAATACAATCCAGGATATCTAATACATTAGTTAAATGTTCTATTTATAATAAACTAGCTCCTAGGGTTTACATGAGTAAGTAATTGATGCATAAATCCACTTCCGGGGCCCACTTAGTGTATGTTTGGGCTGAGCTTGATCAATCCACGAGCTGAGGCGTTTATTGGAGTTGAACTCCAAGTTATAGCGTGTTTCGGGCGTTCAACTCCGGATCATGACGTTTTTCTGGCGTTTAACTCCAGACAGCAGCATGTACTTGGCGTTCAACGCCAAGTTATATCGTCAATCTCCGAATAAAGTATGAACTATTATATATTGCTGGAAAGCTCTGGATGTCTACTTTCCAAAGCCGTTGAGAGCGCGCCATTTGGAGTTCTGTAGCTCTAGAAAATCTATTTCGAGTGCAGGGAGGTCAGATTCCAACAGCATCAGCAGTCCTTTTGTCAGCCTTCTTCAGAGTTTTGCTCAAGTCCCTCAATTTCAGCCAGAATTTACCTGAAATCACAGAAAAACACACAAACTCATAGTAAAGTCCAGAAATGTGAATTTAACATAAAAACTAATGAAAACATCCCTAAAAGTAGCTCAAACTTACTAAAAACTACCTAAAAACAATGCCAAAAAGCGTATAAATTATCCGCTCATCATTAGGTGAGATCTTATACTAATTAAGGATTCACTTGTTAGCTCACTTAGCCTTATACATATAACCTTACCTTTACCTTGGCCCCATTACAACCTTAATTAAAGACCTCATGATTTTTGGTACGTTTATATTTTATAATTGTTGATTGGTTAGATGAAAAACAAAGTTATAGAAAGTAACGATAAAAAGAAGAATAGAGTGATTAACCCAATAAACACTGAGTGATTAGAGAGTAAACACAAAATCCAGTGAGGGTTCAATAACTCATCAACATATATCTATGCTTAATTTGTTAATTGTCTTGCAAGTTTATAAAATATTTTTCTTCCCATCTCAAGTGTAAAAGTGCTTTAACATGATTCAAGGTTGGCTATGTACATATGATTCCTTGAGAATGTGAATTGATTTAACTACATGTAAGCTTTATATATGAGTGAATAAAATTAGGATTGCATGACTCATTTAGGTAGTTGCATTTAGATTAGATTGCATTGCATGGCATTCTACCACTTTAACCTTACTTTTTACCTTGGATATAGCATGAGGACATGCTATTGTTTAAGTGTGGGGAGGTTGATAAACCCATATTTTGTGATATATTTTGTGGTTAGTTTGAGTGATTTATTCAATCCTTCACCCACTTATTCATATTAATTGCATGGTTTTACTTTCCCTTCCTTATTATGTGATGTATGTGAAAAACATGTTTTCTATGCTTTCAAATTAATTATTTTAATTACCTTTATTTCCATTCGATGCCATGATTAGTGTGTTGAGTAGTTTCAGATCTTCTAAGGCATGAATGACTTAAAGGATGGAAAAGGAAACATACAAAAATGGAAGAAAAGCATAAAACGGAGTTTGTGAAGAAATTGGCAGCGACGCGACCGCATGGACGACGCAGCCGCATGCCAAGCGCGAAGAAGTAGCGACGCGACCGCATGACTGACGCGACCACGTGCCTAAAGAAGAACACCTATGACGCGGCCGCATGACTGATGCGACCGCACGACAATGAAGACTCCAATTGACGCGACCGCGTGACCCACGCGGACGCATGACAGAGGCTACGCACCAGAAATTGCAGAAAACACTCATAGTGGATTCTGAAGCCCTTTTTGGCCTAAATCCAAGTTCAAAAGGCATAGACCAGAGGTTATGAAGTGTGGGAATGCATCCATTCAGGGAATCTCCAATTTTTAGTTACTTTCCATGATTTAGGTTTAGTTGGAGAGAAGTTCTCTCCTCTCTCTTTAGGATTAGGATTTAGGACTTCTCTTAGTTTTAGGAGTGACTCTCGATCCCATGTTCAATGTTCTTTTACTTTATATTTATCTCTTATTCTCAGATACTTTAATGCTTATATTAGTTATGTTGCCTATTTGGCTTATGCTACATTCATGATGATTTTCTTATTTAATGTTATTTGAAGTATTTCAGTTTAATATTGCCTTCTTTTATTTATGCCATTGATTATTCCCAATCTGAAGACATTTTCATTCCAGTAGAATTAATTTACTTTTCCCTTTTTGGTTTTGGTTAAGAAATCAGTAACTCAGGAGTTATTTTAGCTCAACATAATTGATAACTATTATCTTCGCTAATTGAACTGAACTTCAATAATCCCAACCTTTTCTTAGGAAATAAATAGGATTTGAAGGTCAAACTAATTAGTCCCTTTACTTTCCTCTGCTTTAGCAAAGGTTAACTAAGTGGAATTAAGATTCAACTTTCATTATTATTGATAAGAATAACTGAGTCTGGACTTCCAATTTCTCATACGTTGCCAAAAGGTTTGTTTTACAGTATTTATTCATTTTAATTATCATTTAAATTAATTGCCATATTCATTCTTCGTTCTCAAAACCCCAGTTTACAACCTCCATAACCAATAATAAGAACATACTTCCCTGAAATCCCTTGAGAAGACGACCCGAGGTTTAAATACTTCGGTTATCAATTTATTTAGGGGTTTGTTACTTGTGACAACCAAAACATTTGTACGAAGGGATTCTTGTTGGTTTAGAATCTATACTTACAACGCAATTTTATAAAATTCTTTAATAGCAAAAATCCCAACGTCAATGACTTCATGAACTTCTACTTCCTCTCTAATCATGATCCTATAGATCATGATTGCCCGATCCATAGTTACTTCGGATCGGTTGCTAGTGGGGATGATGGAGTGTTGGATGAACTCCAACCATCCTCTAGCGACATGCTTAAAGTCTAGTCTTCTCAATTGAACCGGCTTGCCTTTAGAGTCTCTTTTCCATTGAGCTCCTTCCACACATATGTCTATGAGGACTTGGTCCAACCTTTGATCAAAGTTGACCCTTCTAGTGTAGGGGCGTGCGTCTTCTTGCATCATAGGCAAGTTGAACACCAACCTTACGTTCTCCGGACTGAAATCTAAGCATTTCCCCCAAACCATTGCAAGCCAATTCTTTGGGTTTGGGTTCATGCTTTGATCATGGTTCCTAGTGATCCATGCGTTTGCATAGAACTCTTGAACCATTAAGATTCCGACTTGTTGAATGGGGTTGGTAAGAACTTCCCAACCTCTTCTTTGGATCTCATGTCGTATCTCCGGATACTCATTTTTCTTGAGCATGAAAGGGACCTCAGGGATCACCTTCTTCTTGGCAATAACTTCATAGTAGTGGTCTTGATGGGCTTTTGAGATGAATCTCTCCATCTCCCATGACTCAGAGGTGAAAGTTTTTGTCTTCCCTTTTCTCTTTCTAGAGGTTTCTCCAGCCATAGGTGCCATCAATGGTTATGGAAAAACAAAAAAAGCTATGATTTTACCACACCAAACTTAGAATATTGCTCGTCCTCAAGCAAAAGAAGAAAGAATAGATGAAGAAGAAGAAGATATGGAAGAGAGGGAGAGAGATGTGTATTCGGCCAAGGGGAGAAGTATTAATGGTTGTGTGTGAAGAATGAAGGAGTGTTGAGGGGTTTATCTAGGAGTGCGAGGGGTATAGGTTCGGTCATTTAGGGCGGGTTTGGAAGGGAAAGGGATTTTGAATTTGAAGGTAGGTAGGGTTTATGGGGAAGAGAGGATGGATGTGAATGGTGAAGAGGTGATGGGGAAGAGTGATTGAGGTGATTGGTGAATGATGTTTGGGGAAGAGTGTTATGAAAAGGTGTGAGAGAGAGGGAGAAGGTAGGTGGGGATCCTGTGGGGTCCACAGATCCTGAGATGTCAAGGATTTCTCATCCTTGCAACGTTTAGGCGTGTAAAATGCCCTCTGTATGCAATCCTGGCGTTTAATGCCAGACTGTAGCATGTTTCTGGCATTAAACGCCACTTCCATGCTTGTTTTGGGTGTTCAACGCCAATCTGCAGCATGTTTCTGGCGTTGAACGCCACTTCCATGCTTGTTTCTGGCGTTTAATGCCAGCTCTCCTTAGGATGTAATGCTGGCATTTAAACGCCAGATTGTTGCTTGTTTCTGGCATTCAACGCCAGCTTCATGCTCTGTTCTGGCATTGAACGCTAGCCAGATGCTCCTTACTGGCGTTTAAACGCCAGTAAGCTCTTCTTCCAGGGTGTGCTTTGTCTTTTGCTATTTTTGATTCTGTTTTTAATTTTTGCAATTGTTTTGTGACTCCACATGATCATAAACCTAATAAAACATAAAAGAACAATAGAAATATAGATAAATAAAAATTGGGTTGCCTCCCAATAAGCGCTTCTTTAATGTCAATAGCTTGACAGTGAGCTCTCATGGAGCTTCACAGATCATCAGAGCATTGTTGGGACCTCCCAACACCAAACTTAGAGTTTGAATGTGGGGGTTCAACACCAAACTTAGAGTTTGGTTGTGGCCTCCCAACACCAAACTTAGAGTTTGATTGTGGGGGCTTTGTTTGACTCTGTATTGAGAGAAGCTTATCGTGCCTCATTTCCATGTTTACAGAAGGATAACCTTGAGCTTTAAACACAAGGTAGTCCCCATTCAATTGAAGGACTAACTCTCCTCTGTCAACATCAATCACAACTCCTGCTGTGGCTAGGAAGGGTCTTCCAAGAATGATGGATTCATTCTCATCCTTCCCAGTGTCTAAGATTATGAAATCAGCAGGGATGTAAATGCCTTTAACCTTTACCAACACGTCCTCTACCAATCCATATGCTTGTTTTATTGACTTGTCTGCCATCTCTAATGAGATTCTTGTAGCTTGTACCTCAAAAATCCCCAACTTCTCCATTACAGAGAGTGGCATAAGATTTATACCTGACCCCAGGTCACACAGAGCCTTCTTAAAGGTCATGGTGCCTATGGTACATGATATCAAGAATTTACCAGGATCTTGTTTTTTTTGAGGTAGAGTTTGCTGAACCCATGTATCTAGTTCACTAAAGAGCAAGGGAGGTTCACCTTCCCAAGTCTCATTACCAAACAACTTTGCATTCAGCTTCATGATGGCTCCTAGATATTGAGCAACTTAATCTTCAGTTACATCTTCATCCTCTTCAGAGGAAGAATAGTTCTCAGAGCTCATGAATGGTAAACAAGGTTCAATGGAATCTCTATGGTCTCTAGGTGAGCCTCAGATTCCTTAGGTTCCACAGTTTGGAACTCCTTTTGTTTAGAGGATATCCCAGGAGGTCTTCCTCACTGGGATTCACATCCTTCTCTTCCTCTTTGGATTTGGCTATTGTGATTATGTCAATGGCCTTGCACTCTCTTTTTGGATTCTCTTCTGTATTGCTTGGGAAAGTACTATGAGGGGTTTCAGTGATTTTCTTACTCAGCTGGCCCACTTGTGCCTCCAAATTTCTAATGGAGGACCTTGTTCACTCATGAAACTTAAAGTGGCCTTAGATAGATCAGAGACTATGTTTGCTAAGCTTCAGAGGCTCTGCTCAGAATTCTCTGTCTATTGTTGAGAAGATGATGGAAAAGGCTTGCTATTGCTAAGCCTGTTTTTTCCACCATTATTAAAGCCATGTTGGGGCCTTTGTTGATCCTGCCATGAGAAATTTGGATGGTTTCTCCATGAGGAATTATAGGTGTTCGCATAGGGTTCACCCATGTAATTCACCTCTGCCATTGCAGGGTTCTCAAGATCATAAGCTTCTTCTTCAGAAGATGCCTCTTTAGTACTGTTGGATGCATTTTGCCATCCATTCAGACTCTGAGAAATCATGTTAACTTGCTGAGTCAACATTTTTGTTCTGAGCAAATATGGTATTCAGAGCATCAATTTCAAGAACTCCCCTCTTTTGAGGCGTCCCATTACTCACAGGATTCCTCTCAGAGGTGTACATGAATTGGTTATTTGCAACCATGTCAATGAGTTCCTGAGCTTCTGCAGGCGTTTTCTTTAGGTGAATGGATCCACCTGCAAAGTGGTCCAATGACATCTTAGACAATTCAGACAGTCCATCATAGAATATATCCAGGATGGTCCATTCTGAAAGCATGTCAGAAAGACACTTTTTGGTCAGTTGCTTGTATCTCTCCCAAGCTTCATAGAGGGATTCACCTTCTTTCTATATGAAGGTTTGAACATCCACTCTAATCTTACTCAGCTTTTGAGAAGGAAAGAACTTGGCCAAGAAGGTCGTGACCAGCTTATCCCAAGAGTTTAGGCTATCTTTAGGTTGAGAGTCCAACCATACTCTAGCTCTGTCTCTTACAACAAAAGGGAAAAGCATAAGCCTGTAGACCTCGGGATCAACCCCATTGGTCTTAACAGTATCACAGATTTGCAAGAATTCAGTTAAGAACTGAAAAGGATCTTCTGATGGAAGTCCATGAAACTTGCAGTTCTGTTGCATCAGATAAACTAACTGAGGCTTTAGCTCAAAGTTGTTTGCTCCAATGGCAGGGATTGAGATGCTTTTTCCATGTAAGTTTGAATTTGGTGCAGTAAAGTCACCAAGCATCTTCCTTGCATTGTTGTTGTTGGGTTCGGCTGCCATATCCTTTTCCTGTTCGAAAATTTTAGTTAGGTCCTCTTTAGAGTACTGTGCTTTAGCTGCTCTTAGCTTCCTCTTCAAGGTCAGGATCAGCTTCAACAAGAATGCCTTTTTTCTTGTTATTGCTTATATGAAAGAGAAGAAAACAAAGAGAGAAGAAGAATCCTCTATGTCACAGTATAGAGATTCCTTTATGTGAGTAGAAAAAAAGGAGAATAGAGGAAAGAGAAGAAAAATTCGAACACAGAAGAGAGAAGAGGGTTTGAATTTTTGAGATGAAGAGAAGTGTTAGAAAATGAATAAATAAATAGAAGAAGATAAGAGGGAGAGAATTTCGAAAATTATGTTTTGAAAAATGGTTAGTGATTTTCGAAAATTAAGAGAAGAAATAAAATTAAAATTAAAAATTTGAAACAATTAGTTAATTAAAAAGAATTTTAAAAAAAGATATGGTTTGAAAAAGATTTGATTTTTTAAATTAAAATTGATTACTTGACTAACAAGAAACTAAAAGATATGATTCTAGGAATTAAAGATTGAACCTTTCTTAACAAGAAAGTAACAAACTTCAAATTTTTTAATCAATCACATTAATTGTTAGTAAAATTTTGAAAATGATGAAATAAAATTAAGAAAAAGATTTTGAAAATCAATTTTTAAAATTTTCGAAAAATAATAAGAAAAATGAAAAAGATTTGATTTTTGAAAAAGATTTTGAAAAGATAGGATTTTTAAAATTGAAATCTTGACTTGACTAACAAAAAACAACTTATTTTAAAAATTTTTGACTAAGTCAACCCAAAGATTTCGAAATTTATGAGTAAAACAAGGAAAAGATTTTTTTTTGAATTTTTTTATGATGAGAGATAAAAACACAAAAATGACTCACAACATGAAAATTATGAATCAAAACACATGATGCATGCAAGAACACTATGAATGTCAAGATGAACACCAAGAACACTTTGAAGATCAAGATGAACATCAAGACTTATTTTTGAAAAATTTTCAAGAAAAGAAAAACATGCAAGACATCAAACTTAGAAATTTTCAATGCTTAGACACTATGAATGCAAAAATGCATATGAAAAAAAGCAAAAAACACAAAACAAGAAAATTTAAAGATCAAACAAGAAGACTTGTCAAGAACAACTTGAAGATCATGAAGAACATCATGCATGAGTTTTTGAAAAATGCAAAGTTTTTAAAACATGTAATTGACACCAAACTTAAAAATTGACTCAAGACTCAAACAAGAAACACAAAAATATTTTTTTGATTTTATGATTTTACTAATTTTTTTGGATTTTTTCGAAAATATTTTTTTGGATAAATGAAAACAAAGAAAAAATTTTTGAAAGATTTTTGAAAAATTTTTGAAAAGAAAATTACCTAATCTGAGCAACAAGATGAACCGTCAGTTGTCCAAACTCAAACAATCCCCGGCAACGGCGCCAAAAACTTGGTGCACGAAAATTGTGATCATCAACAATGGCACCAATAGACTTGGAGCTCTCAAACGTGAATCACATTTTGTCACAACTTTGCACAACTAGCCAGAAAGTGCACTGGGTCGTCCAAGTAATACGTTACGTGAGTAAGGATCGATCCCACGGAGATTGTTGGTATGAAGCAAGCTATGGTCATCTTGTAAATCTCAATTAGGCGGATTCAAATGGTTATAATGGTTTTCAAAAATAAGGATAAATAAACAGAAAATAAAGGTAGAGATACTTATGTAATTCATTGGTGGGAATTTTAGATAAGTGTATGGAGATGCTTTGTCCCTTCTGAATCTCTGCTTTCCTACTGCCTTCCTCCAATCATTCTTACTCCTTTCCATGGCAAGCTGTATGTTGGGTTTCACCGTTGTCAATGGCTACCTCCCGTCCTCTCAGTGAAAATGGTCCAAATGCTCTGTCACAGCGCGGCTAATCATCTGCCGGTTCTCGATCATGTCGGAATAGAATCCAATGATTCTTTTGCGTCTGTCACTACACCCAACACTCGCGAGTTTGAAGCTCATCACAGTCATTCAATCCTTGAATCCTATTCGGAATACCACATATAAGGTTTAGACTTTCCGGATTCTCAAGAATGCTGCAAATGGATTCTAGCTTATACCACGATGATTCTGATTAAGGAATCCAAGAGATACACACTCGTTCTAAGGTAGAACGGAAGTAGTTGTCAGTCACGCGTTCATAGGTGAGAATGATGATGAGTGTCACGGATCATCACATTCATCGTGTTGAAGTGCAACGAATATCTTAGAATAAGAATAAGCTGAATTGAATAAAAGAATAATAGTAATTGCATTAATACTCGAGGAACAACAGAGTTCCAGACCTTAATCTATGGTGTGTAGAAACTCCACCATTGAAAATACATAAGTGATAATGGTGTTCATTGGCTTCGGCCCCAGATAGGGAACCGGAATAACCAAGATGACTAATAGAATAGTAAAAAGTTCTATTTATACTAAACTAGTTACTAGGGTTTACAGAAATAAGTCTAAGTGTAGAAATCCACTTCCGGGGCCCACTTTGGTGTGTGCTTGGGCTGAGCTTGAGCTTTACACGTGCAGAGGCTTCTCTTGGGGTTTAACGCCAAGTTGTAACATATTTTTGGCGTTTAACTCTGGTTTGTGATGTGTTTCTGGCATTTTACTCCAGAATGCAACATGGAACTAGCGTTAAACGCAAGTTTTCGTCATCTAAAATCGAATAAAATATGGACTATTATATATTTCTGAATCAGATTTTTGCTCAGGTCCCTCAATTTCAGCCAGAAAATACCTAAAATCACAGAAAAGCACACAAACTCATAGTAAAGTCCAGAAATGTGAATTTTGCACAAAAACTAACAAAAACATCCCTAAAAGTAGCTAGATCCTACTAAAAACTACCTAAAAACAATGCCAAAAAATATATAAATTATCCGCTCATCAGTCCCAGGCTTGGTCAGAACAAAGAGATAAAGAAAGAGAGTTTGAGAAGGTGTGACATCTAATTCTTGGTAGAGCAACTGAAATATCTTGATAAAACCCCAAGAGTTCGGATGGAGCTGGGATGGAGCTACGTTACACAACCACAACAAGTCGGTCTCAAAGGAAGTGAAAGGAAAAGTAATATTCAACTGACTGAAAAAATTGTCATACGCATAAAAGAAGGGACGTTCCCTCGGGGTCAAAGCAGGAAAGAAAACCCTCTCATCAGGATCAGGGGCTACCAATTCATAGTTCTTTTCCTGATATCTATTCTTACAGAGGCGGTGATGTTTTCTAAGCTCTGTACAAAACTCAGCATTTACCACAGAAACACACATCAACACAAGGGAGTCCAACCAGTCGGACATCTCATCAGGAATCTTAGAAGACGTCTCAACAATATTTTTGCGAGAAGACATGGCCAACTAGTCCTACATCAAGAAAAAGAGAGAAGGATTACTAAATAAACAACTCGGGCATAACAAAGAAAACAGCTCGCACGAAAATAGACACAATAGCAAAAGGAAACTCCAGGACACTACCCAAGGTCCAGGGGCATCCTTTGGAGGCAATGACAGAACAAGGACTTAGAAAAATCTACAAGGCTACATCCCAACAAAAGTCTCAGCAAAGAAAGTAACCCTCTTCCAACAAGCAACACTCTGAGAGGAAAATCGTAAAATCATCAGAAAAATATCAAACATCTAAACATGCAAAGAGATAATCATCAAGGGCACAACCTTCTCTCAAAGTCAGACGGTTCAGCATTTTCACTAAAGGGAAATCATCAAAGGCGCAAATGAAGAAGATACAATCAGGAAGATAATATCAACAGTCAAAACCCTAACTTAGCAGGAAGCACGAAAAAGTCATGCACAAAATTCTCAGAGTACACATTTGATCAGATACACGACAAAAGCAGAAAAAATTCAAGCTTTCACAAAACAAAGATCAAAACTTTTTCAAAAATAAGTGCGAAAAGAATGAAGAAAAAAGAAAACCAACCTGCAAAAAGGAAGGAGACGACGAATGCTGAAGAGGTTGAAAACGGAGAAGCAAAAACTGGAATCACCTTCGAGCAAAAAAAAGGCACCCACAATCACCAATGGCGTCGCAAAGAATAAGTGGAAACGAAAAAATCCCAAAAGAACAAAAGAAGCACAAACAAAGCAGAAGAATAAGGGAGAAAGAGGGGAAGTTACAATGAGCAACAGTGAAGAGAAACTGAAAAGAGAAAGTTTTGGTGTAAATTCAAAAATAAAACAAGAAAGTGGGAGATAAAGAAATGGAATGCCAAGAAAATAATGGGGCATTAAAAACCCTTGCATGTTCCCAAGACAGGGAACGCCTATTTTTGAAATCAAAGAAAAAGGAAGAAACGCTCTGTATTCAGAAGGGGTCTCTACACAGAAGAAGTCGACAAATGCTCGAGTTCGGCTTCACCCGAGAAGGACCGAAGTCATAAAACAAAGGACTCGACCTCGAGAGGAAGACCGCACTCGAGCAGGGGCACTGTTCATATCCTGGGTCGAACTGTCCAACCCGGGTTGTTTGGCGACAAGTCGACCGACCTCTTCAGGTCAGAACTACCCGACCTCTTCTCAAAGAGTTCGGCCAGATCACCAGGAAAGCCCAAAAAGGGCCCAAACAGAGGAACACAACCTAAATCCCAAGGCAGCCCAAGCATAAAAGGACAAGGGCGGTTCCGTTGAAGATAAGATAACTCCACTCAAAGATAAGATAAGATAACTATATTATCTCTAGAAAAGATCACTCTACAACATTATAAATACACTAGAGCACCCAGGTATAACTCATACTTTGATTCTACGAAAAACCTGCTTAATACCCTTGCTAACTTAAGCGTCGGAGTCCCTTGCAGGTACCACCACCCTCCGGTGACGAAGGATCAGCACCACCACCAAGTCCAACAAGTCAGACGCGGCGGCTCCGACCACCATCATCAAGTTGGAGACATCAGCTCCAACCAGTATAGAAGATCTCGTTCGAGATCGACCTATAGTTTCAGGTGACCCTCGGAACAATAGTTTTCATCATTTTTCCAATTTTGTCACGTTTTATGATTATGCCCACTGTGTGTTTGATGAAATGCCAATTGTGATTATTGGGTAGATTTCCACCCCTTGGCTTGTGGAAATGAAATTATGGAATACTAGAGTCATAATGTCCAACATTTAGTGATAATTCTTGGGTTGTTAGTTGTTATTGTTTCCACTAACACTAACTTCTTACTAAGGTAATTAGTAAGTTAGTTAGGATTTGTGGATTAATAACAATTATGCTCACTTGACTTACTCTTCGATGTTAAGGGTAGAATAAGAGAGATTAATCCATCATAATTATCATAGTTATGGTTATGGCAAGGAACGAATTCCATAACTCATCCCAAGTCAAGGTTCCATTTATGTTTTGAACCACATTTTCATCACTTTATAGCATTACTTGTCTATATTACATACATAGTTCTTTTGTTCTTTTATTTATTTAGTTGTTCATTTTTTATTGAAAACACCCCTTGATTCTCATAACCAATTTTATGAACTTGTTGGCATTAGTTCATAGGGAAGACGACTAGATGTTTAATTACTCTCAGTTAATTTAATTTGAATTTAAAATTTGATTGGGAGGATTACTTGTCGGTTTGGACTATGCTATCAACAAAGAAATTGTTTTGCTAAATTTTCGAACCATCGTAAATCCTCTCTATCAAGTTTTTGGCGCCATTACTGGGGAACTAGCGCAATGAGTGTTATAGTTTTGGTTGTTGTAAATATGTGAATAGTGTGAATAGATACTTTTTGGGTTGTTTGTTTGTTTTTGCTAGTAATTAGGATTTTTGTTTCTTTTGTTAATTGATTGATATCTTTTGTTTTTATTTTCTATTTTCTCTATGAGTTATCACCCTCTTGGTTTGGAGTTTGGTTGTCATCATTTTGTATGGGTTGATAACTTCAATTTTGGATTGCATCATGGGATTGGAGCATCAATTTTAGAGGGATCAACCTCCTCTATACTACAATAAGCAAAACCCTTCCCATTATGCATACCCAAACCAAGGATATGGTGGGCTTCACTTTGACTATGCACCTCCACTACCATATGCCTATAACCCATACCCCCAACTTAATCCTCAATCTCTACATTTTCAAACACCACACCAAAACAACCATCTACCTTCTTACATACCACCTCAAAACACTTACCAACATAAGTCACCTCCCACGTATACAACCTTCCTCCCAAACTATGAACCTCAATTTTCACCCCAATGTGAAGCTTTCCCACCCTTGGCCTAAGACCATCAAGACCTTCAAGCCTTTCTTCAAGTGCAAGAAGGGTTCCGAAAGACTCAAAGTTAATTCATGGCTACCATAGCCGAAGCGGTGAACTATTTGGTTCTACTATGCTCAACCGATCAAAGCATTCCTCTTGAAGAATGTAAAAGATCAACTAAAGATTATAGTAAGGAGGAGAGCATGGAGCCACAAGGGAAAGAAGAAGGGCTAGAGCATGACATGCAACAAGAGGAAGAGAAGAAAGTATGTGATCCGGAGGAGAAAAAAAGAGAATTGAGGGAAATTGATCAAGATGAGGATTCCATCATTGATGATTTTTTGTCGTCTTTGGTCAATCTCCTTAATGATCATAATGAGCCTCTCCCCATTGAGTTTGAGAGAGACATGGAGGTAGACTTATGACAAACTCCGTGTTATGATTTGAGTGATGGGGAAGAGGAAGTTGGTGAGGAAGCAACTCCGTTCCAAGGGCACGTTGAGTGGATGGCAATTTCATCTATAAGCTTCATTGCCCCCTATCAATATGCTATCTTGGAGACGGATTACCAACTCAAGGTCCTTCTTGGGTTGGTGCATGATGGAGGGAAGGATGTTGGTTGCTAAATGAATCCAAGGTTCTTTAAGAAAATGAATTCAAGACTTGGAGTTCAAGTGGGGTGCAAGGCACAATGGAGTGATCTTCGGAGAATGTTGGGTTGCTTCACGGGTCATTTGAGAGCTTGTCCATCCGGCTTGGAGCATAGAAATCCCTAAGAAGGAGAACAAAAAACTAGGATATGGGATTCCGGAAGAGCATTAAGGACCAAGCTTGGATGGAGATTTAAGGAGGAGTGGAAACACAAGCCACCCTAGCAAGAGTTTCCTCAACAAGTCCAACTTAAGGACTATAAACCAATGTGCTAGGTGGGAGACACCCACCATGGTAACATTTTTCCAACCCTTTTTTTTGTTTATAATTTGGCTTAATTGCATATTTGTTTGTACTCGTTAGTCTAGGATTAGTTTAATTTTGAATTTAGTAGGTTAATTTGCATGTGGGTCGTGAAATTTTGAATGTTTGAAGGTTCGGGGTTGAGATTTTGATTGAGCTAAGGTGGAGTACCTTAGGAATATTGAGAAAAATTTTTGGAAAATAGGGTATATGTGCGTGCGCACCGACCTGTGTGCACGCACACTAATGGTTATGCCTTCTGTTCGCACTAATTTTAAAGATTAAAACCTGGTTATTTAATAAATAATTAACTCATAAATTAAGATTTATTCTAGAAAATTAAAAATGTGATTTTTATGGTTTAATATAATAGAGAAAATTAAAACCAAAAGTTCAACACTAATTTTAAAGAATTTGTCCCAAGATTGGGCTGAACAAGCCAAACCGGTTGGACCGGGGCTAAACTGGGCCCATGGCCCAACATATAAGAAGCCAAATTCAGCCTTCTTCCCCTTCATTTCCCTTAAAACACGTTGAGGAGCAGCAGCAAACCTCAAACCCTAACTCATCTTTCAACTCAAATTTCAATTCCACATAACTTTTGATCCAGAGTTCCGATTGACGAGCAGTTTGGAGCCTGATGCCAAGGCATTATGCCCTATTTTTCTATGCTTTTTCAGTAGATTTTACTTTAGTTTTCATACAATTTCTGTTGATAAAGGCGCAAAAGCATGAAAACTCTCTACATGGAACAAAATCTCAAGCATAGGTGAATTTTAGCTAATATACAGGGTAAATAAGATGAAATAGGTCACACTAAGTGAAGCTATGATTTTGAACAATATTAGCATGCTTAGTATAGTATAGATTATCTTGTATATTACGTTGATACCCCCTATTTGTTTGATGATAGGCAAAATAGTAGTAGAGAAGCAGAGGAAAGCAGAGTTGGAGAGCCAACGTGGGTGGCAACATTGGAGTAAAACGTCGGCAATAAACCAATGCTGTATGGAAAAATTGAAGAAGCAACGTTGGAGGGAACGTTGGTTTGGCAACGTTACCCCAAACGTGCACGACAAAGGAGCCTGGAAAAATTTGCAGCCACGCGTACGCATCCATCACGCGTACGCGTGAATAATGAAGATGTGGCAAATCACGCGTACGCGTAACTCACGTGTACGCGTGAGTAGTGAAAAATGACAAGCCACGCGTGCGCGTAGGCAACGTTGGAGGTAACGTTGGTGATCAAACGCTGGGTCTAACGTCTGCGATGACATCCCTGGGAAAAATAGCATTCACACGTACGCATGGGTGATGCGTACGCGTGGATTGGAAAACGTTGGTGAGAATGTTTGCATGCTAACATTGACACAAACGCTGAAGACAAGGCCTGAGAGCAATTCTTACAAGCTGCAACACCACTAAAGGCCCCAATACACCCCTGGATCATGCAAGCAAGCTGAGCCCATCAAATGTCACTCAAATCTAAGGCAAAAGAAGCATCTAGATTAGAAATTTTCCTTTGTAATTTGTATTTTCATCTTTTATTTTGTAAGCCTATATAAAGGCATCAGATGGATTGGAAGAATAATTCTGGATTGGAGGGGAGTCCAGAATCATGCATTCACATCCCCTGACACACACCACTCATACACTCTTCTTCCTTTTCTTTTCTTTTCTTTTCTTTTCTTTTCTTCCTTAGTAGTAGTTCATTTTAGTTTGTAATTTTTTCATTTATGAATGTTGAAGTTTCAATTTCAATTTTACGTTCTTAATTTTCATCTTTTTCTGCACTTCTTTTCTTCTCTATTGAATAGAGCAATGAACAACTAACACTTTTTAATTGGGTTACAGAGCTCAGTTACAATTCAATGGATTTTTCCTTTTATCATTCATCTTCTTCGGTCTTTTCTCTTGATTTTACTAGAAAGATTTCGATCTAATTCAATTGAGCAATTGTCTCGATGAAAAAGTTGTTCATAATTGGATTTCCTTTGAACCTTGGAAGTGGAATGTGGATATCATGCTAGAAATGCTTTCTCATGTTGGACCAGATTGGGGTTTGGATGGATATTATGACATTTAATCCTACCAACACTTTGATTTGGAAATACATGTGGTATAATCAGTGATCACATTTCATCTCTTCCCATGAACAATTAAATCAAGGAATTGGGCAATTGTTCATGCTTAGAGAGATTGGATTGCCAAGGAATTGGGATCCAATCACTTAAGATTTCCAAGAAAATCAATGAATGCATTGATTGAGGAAGAGATGAAAGCAATTGATCCGGAGATTGCAATATCTTTCTATCCCAATGCTTTCTTTTCTTTTTACTTTTAGTTATTTACTTTCTTATACTTTCCTTGCATTTTACTTTCCTGTACTTTAATTTCCTTGCCATTTACTTTCTTGCACTTTATTACTTTGATTGATAAGAAACATGAAAGATAAATTGCAAGAAAGTAAATGGAAACTCAAATGATAAAAAGGTCTTGGCAAGGGTTGATAGTCAAGGGTCTCTATCCTTATCAATAACCACAATATGATAATTGCAAGGAATAATCCCATTATGTCATCCTTTAACAAGTGAAGAAAGTCAAATGAGCTATATCAATCAAAGTCCATAAGTCCTAGCTACTTACTAATTGGATTAATGGAAGCTAGAGTCAATGGCTATCAACTATCAATCACTTGGACATTAGTAACTCAAGAATTCCTAAGTTACCATCCCAAGACAAGAACACCTAAAGTCTATTCTAACATCCTTCTAAGCATTTTATCAAATACTTAGAAGGCATAAAAGGAAAGCATAGTAAAATGACAACAAGAATGAAATCTAACAACTATTAATTGCAAAGAAATAACAACAACAATAAAAGAAAGCACAATTAACATGAATTACCTCAAATTGCATTAAAAGAAAATAAAAGGAACAACAGTGTATCAACAACAAAGTCAACAAAATAAAGGAAATTACAACAAAAGAATGAAAGAACAAGATGTAGCAACAAGAAATTGAGAAGAAGAAGTAGATGAAGACATGAATTAAACCTGGATCTAGAGAAGAAATTAACCTAAACCTAATCCTAATTCTAGAAAGGAGAGAGCTTTTCTCTCTAGAAACTACCTCTAAAACTAGACTAAACTCCAACTAAAACTAAACTATATGCTAAAAGTTGTTGATTCCCGTTCAATCCTTGGGTTAAATAGCATAAGAAGTGGGTTGGATTTGGGCTTGGGAAGCCCAGAAATCGCCCTCAGCAGATTCACTTTAAGTGGGTCACGTGCGAGCACCAACGCGTACGCATGTGTTGCGTGTACGCATCATTTGGCATTTTCCATCCATGCGTACATGTATGTCATGCGTACGCGTCACCTTGCGACATCACCTTCCATGGGTGTGCGTCTGCTGGGCGTGCGCGTCGATCTGAGCATCCCAAATCCTTGATTTTCCATGAGTTCTGTAAGAACTGGATTTTTTCACGGATAAAATCATTTAAATGCCCAAATTAAATTTTAGAAAGTTAAGATGAGAATTTGGGGATTTAAATATAATTTTTGGACTCAGCCATTCTAACCCATTTCTAGCAGCAGCAACGTGAAATAGGAGAGAGGAGAGGTGATGGTTTCATTCACTATTCATCTTCTCCTTCTTTCTCTTATAACTTGAGCTACGAAGCTCCGATTTGCGTGCCGTCAGCGGCTACGCGTTTCTTGTGAAGAGCTCTACAAAACCTATATAAGAAACTGGTAAGGAAAGCTTGAATCTCTCTCAGTTTCTCCCTTCAAAATTTTGGGTTCATTAAGGCTTGGGGTTAAATGAGTTTTTGTGATTTTGGATGTTTAGGTTTGCTCAAATCCTTGCTTAGCAATGGATTTTTGCTATCAAATCTGTTGGAAAAGGTAACAGCCACTAAACCCTTGTGATTTTATGTTTAAATGGAACCCTAGGTTAATTTGTGATGATTTATGTATATATAGTTTGATTATTGGGAGTTTGGAGCTTGTTGGTGCTTGTTGGAGTTACATTGGTGGCTTACTTGTGGTGGATGATGCCAGGGCATCTAGGCCAGTTTCACTGACTTTTTCTTTACTATTTTAGGGTAGTTTCATGCATTTTCCTAGTGAATAAGACAAGTTTTGGATGAAAATACACTCACACCTTGATTCAAGCAACTAGTGTGAACTTTGCATGATTTCATGAGAATTTTGCTAGAATTTCATGATAAATTGATGATGCATAATCTCATGACTTTGGCTAGAGCTTTGATGCACTTTAATTGCTTGATTTTAGGGCAAAGGAAGCAAGGAAGAACCACGTTAGTATTCATGTTAACCTAGTTAACGTGAACACTAACGTAGAATGGTAAAAAGCTTACAACATTAATGAGAAAAGTGATCACCAATAATGCCTGCGAAGCCATCCATAGCTCACGTTACTTACCATGTTAACTAAGTTAACGTGGTAGTTAACGTAGAAGCAAAAGGAAATTCCAACGTTAAGAGAAAACGTGAACACCAATAACGTTTTCTTCCAACGTTAGTGGTAAAAGTGAACACCACTAACGATGGAGAACTTGGCAATGATCCACGTTAAGAGTCACGTTAACTTAGTTAACGTGAACTCTAACGTAGAAGAGGAAAACAAAAGCCAATGTTAGTGACACTCACTTTTGTCACTAACGTTGGACCAACTAGCATTGCCTACGTTAACTTTCACGTTAAGACCATTAACATGAAAGTTAACGTGGAGTTGAGATCAAAGAGCCAGCGTTAGTGACACTCACTTTTGTCACTAACGTTGGAAGATGGCATCACTACTACGTTAAGAGCCACGTTAACTTAGTTAACGTGAGTTCTAACGTAGAGAACTTGGGCATTTGGAGCGTTAGTGACAAAGGTGAGTGTCACTAACGCTCTCGAAGGTGAGACACACCCACGTTAAGAGTCACGTTAGCTACACTAACATGAACTCTAACGAAGGAACAAAAGGCACCATGCAACGTTAATGGGAAAAGTGATTCCCAATAACGTTTGCGAAGGGGTATAAGCCAACGTTATTGGGAAAAGTGAGTCCCAATAACATTGGCCAAAAATTGAAAAGGCAACGTTAGTGGTCACGTTAAGACCACTAACATTGGAGTTAACATGGGCACATGAGGGTGGAACGTTAGTGGAAAAAGTGAATGCCACTAACGTTCTCGAACCCACAATGGCACTCAACGTTAATCTCACTAAATGCCCAAAGCCTAACGCATATCTCTCTACAAGGTGGGTCCACTAAGATGAGAACTGCTTCAACTCAAGATCCAGAGCCCACATCCAAGACTTGAAAAACTCACTAGAAGATCAAGAGGAGTAGTATATATAGGAGTAGTTTTGAACTATAGGGAAGCTTGGCACTTTTGGGGAACTACTCTCTGTATATTTACTTTTCTGCACTTTTAGCATGGATTATTCTTTTCTGCCATTTTTCATTTCTAGAGCTATGAACAACTAAACCCCTTTCATTGGCTTAGGGAGCTCTGTTGTAATTTGATGGATCAATTATAGTTTTCATTCTTCTTCTTCTTCTTTCTTTTCTCTTGATCTTACTAGAAAGCTTTCGATCTTAATTCAATTGGTTAGTTGTCTTGGAAAAGAAACTCTCCATAATTGGATCTCCTTTGAGCCTTGGAAAATGGATGAGGAGATCATGCTAGAAATGCTTTCTCATGTTGGACCAAATTGGGGTTTGGGTGGATATAGTGACATGTAATCCTCCCAACACTTTGATTAGGAAATGCATGTGGTATAATCAGTGACCACACTTCATCTCTTCCCATGAGCAATTAAATCAAGGAATTGGGCAATTATTCAAGCTTAGGGAGATTGGATTGCCAAGGAATTGGGATCCAATCACTTAAGATTGCCAAGGAGATCAATGAATGCATTGATTGAGGAAGAGATGAGAATGAACTTGATCCAGAGAATGCAATATCTCCTGAACCCAATGATTACCCCATTTCTGATCTTATCCATTCTCTTTACTTTCTGCCATTTATTTTCATGTCCATTACCCAAAATCCCCATTTAAGATTCCGCACTTTAATTTCTGTTATTTACTTTCCAGTCATTTAAATTTCTGCAAGCTCTCAATCTAATTTCTGTTTAGCTCAACTAGCATATTCTTCTAACTAAAGTTGCTTGACCAATCAATCCTTGTGGGATTCGACCTCACTCTATTGTGAGTTTTACTTGACGACAATTCGGTATACTTGCCGAAGGGAAATTTTTTGAGAGACAAGTTTTCATGCATCAGTGGAAAATTCAACTTCTGCTCTTTTGAGGTTTTGGTGCATATTGGGGATCGGCCAAGGTATGGTTTCGATTTCCTCTATGTAGTATATAATATTCATGGACACTTAGGCTAGTGACCTATAAGATAGGATTGGACTTGAATGGTTGATGAGTTGTTGGATATAATTGTATGATGATGCTTGATGAAATGATGATTTTTGAGTTTGATATTGTTGATTAAAAGTGATACGATGAAGATTATTAAATTGTAAAGTTGAGGAGTTGATTATGTTGCTAAATGTGGTATTGGTGTTAATTGATGGGTAATGTAGTTGAGAAATTGTTAATTGAGTTTGACCTATGAGATATATTGATGTTGATGTGGTGGATGAGGAAAAATATAGTGAATTTGGTGTAATATGACATAGAGGGTTGATTTTGATGAAAGGTAGAGTTTGGAATGGTTTGGTTTGGCTTTGGTTCTATTTTACAAAATAATTGGGGAAATTGTGATTTTGGGTAAAAGATGAATTTTGGTGAACTTTGTTTGATCATAACTTTTGCCTCGGTTATCAAAATTGGTTGAAATTTGTTTAGCAATAAATATCTTTAAAAACCCTTTAAATCAGTATAAAGTTTATGAAATTTGGAATTTTGTAGAAGAAGTTATGATCATTCAACAATTGATATTGAAAACTAGAAATTCTGCAAAGTTACAGAATTCTGAGTTTTCTGGTATGTACGCACGCACACTCTGCATAAATGGTGACCTGTGCACATGCACAGACCTGTGCGTCCACACACGCAGAGGCAGGCAGTCTGCTTGCAACACTGGCACAGCCTCTGCGCGCGAACACTTATAGGAAAATTGCAACCTGTGCATACGCACAGACCTGTGCGCACGCACGCGTTGGGGAGGCCAGTCTGTTGGGGGTGCTGGCATAGGTTGTGCGAGTGAACAGACCTTATATGTTTTGACACCTGTGCGTACACACACGCCTATGCGTATGCACACTTTTAAAAATTTCCTAGGCGTGCGCACGCACACCCCTGTGCGGACATACACGCCATGTTTCTCAAATTTTGCTTTGTTTTCAACTATTTCACCTTCCCGACGAGGTTGTAAGCTTCTATAACACCGTTTTAGGATTTTTGGGCATATTTTTGGGATACTCAAACATGGGAAAAGATTTAAAAGGGTTTTAGCCGCTATTATTTGGAAAATTTAGAAAACGGAGGCTTAGGTTTCTGGCGTATTGAAAGTGGTCTAATATTATGTGGTGAATAGTTGATGGATGAGATGAGGATTAAGGAACTGTTGAGTTCGGAACTGAAATGTGAATGAGCAGTGGATTGAAAAGAGTCGAGGACCCTGAATGAAGTGATGGATCCATCTTGTACTAAAAATATTTTTGAAAACCACTACACTACTTTTTCATTGAGATTTTGAGACGCTATGCACCCGTCAGGGGCCGAGGTTGGATCCCGTTTGTTGAGGTAGCGGCAGCGGCGTAAGGATGGTGGTTCATCTCGCTTGCGCTTAGATGTGAGGTCGGTGGCAATAGATCTCGCTTGCATCCCTTTGGATCATCAGAGCGTATAGGCGCAAAACCCTGGATAGTAATCCGAGCACTATATCTCGGGGGTTCCAACACCATGAATCCGAAGGGCAACATCTCCATGGAGATGTGTCGGGTTGGCAATTGAACCGACGATGTGATATCACAGCCAGTAGGATAGGCATTCATCATGTGCATTTTCTATCTGTTTGTATGCTTTGCCGACTTGATATTATTTTTCTACCTGTATAACATGTCTAATTGCTATTCGAATTAATTGCTATATATGCCTCTACTTGTGTTTTACTTGTATTGTATATACCTGTGTTTTCTACTGGGATTGAGGAGGTTCGGAAGGCGGTGGTGATGAGATCACCTGGAGGTTAGGTTGGTGAAGGCTGTGGGACAGCGGTGTTCAGCTAGATTAGAAATCCCTTAAGATAGATTACCCTTATGGTGCAATGGTTTAAGTTTTGTTAAGGTTTTACATATTATGCTTATTTGGTTTAGAATGCTTTAAGCTTGAATTCTTGTGATGGATATGGAGTCTAAGATTGTCTTTGGCGTTCGGGTCTTATATCCTACATCACTGGGCACTGTTACCATATTGAGAACCTTCAGTTCTCATACCATATTTTTGTTGTATTTTTCAGATGCAGGTCACAACCCACCTCGGTGAGTTGTTTGGTTGGTGACAGAAGCGGAGGATCCGGATGCTTCTTTTTGGGTCTTTTGATTTATTTGAAATCTATCTCTTACTTTTGTATTTTGTTTCGCCTAGAGGCTAGTATTTGAGAGAACAAAATTTGTATAAGCCATTTTAAACTTCAGTTTGCTTTTGTCTGTATATTTGGCTAGCCGGCTTAAACTCCGTGAGATGTGACTAGTTTCTTATGATATTATATTATACTATTATCTTCGTTTATATCACATCTATTTCTTGAACTTTAAGTTAGACGCTATGTTAGTTCGTTTTGCGCTTTTAAATCTTGTTTTTGAGCTATATCCATCATCAGGATTCTAGATTATATTATTCCTTCTATATATTATATGTATGAGCTTAGAACTGTCGTAATCTCTGGTTAACCTTTGCTTTATGACGTGAGGTAAAGCTTAGGATAATTAGGGTGTTACAAGTTATCTACTTGCATGCTTTTCCTTTTCATCCCTTTGATCCATTCCTAGCCCTTCCATCCTGAATTCACTAACAAACACATCAAGGCATCTAGTGGAATCAAAGGTGAATCAAAATTAGCTAATTAAAGGTCTAAAAAGCATGTTTTCACTCTTAAGCACAAATTAGGAGACAATCATGAAACCATGCCATTTCATTGAATAAATGTGGGTAAAAGGCGATAAAAGTCCCTAAATTAACCACAAGATAAACCCTAAAAATGGGGTTTATCAACCTTCCCACACTTAAACTATAGCTTGTCCTCATGCTAAATCAAGAAGGAAACAAAGGATCTCAACATTTATTCAATGTAACAACTTCCTAAATGCAATCTACCTAAATGTACTATCCAAATGAATGCAATTACTTGGTCAAAATAAATCAATTCCCAAGAAAACACATATAGGTATAAGGGCTAAGGTAATAGCAATCAAATCAAATCCACAATTGAATTGAGTTATTGAATATTTTTACAAACTTGCAAGAAAAATGATGATTTTAGGTGGAGACATGTAATTGAGCAATCAAACCCTCACCAGATGTGTATCTGCTCTAGTCGCTCAAGTGTTTATAGGGTTGATTCTCTCAATTCACCCCTAATCATGCTTTCCAAGATTTGTTTTTCATCTAGCAATCAACAATTATTTCATGCTTGCATACAATTATCATGAGGTTTTTTCTTAGGTTGTAATGGGGCTAGGGTAAAGGTAAGGATGTATATTTGGTTAAGTGAGCTTGAAATTTGAATCTTTGATTAACTTAAGCTTCCAACCTAACCTATATGACAACCTATTCAATTTCAAAGCTAACCTAACTACCCATTCTTCACTTTTTCACATACTCATGCATTCTCTTTTCTTGATCACAACTCATATGCATTGATTGTTATTGGACATCACTTTGGGGCATTTTGTCCCTTTTTTATTTTTTTTCTTTTTCTTTCTTTTTTTTCTTTTTTATATATATATATATATATATATATATATATATATATATATATATATTCTCATTATTTTCCTTTCTTTTTGCAATAACGGAAGTATCAATACATATGGTCTTACATTTAATTAACACATGAGTATGTACCCAATTCCCAGAATCTACAATAGAGATAAAAACTACCTTTTTACTCAACCAATGTCCCAAGTTTCCCCACACTTGAATGATACACACACTCACTAGCCTAAGCTAATCAAAGATCTAAATAAAGGACATTTATTTATTTATTTTTGCTTTATGGCTTGTAATGTGCTAACATTAAGAACAAGTGGGTTAATCGTAAGCTCAAAGTTGGCTAACAATGGAAGGTAAAAGGTAAGGCTATTTGGACAAGTGAGCTATTTGAAATGAAGGCCTCAATCATTTAAATGCATGTATACAAGGAATAATGGACATATAGATTCAAACAAATCTAAGATTACAATCATAAGAAGAGAACAATGCACACAAGAAGGAAGATAAGTGGTTATAAGATGTAACCACACCATTAGGCTTAAATCTCACAAGCTTGTATTCTTAGCTCAAAGACATGATCCACAATGTATTGTTCAAGCAAGTCCAATGAAAAGTTTTTTTACTCAAATCAATTGGGATGTCAATGCTATATAGATAAATTTCTTGAAAAATATCATTATTTTAACTAAGCTTATTATATATATATATATATATATATATATATATATATATATATATATATATATATGCAAAAATAGGGAAATGAAACTAAAAATCCTAAAAGACCTAAAAAAATGAAATACAAAAGTGTTGGGCTTAGAAATTTGTCACCCAAAAAAGCCGACTAGTCGGACGACCTCCCCACACTTAAAAGTTTGCACCGTCCTCAGTGCATTCAAAGATGAGCAAGGGGGTACGGCGAATCTCCGAGTTGCTACCCTCAGCTGGTGGGTCAACCGGTTGTTGCATGTTCTTTCTTCTGCTTCTGTTGGTGCTTATAATGACTCATCCTGAAAGTAGAAGGTAGGATAATAAGAAAAGTAAATGCAAAAGCAGAAGCATAAATTGTTGGAATGAGGTAAATCACTGGAATGATGTGAGTGAATTAGTGTGACATTAATGAATTAAGTGTGTGGGTTCTAAGATGCATGCGGTCTAGAACACACACTAGAAAAAAAGGTTTGTCACAATTTACACAAAAGAAGAATGCACTTCACTCATTCTACCGTGCTTGAAATGCTCTAAACTTGTATGTTAAAACAACCAAACAAGCAATAAAGAAGCATGAAAGTACTCAAGCCAAAAACATGTGGATGCATATGATTATGAGACACAATGCATTAAGACAATTGCACAACATCCAACAAGAGATTGCATAATCAAAGAATAAAATTCAAATCACATGGTGGCCAAATCACGCAATTCAAAAGAATTAACAAGCTTGAAGGCAATGTCACATGTATCTTGGTGTCCACAAAATTAAGCATGAAGAACTCAAGAGAATCCAACAATGACAATCCAAAAACAATTATGCTAAAATAGCATTCAATTAACAATAAGCAACAATAAATATCAAACAAAATTAATAATCCAACACTTATAATGAAAAAGAGAAAATGAAATGAAAATTAACCTAACTAACTAACTACCTTAATGGTTATGTATTGTGTTTGGTAGTGTTGGATGAGGAAGTAATGGGTGGAAGAAAAGAGAAGAAGAAAGAAGAAGGAAAGAAATGGAAAGAAGAGAAGAAAAGAAGTGTGTGAAACAAGGCAATCCACGCGTACGCGTGGAGTGACGCGTGCGCGTGGAATGGTGAAATGGAGGCGACGTGAAGAGAGGAACTTTTGCGTGGTCTAGAATTCAGAATAAATTCCTGTTGCAAGTATAGCTTCTAAACCAACAAGAGTCCTTTCTTACAAACGTTTTGGTTGTCACAAGTAACAAACCCAATAAAATTTATAAACCGAAGTATTCAAACCTCGGGTCGTCTTCTCAAGAAATTGTAGGGAGGTGTGTTTTATTATTGATTATGGAAAACAAAGTTTTGGGTTTTGAAAAGGGTTTTTTTGAGCAGAAGAATTAGATTGCAAGAATTAATAAATTAATAACTAATAAAACTCTTGGCAAGGTATGAGAATTGGAATCCATATCCTAGTTATCCTTATCAGGTGTGATGAAAATTGGATTTTAATCCCACTTAGTTAACCTTTACTAAATAAAGGAAGGTCAAGTGGACTAATCAGTTTGATCCTCAAGTCCTAGTTAATCCCTGTGGGAGGACTAGCTTTAGAGCGATCTAGATCAATTAGAATCTGCCAATTTCAACCACTGCTGAGTTTGACAACTCAAGAGTTACCAATTTATCAACCAAAACCAAGAATATAGAAAGCTAAATTAAAATAATAAATAACTGGAATACTTCAAATTAAATTGAATGGAGATGTCAATTCTAACATGGAAAAGTTCATAAGCCAATTGGGCAACATAAATCAAGTACAAATAAAAGCTTCAGAGTGAACAAAAATAGAAGAGAAACATAAATTATTGAACCTGATACGAAGAAACAATCCTAATGACTAAAGGAGATCCTAATCCTAAAACCTAAGAGAGAGGAGAGAACCTCTCTCTCTAAAAACTACATCTAAACTATGAAAAGTGTGTATTATGAATGTATGATTTGATGTATTAATGGATCCCCCCACTTTATAGCCTCTAATATGTGTTTTCTGGGCCGAGAACTGGGTTAGAAACAGCCCAGAAATAGCTGACTGTGAAATCTGGTTTGTACAGGTCGCAGCAAAGTGACGCGGAGGCGTGATCCATGCGTTTGTGTGGATTGAGATTTTGCAAATGCGACGCGGACGCGTCATCTACGCGTTCGCGTCACCTAACTTTGGGACAGCTATTGAAAATTATATATCATTGCGAAGCCCCTGGATGTTAGCTTTCCAACGCAACTGGAACCATCCTATTTGGATATCTGTAGCTCAAGTTATGATTGTTTGAGTGCGAAGAGGTCAGGTTAGACAGCTTTGCAGTTTCTTCAACTTCTTGTATTCCTTTTACTTTTGAATGCTTCCTTTCCATCTTCTGAGCCATTCATGCCTTGTAATCCCTGAAATCACTTAACACACATATCAAAGCATCGAATGATAACAAGAGAGGATTTAAATAAAAGAAAATAAAAGGCAAAGAAGCATGTTTTCAATCATAGAACAAAATCAGGAAGGAGAATGTAAAACCATGAAAATCATATGAATAAGTGTATTAAAGATTGATAAAATCCACCCAATTGAGCACAAGATAAACCATAAAATAGTAGTTTATCAACCTCCCCACACTTAAACATTAGCATGTCCTCATGCTAAGCTCAAGAGAAGCTATAAGAGTGAAGGCAGAATGGTGGGATGTATGAAATGTAACCTATTTATATGAATGCAGCTAAATGCAAAATGCTTTTACCTACTTGGTGAAAAAGTAAATAAATCTTTCAAGAACAAATATGAACTAGATTTCACTAATTCAAATCACAAAATGCAATACAAATAACTTGCAAGAAGAAGATAGCTCATGAAAGCAGGGAACATAGAATTAAGCGCTGAACCCTTACTGGTAGTGTATATCATTCTAACTCTCAAGTGTCTAGGGTCAATTCTCTCAATTATCTACTAATCTTGCTTTCTATAGCTTGCTCTTCATCTAACAATCAACAAAAAATTAATGCACAGATACACATATCAAGAGGTATTTTAAGGGTTGTAATGGGGTTAGGGTCAAGGTAGGATTGTATTTGGTCAAGTGGACTAAAATCTGAATCCTTAATTAACTTAAACTTTCCACCTAACTTAGGACAATCCATGTAATCATAATATAAAATCAATAACTACCAATTAACTACGTTTACTACATATTTATGCATTCCAAGTTTTGAGTACAATACATGTGCATTGCTATCACCATTTACTTTGGGGTATTTTGTCCCCTTTTTATTTTTCTGCTCTTTTTTTTTCTTTCAAATTTTTTTTAATGCATATGATTAAGGTATTGAATGCATAAACACGTTCTTAACATTTTTTGCATTTTCACAGAAAGTCTAACATACTCAATTCCCAAACCAAATGTTTCCAAACCCACTTTCCCCACACTTAATTGATGAGCACTTTCACTAGTCTAAGCTAATCAAGAATTCAAATTAAGGACATTATTGTTTTCCGCTTAGAGTTAGTGATGAGCTAAAGTAAAGAACTAAGGGGTAAAATGGCTCAACATTGGTTTGCAAAGGATAATGAAAGGTAAGGCCATATGGGTATGTAAGCTCAGTGAAACAAGGCCTCAATCATATAAGTGCATGCACACATCAAATAATGGAAATATAGAATTAAGCAAGACAAAGATCATAATTTTAGAGAGAAAAACACACACCAAAAATAAAATTTTGGTTGGTAAAGTGCAACCAATCAAATAGGCTCAAAATCTCACTGGTTTTGTGTGTTTGAGCTCTAAATCATGTTCCAAAATAATATTTCTTCAAACATGTTTAATAAAAAGTTTTAATTTAAATTAGTGAAATACTCTAAAAAGTTTCTTGAAAAAGAAAATATTACTTCAACCAAGTTGTAAAATATGCACAAAATCAAATAAAACATGCAAATGCAACAACTAATTTAAACGTTGGTATTGAGACAGGAAGGTACTAACCCACGGAGATCGGTATCGACCTCCCCACACTTAAAGAGTGCACCGTCCTCGGTGCATGCGAAGATGTGCAGGTGGATGGGCTTCTCCAACTGATGCCTTTTCTCTATAGATTGTGTAGATTGACTCGTCTGTCTCTTCATATAGAGGTTCTTCCTGTCCCCTCTCAGTGGCCATCCTGAAAGAAGAGGAAAAGGAAGAAAAGTAACCCAGAAATAAAGATAAGAGCATAAATAAAATATGGGTGTTAATGCCAAATAAGAAAGGTCTCAATTACATGGTAGCTACAACATGCAAGTGAGAAAATAGTAGAAGCAATTGGCATATCAATAGTGCAAAAGTTGCAACAACGGGGAAGAGAGTGTGGGTAATGCAAGATAGTGTAAGTACATATCAATGCAAAAGGAATATCAGTATTATAAAAATTAGCATTGACTTTTGAATAATAATACCCAATCAGAATAAAACAAGTCATGAAGCACTATAATAATTCAAGAAAAGATGCAATAGTTGAAGAAGAGAATTTTAACACCAATGGAAGAAGAAGAAGAAAGGAAGAAAGGAGGAAGAAAGAAGAAAAGATAGAAGAAATTAGGATTTAGAAAAGAAAAGATAAGATAATTGGCACTAGTTTGGATAAGTTGTGCGTCGCATGTGACGCGGATGCGTAGTGCATGCGATCGTGTGGACTGTGAGAAATTCAAGTGACGCAGACGGGTGGGGCATGCAGACGCATGACTCGATTTGTGCTAGTGGCGCGAGAGCAGCCTCGCGTACGCACAACTCTTTGTTTAAATGCATTATTGCCAAAAATCTGGGGTGACGCGTTCGCATGGGTGACGCGATCGCGTGAATGGCCATATTTCAAAAACGATGCGAACGCATGGGGCACGCGTTCGCGTGGTAGGACTTGTGCTTCTAGCACGATTCCAGCCCCACTCTATCACAACTTGCTACCATACACCATTTTTACGTCGATTTTAGGGCACGCGTTCACGTGGGTGATGTGGACGCGTGGGAGGCATTTTTCCCACATGACGTGGACGCGTCAGCGATGCGGTCGCGTCGGTCAAATTGTGCCAAAGGCACGCCTTCAGCCACGCTCTCGCGTGACTCTCTGTTCACTTTTCTTTTCTTCCTAACGCACATATGACGCGGATGCATCATCGACGCTGTCGCGTTGCGTACTCTCTTTTTTTTTTCATGCAGTATACAGAATGCAGAATGCAATAAATGTTATGAACAATTCCAGGTTCAATTAGAATTCAAAAACAGACTAAAATGGATAAAGAACGATCATACCATGGTGGGTTGTCTCCCACCTAGCACTTTTAGTTAAAGTCCTTAAGTTGGACATTTGATGAGCTTCCTGTTATGGTGGCTTGTGCTTGAATTCGTCCAGAAATCTCCACCAGTGTTTGGAATGCCAGCATCCTCCGGGGTCCCAAATAAGGTACGTAAAGCCCTTGAGCAGTTTCAAACAGGTTTCCAGGCTCCCGGGGTGTTGAATGTCAGAATAGATTCCAGGATCCCAAACTTTTCTTTTACACCCGTTTTTGTCTTGATCTGCATTTTTCCAGCTGGGTGGTGAGTAGTCTGAATTCTCACTGCAGTGACCAAACAGCTTCCGAGATCCTTTCGATTGAGCTTGACACCAATCTTTGCACCTCAAATTGAAGTGTGAAGCCTCATTGAATCTTGCCTACCAGCTCTGAGTGCAAGTCATTTCCCTTTTGCTCTTAAAGCCGCAAAGAGCTCTAAGCTGGCCATCTATTTCAAGCAAACCATATTCAAGTGGAAAATTGAAGAGAAAGGTCAAGGATTTTACCCACTTGAAGTTTGTGTTAGGTGGTAATGGCCTTGGGATTGGTGTTTCCAGTGGTTCTGCAAGCTCTACTCCCTTGTGGTCTTCAGTGAATTCCTCCACTTCCTTGCAAATTTTCTCAATTTCAACCATGTCTTGATCAAAGTCTTCGATATCTTCCTCATCACTTGAGTCATAACTGGGAGGTTGAGAAAAGTCTACCTCTGCGTCATCTTCATATTCACTTGGGGAAGATTCTTCTATCTCAAAGAATTCACTTGCGGATGCAAGTTCATTACTAAGAGAACTTGACTTGTGATCGTCATCATCAAGGAAACATGTGTCTTGGGTTATTCCGTCCAGTTCTTCATAAGATATCTGCATTGGAGGCTGTGCAAAATCCTCTTTAGCGTTAATTGTAACATTCTTGACGGAATTCTCCACAACTCTGGATTCCTGCGGAAGTTCAGCATCTCCTAAATCTTCAACCAACTCTTTTTCTTCTGCAATGATAGCGTTCTCTACTTGTTCCAGTACGAAGTTATGCTCTATGCTGTCCACTGGAGTTTCTAGCATCTTCTTTGTGCTGCATTCTTCATTAGATTCTCCACATGAAGCCATAGAAGTCTGTTGAGTGACTGAACATCTAAAAGATAATTGATTTATTGCTTGCTCTAGTTGATGAAGGGTTGCATTAAATTGGTTTACTGATTCTTCGAAGCGAACATGTGATTCTTGGCTTGATGGATATGGACATGGTGCATAGGGGAGTGGTGGTTCTTGGGAGTATTTGGATTGGCGTTGGGGCAGATAAGGATCATATGGTGGCGAATAGTAAAAAGAAGCTTGTGAGTGTGGTAGTTCGAAGTTATATTGAGAGGATGGTCTTTGAGCGTAGGGTGGGGCTTGTTGGTAGCTACAAGGGGGTCCACCAAATCTATCAGTTGGGAATGCATTGTAGAATGGTCTTTGTCCATGATATCTAGGAGGGTGTTGTTGCCTAAAGGGGTGATCAGATCTTCTTGGCTCCATCCATCTTTGATTGCTTAGACCTTGATGCATAGTTGACGTTAGGATTTTTGCTAGTAAAGAATTTTATATAAATAGTCGCGTTGTAGATATAGATTCTAAACCAACAGAAATCCCTTCGTGCAAACGTTTTGGTTGTCACAAGTAACAAACCCCTTTAAAATTGATAACCGAGTATTTAAACCTCGGGTCGTCTTCTCAAGGAATTGCAGGGAGGTATGCTCTTATTATTGGTTATGGAGATTGTAAATTGGGGTTTGAGAATGAAGAATTAATATGGCAAATAATTTAAATGGCAATTAAAATAAATAAATACTGTAAAGCAAACCCTTTGGCAAGGTATGAGAAATTGGAAGTCCAGACTTAGTTATTCTTATCAATAATAATGAAAGTTGAATCTTAATTCCACTTAGTTAACCTTTGCTAAAGCAAAGGAAAGTCAAGGAACTAATTAGTTTGATCTTCGAATCCTATTTATTTCCTAAGAAAAGGTTGAGATTATTGAAGTTCAATTCAATTAGCAAAGATAACAGTTATCAATTATGTTGAGTTAAGATAACTCCTGAGTTACTGATTTCTTAACCAAGACCAAAAGGAAAAGGAATTAAATCTACTGGAATAAAAATGTCTTCATATTGGGAATAATCAATAATATAAATAAAAGAAAGCAATATTAACTAAAATACCTCAAATAACATTAATTCGAAAGAGTAATCTGTAACATAGAAGAATTCATAAACTAAATTGAGAAAACAAGTAATGAAAAAGGAATATTGAACCTGATAAAAAGATAATCCTCAAGCAAATAAAATCCTAAATCTAAATCCTAATCCTAAAGAGAGAGGAGAGAACCTCTCTCTCTAAAAACTACATCTAATCCTAAAATCGTAAATTATGAGAGCATGCTGAGTCTCTGTAAGTTCCCTGACTTTAATCTGTGTTTCTGGGCCAAAAACTGGGTTGAAATGCGGCCCAGAATCTCTGTCAGTAACTTTTGTAATTCTGCAGATCACGCACGTCACGCGATCGCGTCATCCATGCAGATGCGTCATTCGAGTTTTTCCCTGTCACGCGTTCGCGTCGTCCACGCTTCTGCGTCACTTGTGCTTTTCCAATCCGCGCGGTCGCGTGACCATTCGGCCGTGTCACTGCGGAGCCTTTTTTCCGCGCGGTCGCATCGTTGACGCGTACGCATCACTTCTCGCTGGTCATTGATGAGCGGATAATTTATACGCTTTTTGGCACTATTTTTAGTATGTTGTTAGTATATTTTAGTTAGTTTTTATTATATTTTTAGTAGTTTTTAATTAAAATTCACTTTTTTGGACTTTACTATGAGTTTGTGTGTTTTTCTGTGATTTCAGGTATTTTCTGGCTGAAATTGAGGGACCTGAGCAAAAATCTGATTCAGAGGCTGAAAAGGGACTGCAGATGCTATTGGATTATGACCTCCCTGCACTCGAAGTTGATTTTCCGGAGCTACAAAAGCCCAATTGGCGCGCTCTCAATTGCGTTGGAAAGTATACATCTTGGGCTTTCCAGCAATATATAATAGTCTATACTTTACCCAAGATTTGATGGTCCAAACTGGCGTTCTAAATCAGCTTCAGAATTCCCAACGTTTAACGCTGGAACTGGCACAAAAGCTGGAGTTAAACGCCCAAACTGGCACAAAAGCTGGCGTTTAACTCCAGGAAAAGTCTCTACACATGAAAGCTTCAATGCTCAGCCCAAGCACACACCAAGTGGACCCCGGAAGTAGATTTTTACGTCATTTACTCATTCTTGTAAACCCTAGGTCACTAGTTCACTATAAATAGGACCTTTTGCTATTGTATCTTCATCTCATGACACTTTACAGGTTTCATACTGTATCTCCTATGGCATGAGTCTCTAATCTCCATGGTTAGGGGTGAGGAGCTCTGCTGTGTCTTGATGGATTAATGTAATTACTACTATTTTTCATTCAATCACGCTTGCTTCTATTCCAAGATATCACTTGTTCCTCAACTTGATGAATGTGATGATCCGTGACACTCATCATCATTCTCACCTATGAACGTGTGCCTGACAACCACCTCCGTTCTAGCTTAGATTGAGTGGATATCTCTTGTATTCCTTAACCAGAATCTTTGTGGTATAAGCTAGAATGTATTGGCGGCCATTCTTGAGAATCCGGAAGGTCTAAACTTTGTCTGTGGTATTCTGAGTAGGATTCAGGGATTGAATGAGTGTGACGAGCTTCAAACTCGCGATTGTGGGGCGTTAGTTATAGACGCAAAAGAATCACTGGATTCTATTCCGACATGATCGAGAATCGACAGATGAATAGCCGTGCTGTCATAGAGCGCGTTGAACATTTTCACTGAGAGGATGGGAGGTAGCCATTGACAACGGTGAAACCCAACATACAGCTTGCAATGGAAGGAGCCTTGCGTGCATGAAGAAGAAGACAGTAGGAAAGTAGAGATTTAGAAGATATAGCATCTCCAAAACCTCAACCTGTTCTCCATTACTACAAAACAAGTATTTATTTCATGTTCTTTTACTTTTTATAATTAAACCTGAGAATTATTGATATCCTAACTAAGAGTTACAAGATAACCATAGCTTGCTTCAAGCCGACAATCTCCGTGGGATCGACCCTTACTCACGTAAGGTATTACTTGGACGACCCAGTGCACTTGCTGGTTAGTTGTGCGGAATTGCAAAAGTGTGATTGTGATTTTGTGCACCAAGTTTTTGGTGCCGTTGCTGGGGATTGTTCGAGTTTGGACAACTGACGGTTTATTTTGTTGCTTAGATTAAGAATATTTTAATTTTGTTAGTTTAGAGTCTTTTATTTGAGTTTAGTTTCATATTTTAAGTTTGGTGTCAATTGCATGCTTTTATTTTCTTTTAATTTTTCGAATTTGTATGATTCTAGTCCTTTCTTGATCTTTAAAAATTATAAGTTTGGTGTCTTCTTTGTGTTTTCCTTTAAATTTTCGAAAAATTCTGTTTGATTTTCCAAAAATTTTAAGTTTGGTGTCTTCTGTGCTTTTATTTACTTAAAAATTTTCAAAAATTTGTTCTTGGTGTTCATCTTGATCTTCAAAGTGTTCTTGGTGTTCATCTTGACATTCAAAGTTTTATTGTTTGTTCTCTTTGTTTTGATCTAAAATTTCTAAGTTTAGTATTATTTTGTTGTTTTTCTCTTTCCTTATTAAAATTTAAAAATAAAAAAATATCTTTCCCTTATTTTGCTCATAATTTTCAAAATTTTGCATTAATTTAGTCAAAGATTTTCAAAATCATATCTTTTTTTTTTTAGTCAAGTCAAAATTCTAATTTCAAAAATTGATCTTTTCAAATCTTTTTCAAAAAAAAAAAATCAAATCTTTTTAATTTCTTCAATCATATCTTTTTTATTTCTTCAATCATATTTTTTTTAATTGCAATTCATATCAATTCCCTTTTCTCCATCATGGACATAAGTGGAAATGAACAGTCCAGAAGGACTCTGGGGTCATATGCTAACCCCATTACAGCTGCATATGGAAGTAGCATCTGTATACCTCCCATTAAAGCAAGTAGCTTTGAGCTAAATCCTCATCTCATTATCATGGTGTAGCAAAATTGCCAGTATTCCGGTCTTCCACAGGAAGAACCTACTGAGTTTCTGGCACAGTTCTTACAAATTGCTGACACAGTACGTGATAAAGAAGTGGATCAGGATGTCTACAGATTATTACTGTTTCCATTTGCTGTAAAAGATCAAGCTAAGAGGTGGTTAAATAACCAACCCACAACAAACATAAAAACATGGAGACAGTTATCAGACAAGTTCCTAAATCAATTTTACCCTCCAAAAAGGATGACACAGCTAAGGATGGACATCCAAGGCTTTAAACAAGAGGATCATAAATCCCTTTATAATGCCTGGGTGAGGTACAGAGGGATGATAAGGAAATGCCCCTCTGAAATGTTTTCAGAGTGGGTACAGTTAGACATCTTCTACTATAGGCTTACAGAAAAAGCTCAGATGTCTCTAGACCACTCAGCTGGTGGATCTATACACATGAGAAAGACAATTGAAGAGGCTCAAGAACTTATAGATGCAGTTGCCAGAAATCAACATTTGTACTCTAGCAGTGAGTCCTACATAAAGGAAGAGGCCAAGGCAGTAATTACTGATCCTAATCCTCAAGAACAGATTATTGAGCTTAATCAACAATTACTCCTTATGACAAAACAATTAGCAGAATTTAAAGAGATGCTCCAAGACACTAAAAATGATAACAAGAATATGGAAGCACAATTGAATCAGACAAGACAGCAGCTATCTAAACAGATAACAGAAGAATGCCAAGCTGTTAAATTAAGGAGTGGGAAGACATTGATTGTATCAACTCAAAGTAGCAGAAAGCCAAGAAAGGAACAACTAACAGAGGATGACCAACCAACTGTCCGAAATCCCTCTGAGGACAGTAAGAGCCCAGAGAGGAATGATTCTGGCGTTCAAATGCCAGAAAAGGGTTGCAACCTGGCGTTAAACGCCCAAAAAGCACCCAATCCTGGCGTTCAAACGCCACAAAGGGGTCAGACACTTGCAAGTGCTGATAACAACCCCCTTAAGTGGGCTTCTCCGACCACTTCTGTAGGAAATAAACCTGCAGCAACTAAGGTTGAAGAGTATAAAGCCAAGATGCCTTATCCTCAGAAACTCCGCCAAGCGGAACAAGACAAACAATTTGCCTGCTTTGCAGACTATCTCAGGACTCTTGAAATAAAGATTCCATTTGGAGAGAAACTGAAAAAGTTTTTCTCACTGAAGAATGCAGTGCAGTCATATTAAAGAGCTTACCAGAGAAGCTTAAAGATCCTGGAAGCTTTATGATACCATGCACAATAGAGGGTCTTGTACCAAGAAAGCTCTATGTGATATTGGGGCAAGTATCAACCTAATACCTTCATCCATTATCAGGAAGCTCGACTTGACTGAAGAAGTCAAACCAACCCGAATATGCCTCCAACTTGCTGATGGCTCCATTAAATATCCATCAGGCGTAATTATGGACATGATTGTCAAGGTTGGGCCATTTGCCTTTCCCACTGACTTTGTAGTGCTGGAAATGGAGGAGCACAAGAGTGCAACTCTCATTCTAGGAAGACCTTTCCTAGCAACTGGACGAACCCTCATTGACGTCCAAAAAGGGGAATTAACCCTGAGAGTCAATAAGGATGAGTTCAAGTTGAATGTTGTCAAAGCTATGCAGCATCCAAACACCCCAAACGACTGCATGAGTGTTGATATTATTGACTCTTTGGTGGAAGAGATTAATATGACTGAAAGTCTCGAATCAGACCTAGAGGACATCTTTAAAGATGTTCTGCCTAATCTGGAGGAATTAAAGGAAATAAAAGAACTTCTGAAAATTCCTCAGGAAGAGGAGAAACCTCCTAAACTCGAGCTCAAGCAACTACCACCATCCCTGAAATATGCATTTCTGGGAGAAGGTTACACTTTTCCAGTGATCATAAGCTCTGCTTTAAATCCACAGGAAGAGGAAGCACTAATTCAAGTGCTAAGGACACACAAGACAGCTCTTGGGTGGTCCATAAGTGATCTTAAGGGCATTAGCCCAGTAAGATGCATGCACAAGATCCTATTGGAGGATGATGGTAAGCCAGTGGTTCAACCACAGAGGTGGCTAAATCCAGCCATGAAGGAGGTGGTGCAGAAAAAGGTCACTAAGTTACTAGAGGCTGGGATTATTTATCCTATTTCAGATAGCCCCTGGATGAGCCCTGTCCATGTTGTCCCCAAGAAGGGAGGCATGACAGTGGTTCATAATGAAAAGAATGAACTGGTTCCTACAAGAACAGTTACAGGGTGGCGCATGTGTATTGACTATAGAAGGCTCAATACAGCCACCAGAAAGGATCATTTTCCTTTACCATTCATAGACCAGATTCTAGAGAAACTAGCAGGTCATGAATACTACTGCTTTTTGGATGGCTATTCAGGTTACAACCAAATTACAGTAGATCCTCAGGACCAAGAGAAAACAACATTCACATGTCCTTCTAGAGTATTTGCCTACAGAAGGATGCCTTTTGGTCTGTGCAATACACCTGCAACCTTTCAGAGGTGCATGCTCTCTATCGTCTCTGATATGGTAGAGAAATTTTTGGAAGTCTTCATGGATGACTTCTCAGTATTTGGAGACTCATTCAGCTCCTGCCTTAACCATCTAGCACTTGTTATGAAAAGATGCCAAGAGACCAACCTAGTTCTAAACTGGGAAAAATGTCACTTTATGGTAACTGAAGGGATTGTCCTTGGGCATAAAATTTCAAACAATGGAATAGAGGTGGATCAAGCTAAAGTTGAAGTAATTGAAAAATTACCACCACCTGCCAATGTTAAGGCAATCAGAAGCTTTCTGGGGCATGCAGGATTCTACCAAAGGTTTATAAAGGATTTTTCAAAAATTGCAAAACCTCTGCGTAATCTGCTAGCTGCTGACACACCATTTATCTTTGATAAGGAGTGTCTGCAGGCATTTGAGACTCTGAAAGCTAAGTTGGTCTCAGCACCAGTCATCTCTGCACCAGACTGGACATTACCATTTGAACTAATGTGTGATGCCAGTGACCATGTCATTGGTGCAGTATTGGGACAAAGGCATGATAAGCTTCTGCACGTCATTTATTATGGCAGCCGTATTCTAAATGATGCACAAAAGAACTACACAACCACAGAAAAGGAGTTACTTGCAGTGGTTTATGCCATTGACAAGTTCAGATCTTATTTAGTAGGATCAAAAGTGATTGTGTACACTGACCATGCCGCTCTTAAATATCTACTCACAAAGCAGGATTCAAAACCCAGGCTCATAAGATGGGTGTTGCTTCTGCAAGAATTTGATATAGAAATAAGAGACAGAAAAGGGACAGAGAATCAAGTAGTTGATCAGCTATCCCGGATAGAACCAGTAGCAGGAGCATCCCTCCCTCCTACTGAGATCTCTGAAACCTTTCCGAATGAGCAATTGTTTCCTATTTAGGAAGCTCCATGGCTTGCAGACATTGCAAACTATAAGACTCAAGGTTTTCCTTCCACCACCATGGAGAGGAAGCATGAAAAGCTTCTCTCAATACAGAGTCAAACAAAACCCCCACATTCAAACTCTAAGTTTGGTGTTGGGAGGCCATAATCAAACTCTAAGTTTGGTGTTGAGAGGCCACAACCAAACTCTAAGTTTGGTGTTGAAAGGCCCCAACACTGCTCTGATTATCTGTGAGGCTCCAAGAGAGCACACTGTCAAGCTATTGACATTAAAGAAGTGCTTGTTGGGAGGCAACCCAATTTTATTATATCTATTTATTTTCCATTGTTATTTTATGTTTTCTTTATGTTGATGATCATGTGAAGTCACTAAAACAATTGAAAAAGCAGAAACAGAATGAAAAATAGAATGAAAAATAGCACACCCTGGAGGAAAAACTTGTAGGCATTTAAACGCCAATGAGGGTAGCAGAATGGGCGTTAAACACCCAGTCTAGCACCTGATGTGTGGAAAACGATCCAACACAAAACTCACCGGTAAGTGTACCGGGTCACATCAAGTAATAAAACTCACGGGAGTTAGGTCGATCCCACAGGGATTGAAGGATTGAGCAATTTTAGTTCGGTGGTTGATTTAGTCAAGCAAATCATGTATTGGTTGAGTGATTTTGTATCCAACAGTAAGTAAATAGCAGAAAATGTAAAGGGAGAGGGGTGAATTGCAGAAATTAAAGAGAATTGAAAGTAAAAGAGCTGAATCTTAAAGAACAAGAAATTAAATGACTGAAACTTAAAGTGCAAGAAATATAAATTGCAGTAACTTAAAGTGCAAGAAATATAAATTGCTTGAATGGAAAAGGGATTTGAGGACTGGGATTTCAGAATTCAAGCAAGGGAAACTAAATTACAACAATTATCAAAGCAAGAGATGATTTGAATTCTTTTAGATCTCAAATAGAAAGAGAAATTAAATTGCAGCAGGGGTTCACAGAAGAACCAAAAGGAAAATGGGATCTCAGGACTCCAGAGACTAGATAGCAAAGTCTAGATCTCAATTGCCTTCCCAGATCCAAATTCACAAAGCAATTAACGAGAAATTAAAGAGGAAGAAGTAAAGGAATTAGGATTCAATTCAATTATGCAGCAGAGAAATCAAAGAGATCTTAAATGGAGATTGAGACAGAAATTCCTCAATTCTTCACACCCAAGACTCAAACAAGAAAAGTAAAAATGCTCAAGCAAGAACAAGGAAGAAGAGAGATCAATTCTCCTTCCTAATTCTCTCAAATCTCAGTTCAAAGCTCTCAGAGAAGATGAAGTTTCAAAATGTCAAAATTCAAAAATCCAAAGAAGGGTCCTAATTACCTCAAACTATCTCCTATTTATACACTTTCTATTCTTGGATTTTGAAATTTGGATGGGCTTTTGATTTGGTGAAGAAATGAATTAAATTGGATTTTTAATCCAATTTTCAGCCCATGAGAAAGTAGCTTCTAGGAGGCTGCCCTGCCCTTGTGGAGGGCAGAGCAGGAAATGGTGCATGTGGCCTCATTGCGTGCGCTTGGTGCATGTGATGCGTCAGGATGCTGCCCTACCCTTGTGGAGGGCAGGGCAGAGTTGCCATGGTGCGCCATGTGCTACCCGTGCGTGCGTGCTGCTGGCCGAGTGCTCAAGTCCTGGCCGTGCCAAAATGCTGTGCCATGCACCAAGAAATGCTGCCCTGCCCTTGCGGATGGCAGGGCAATGTTGCCAAAAGGTGAGGTTCCAAGTTCGAAACTTGGTGGAGGTACACGCTGCTCCTTTTTCCTTGGTTTTCTTGGCACCAAAGTAATGCCTAGTTCCTTGCTTCCTCATGGTGCCGTGTTTGATTCTGGGAGATTGAAAGCAAGCCAATTTTTGCTTGTTTTCCTTGTGCTTGAGCGCTACTCCTTTCCTCTTTGTTCTTGGGTTCGAAACCCATAAGAAACACTAGGAAGCAATTTCCTTTGAATTATTCTTGGATGAAGCCCGATATTGCTCTTGAGGAGGGCAGGGCAGAGTTTTTGCTTCCTTTGGTTCTTGGCATCAATTTGTGCTCCGCCCTTATTATGGGCAGGGCAGTGATGCTTTTCAAGGCTTGGTTCGTTATGCTGCTCTCCTGGAGGGCAGTGTGCTCTTGTGGAGGGCAGTGTTTGCTTCCTCCTTCTATGTTGCACCACACTTCTCATCTCTTGGCCACTCTTCTTAAGCCACGTTTTTCTTCTTTTCTTCCTTTCTTCACCTACAAGAAACCAAAACAACCAATCAAAGTATCTCTAAACTCATAAGGTTTATAATTCATTAAAATCAATTAATTTTTGCTCAAACCTCATGATTTAGCATCAATTTAATGGTGGTCTTTTGATTTAAGGAAGTTATGCATTTTCATTCCAAATCACTTACTTAGGATGCAAGAAAGTGCATAAAGACTAGTAAAATAAGTGAAATTAGCTTAAAAAAAATGGGTATATGATGACTTGTTATCACAACACCAAACTTAAATCTTTCTTGTCCCCAAGCAAGCATCAAAACTAAGAGAAAATGAAATGAACAAGAAGAGCAAACATATCCTTATTAGGCATATAGCAGAACTTGATTCATGGAGTTTTTATGCAGACAATGATAACTCAGTTATTGTTTGCTGTTACATAATATACACTTTTCCTCAAAGGCTCACTAAACTTGCTGTTATAAGGTTTACTCTTTACTTGCTCCCTTGCTAACTTTTCTTTTCTCATTTTGCTTAACAAGCTTATTATTCTTTGAAGGCTTGGTGTCAAATGCTGTAGTAGCCTTTGGCTTTATTTTTACTCAACATTTCTCCACCACAGACACATGGCTCACTATTTCCTCCTAGGATCATTGATGCCCAGCATCTCTTTGGATAACTAAATGTTCTGTATCTAGGTTGCTCTTTATTGTGGACTTTCAATTGGCCATCCCAAATCAGTTGATCTAAGTGACCAGGTTTTAAAATACCCCTCAGAATTTACTTGTCCAAGCATATCCTAGTACAAGAACACCACATGCATGTGTCCTAGTGTCCAAGCTATTGGTGTCCAACCTTTATTCTTTGTTTTTCTTGCCACATTGGCTTTTTCTACTTCCTTTTTCTTCTGTTTTATTTTTGTTCTCAAGGGCTTTTTCTTTATTGATAGGAACCTTTATAATAGCAAGCTAGCTCACACTTCAATGAAAATGACATTATGCAGCAATTATTTCATGAGTTATGCATTTAATCTAACACATTCACCGCCATTAACTTCCATTCTAACTTATGCAACGTTGGATATTTAACTTTCTAGTTCAAACAATTCTCTTTTATTCAAGCATATGGGAAACAAAACAAAATTTAGCTAGGTGATGAATGACAAGCATTATGCAGATTATCATACTTAATCAAACAATTTCACTTGTAACTAGATGAACACTTTAACAGGACATACAATGGTTCCCAGATTCAAAACACTTCACAGCAGCAAGGATTAAGTTTAGATACAACCTTTGAAGTTGCAGCCCTTTGATTCTTCCTTCTGTTGTGTCCTCTTTGAGTTAAAATGATATCTTCAATGATTGACTAATTTCCTGCATAATTCTCAAAAGTTGCTTGCTTCTCAAGCCCTTAATTGCATGGTTAGTATGCATAAATTGAGTGTGGCTCTTGGATTTATTTTGGTGTGGGAACACCAAACTTAATTGCTTGCCACTGCCTCTAATGCAACAAGTTAACCATATGTGAAACCTTGTGTTCTTGCTAAAGGTTATGGAATTAAAGCTAGAAAGCAGTTAAATGGTTGGATAATTTGTTTGATTGCTTGGAGCTAGCATTATGCAAAAGGTGAGAATGTGCTTTTAAATGAGATTTTTGGTGGAACACCAAACTTAGAATCTTTCATTCTCCCTTAAATTGTTTTGGTGTGCAACACCAAACTTAGCTCCTTGCAATGCATACCAATTGTTCAACATTTTTATTGAAAAAGCTATGAAAAGAAAACTACCTCAGGTTGGGTTGCCTCCCAACAAGCGCTTCTTTATTGTCACTAGCTTGACATTGAACTCCCTTTAGGGTGGTTGATGCTGGTGATGTCTCAACTTGTCCCCTCTCACTGTAATCTTTCTCTGTGTGCCTTGATGCTCAATTTCAATGTGCTCAAGAGAGAGTACTTGGTTGACAGTGTAATGATCTTCTGTTCCCAGCTGTTGATATACTAGTTGCACCTTGTCACCTTTGGAAAATCCTTCAGTTGGGATTTTCTTATTCTTCCACCCTTTGTAGGCCTTCTTCTTGTTCTTCATCTTTTTCTTTCTTTTTGATCTTTCTCCCTTGACAGTGACCTGAGTTGTGATACCTCCCTTTTTGTTTATCATTCCGGCTTCTTTTTGAATTCCTTCTCCTTCTTGCACCTGCTCATTTTTCTGTTCTACTGTGTTGTTGGTTGCTTGCCTTGGAAGAAAGTCACTACTTGTCTTGCTTGTTCCTTCTTTACTTTGTGATTCTGGAAATACTTTCAGGGTGATGCTTTCTTCATGCATCCTGAGGGTTAGCTCTCCCTGCTCTATATCTACAGTGGCTCTAGCAGTGGCCAAAAATGGTCGACCAAGTATTATGGAGTCATTCTCATTATCTGCTGATTCTAGGATCACAAAGTCTGCAGGAAAGATGAACATGTCAACCTTAATTAAAAGGTTTTCAATTAACCCTTTAGGATATACCACTGATTGGTCCACCAATTCCAAGAGCATCTGTATTGGTTTCACCTCTCCTATGCCAAGCTTTTTCACTAAAGAAGATGGAATTAGATTTATACTTGCTCCTAAGTCACACATCCCCTTGTTGATGAATAGACTTCCAATAGTGTAAGGTAGGAAGAAACCTCCAGGATCTTCAAGCTTGGGAGGGAGCCCCTTTTTGATTAGTGCACTGCATTCTTCAATGAGCATTACAGCTTCCTTCTCATTCCAACTCCTTTTCTTATTAATGAGCTCCTTTAAGAACTTGGCATATAGAGGCATTTGCTCCAATGCCTCAGCCAAGGGTATGTTGATCTCTATCTTCTTGAAAGTCTCAAGGAATTAGTGGAAATGTTGATCATTTGCTTCTTTTTGGAATCTCTGTGGATAAGGTAGTGGAGGTGTAAGACTCTTCTCCACTTGCTGCTGTTTTGGATTTGGTTCTTCCATGATCTGCTTTCCCTTCTTTAAATTCTGTGGTTGGTTGTTCTCTTCTGTGAGCTTTTCTGGGACATTCTTGCTTGTTATGTCCTTGTTGTTAGCTCCATCTTTCTCTGTTGGTTCTTTGTCACTCTCCGCAAGTTTCTTAGTTGCTCCTTGGTTGCCATCCACCAATGTCTTTCCACTCCTTAATTGCACAGCTTTGCATTCTTCTTTTGGATTAGGAATGGTATCACTTGGTAGTAAGCTTGAAGGTCTTTCAATAGAAATCTGCTTGGAGATTTGTCCAATCTGCCTTTCTAGGCTCTTCATGGAAGCTTCTTGGTTCTTTGTTGTCAATTCTTGATTCTTCATCATCTTCTCCATGAGCATCTCCAGATTAGTAATCCTCTGAGAGTCTTGTGAGATTGGTTGGTTTTGGGGTGTTGATGGATGATGGTAAGTGTTTTGGTTAGTTGGGTGGTTATTGGGTGGATAATGGTTAGAGTTGGGGTAATTATTTTGGGGTTTTCTGTAAAAATTTTGGTTAGTTGACTGCTGGTTGTGATTTTGGTTATTTCTTGGAGTGTTTTGAGCTGAGTTTCTTTGCCATGGTTGTTGGTTTTGGTTGTGGTTGTCTCCCCACCTAAGGTTTGGATGGTTCTTCCAGGATGGATTGTAGGTGTCACGATACACTTCATTTGATCCAGAATTTTGGTTGTTCATATAGTGCACTTGCTCTTGTTGTTGCTCCTCTTGAGTTTCTTCATTTTGCACCCATGTGGTTGATAGTTGGCTTGTATTAACTGCTGCAACTTGAAGGCTATCAATCCTTTTGGCCATTTGCTCAAACTGTTGTTGAATTTACTGCTGCATCATTTTGTTCTGAGCTAGGATTGAATCCACTCCTTCCAACTCCATTACTCCTCTCCTTTGTGATGGTTGGCGTTGCCTTTGGTGAGCAAAGAAATATTGGTTGTTAGCCACCATATCAATGAGGTTCTGAGCTTCCTCTGCAGTTTTCATCAATTGCAATGATCCTCCAGCTGAGTGATCAAGTGCCTCTTGAGCCTTCAGAGTAAGTCTTTCATAGAAGTTCTGCAGCTTGTCCCACTCAGTGAACATCTCTGGTGGATATTTCCTCAGCAGCGCCTTATATCTTTCCCATGCTTCATATAAATTTTCAGCCTCTATTTGAGTGAATGTCTACACCTCAATCTTCAATCTTATGATCCTTTGAGGGGGATAAAATTTGGCAAGAAACTTGCTCACCAAATCATCCCAAGTGTTGATGCTCTCTTTTGAAAATGTTTCTAGCCATTGAGTGGCTTTGTCCCTGAGAGAGAATGGGAACAACAGCAGCTTGTATATGTCAGGGTGCACTCCATTGCTCTTAACTGTGTCACAGATCCTCAAGAAAGTGGATAGATGTTGGTTGGGGTCTTCCAATGGTCCTCCTCCAAAAGAGCAGTTGTTTTGGACCAAAGTGATGAGTTGTGGCTTTAGTTCAAAGTTGTTTGCATTGACATTAGGGGTAGGAATGCTACTCCCACAGTGTCTAGCATTTGCAAATGTGTAGGAAGCCAGTACTCTTCTTTGTTGTGGGTTATTGTTGGCCCTTCCTTCTGGTTGATTGAGATTTGATGGATCTCCTTCCATCTCTTGGAATTCCTCCTCAGATTCTTCCTCTCCAACAATGTTCTTCCCTCTTTCAACCCTTCTTAATCTTCGAAGAGTTCTTTGGTCAATTTCAGAAAGAATAGGAGAAGATCTTCCTGTACCTGACATACAAACACACAACAAGAAACACACAGATCCAGAAAACCAGTGAAACTTCAATCTATTGCTAGAATGAAGTTTTAGTTAGTTTAAGCAAAAATTCAAACAGTTAGTGTGTTAGTCAAAAATTAAAGAAACAGAAAAGAGAAAAAAATGCTTGATCTAGATCTCCACTTCACTTAATCATTGTCAATCTGTTTCAATCCCCGGCAACGGCGCCAAAAACTTGATGTGTGGAAAACGATCCAACACAAAACTCACCAGCAAGTGTACCGGGTCGCATCAAGTAATAAAACTCACGGGAGTGAGGTCGATCCCACAGGGATTGAAGGATTGAGCAATTTTAGTTCAGTGGTTGATTTAGTCAAGCGAATCATGTATTGGTTGAGTGATTTTGTATCCAACAGTAAGTAAATAGCAAAAAATGTAAAGGGAGAGGGGTGAATTGCAGAAATTAAAGAGAACTGAAAGTAAAAGAGCTGAATCTTAAAGAACAAGAAATTAAATGACTGAAACTTAAAGTGCAAGAAATATAAATTACAGTAACTTAAAGTGCAAGAAATATAAATTGCTTGAATGGAAAAGGGATTTGAGGACTGGGATTTCAGAATTCAAGCAAGGGAAATTAAATTGCAACAATTATCAAAGTAAGAGATGATTTGAATTCTGTTAGATCTCAAACAGAAAGGGAAATTAAATTGCAACAGGTGTTCACAGAAGAACCAAAAGGAAAATGGGATCTCAGGACTCCAGAGACTAGATAGCAAAGTCTAGATCTCAATTGCCTTCCCAGATCCAAATTCACAAAGCAATTAACGAGAAATTAAAGAGGAAGCAGTAAAGGAATTGGGATTCAATTCAATTATGCAGCAGAGAAATCAAAGAGATCTTAAATGGAGATTGAGACAGAAATTCCTTAATTCTTCACACCCAAGACTCAAACAAGAAAAGTAAAAATGCTCAAGCAAGAACAAGGAAGAAGAGAGATCAATTCTCCTTCCTAATTCTCTCAAATCTCAGTTCAGAGCTCTCAGAGAATATGATGTTTCAAAATGTAAAAATTCAAAAATCCAAAGAAGGGTCCTAATTACCTCAAACTATCTCCTATTTATACACTTTTTATTCTTGGATTTTGGAATTTGGATGGGCTTTTGATTTGGTGAAGAAATGAATTAAATTGGATTTTTAATCCAATTTTCAGCCCATGAGAAAGTAGCTTCTAGGAGGCTGCCCTGCCCTTGTGGAGGGCAGAGCAGGAAATGGTGCATGTGGCCTCATTGCGTGCGCTTGGTGCGTGTGATGCGTCAGGATGCTGCCCTGCCCTTGTGGACGGCAGGGTAGAGTTGCCATGGTGCGCCAAGTGCTACCCGTGCGTGCGTGCTGCTGGCCGAGTGCTCAAGTCCTGGCCGTGCCAAAATGCTGTGCCATGCACCAAGAAATGCTACCCTGCCCTTGCGGATGGCAACGCAATGTTGCCAAAAGGTGAGGTTCCATGTTTGAAACTTGGTGGAGGTACACGCTGCTCCTTTTTCCTTGGTTTTCTTGGCACCAAAGTAATGCCTAGTTCCTTGCTTCCTCACGATGCCGTGTTCGATTTTGGGAGATTGAAAGCAAGCCAATTTTTGCTTGTTTTCCTTGTGCTTGAGCGCTACTCCTTTCCTCTTTGTTCTTGGGTTCGAAACCCATAGGAAACACTAGGAAGCAATTTCCTTTGAATTATTCTTGGATGAAGCCCGATATTGCTCTTGAGGAGGGCAGGGCAGAGTTTTTGCTTCCTTTGGTTCTTGGCATCAATTTGTGCTCCGCCCTTATTGTGGGTAGGGCAGTGATGCTTTTCAAGGCTTGGTTCGTTATGCTGCTCTCCTGGAGGGCAGTGTGCTCTTGTGGAGGGCAGTGTTTGCTTCCTCCTTCTATGTTGCACCACACTTCTCATCTCTTGGCCACACTTCTTAAGCCACGTTTTTCTTCTTTTCTTCCTTTCTTCACCTACAAGAAACCAAAACAACCAATCAAAGTATCTCTAAACTCAAAAGGTTTATAATTTATTAAAAGTCAATTAATTTTTGCTCAAACCTCATGATTTAGCATCAATTTAATGGTGGTTGTTTGATTTAAGGAAGTTATGCATTTTCATTCCAAATCACTTACTTAGGATGCAAGAAAGTGCATAAAGACTAGTAAAACAAGTGAAATTAGCTTAAAAAAATGGGTATATGATGACTTGTCATAAGCACCATTCTGGGTGTTTAACGCCAGAAACGGGCACCAGACTGGCGTTTAACGCCAGAAAAGGGCAAGAAGCTGGCGTTAAACGCCAAAAATGGGCAGCAACCTGGCGTTTAACGCCAGGATTGGCAGACAAGGGGTGTTTTGCACGCCACATGGTGCAGGGATGAGAAATTCTTGACACCTCATGATCTGTGGACCCCACAGGATCCCACCTACCTCACCTCTTCTTCTCTCCTCTTCACACCCTTCCATAACACTCTTCCCCAAAATAACCTCCACCAATCACCTCCATTAATCCTCCACTCACACCTCTCCATCTCATCTATTTTCTTCTCTTTCTACTCCCTCTTCTCTTCTTTTGTTCGAGGACGAGCAAACCTTCAAAGTTTGGTGTGGTAAAAGCATTGCTTTTTGTTTTTCCATAACCATGTATGACACTTAAGGCCAGAGAAACCTCTAGAAAAAGGAAAGGGAAGGCAAAAGCTTCCACCTCTGAGTCTGGAATATGGAGAGATTCATCTCAAAAGCTCATCACTAAGAAAAGGATGGAGCAAATAAGAGCATGAGAAAATTCCTCATCATGAAATCCCTGAGATGCCTCAAGGGATGCACTTCCCTCCACAAAACTATTGGGAACAAATCAATACCTCCATAGGAGAATTAAGCTCTAACATGGGACAACTAAGGATGGAGCACCAAGAGCATTCCATCATCCACCATGAGATTAGAAAAGATCAAAAAGCTATGACGGAAGAGCAACAAAGACAAGGAAGAGACATAAAGGAGCTCAAAAGCACTCTATAAGATTTTCAAGAGGAAGAACAAGCCGCCATCACTAAGGTGGACCCGTTCTTTAATTTCCTTGTTCTTTATTTTCTGTTTTTCGAATTTTTATGCATTATGTTTATCTATGTCTGTGTCTTTATTACATGATCATTAGTGTCTTAGTGTCTATGCCTTAAAGTTATAAATGTCCTATGAATCCATCACCTTTCTTAAAAGAAAAATGTTTTTATTACAAAAGAACAAGAAGTACATGATTTCGAATTCATCCTTGAAACTGGTTTAATTATCTTGATGTGGTGACAATACTTTTTGTTTTCTGAATGAATGCTTGAACAGTGCATTGTCTTTTGAATTTGTTGTTTAAAGAATGTTAAAATTGTTGGCTCTTGAAAGAATGATGGAAAAGGAGAAATGTTATTGAGGATCTGAAAAATCATCAAATTGATTCTTGAAGCAAGAAAAAGCAGTGAATATTCAAAAAAAAGGGGGGAAAGCAAGCAGAAAAAGCCAATAGTTCTTTAAACCAAAAGGCAAGGGTAAAAATAAAAAGGATCCAAGGCTTTGAGCATCAGTGGATAGGAGGGCCCACAGGAATAACATCCTGGCCTAAGCGGCTAAACCAAGCTGTCCCTAACCATGTGCTTGTGGCGTGAAGGTGTCAAGTAAAGACTTGAGACTGAGCAGTTAAAGTCGTGATCCAAAGCAAAAAGAGTGTGCTTAAGAGCCCTGGACACCTCTAATTGGGGACTCTAGCAAAGCTGAGTCACAATCTGAAAAGGTTCACCCAGTTATGTGTCTGTGGCATGTATGTATCCGGTGGTAATATTGGAAAATAGAGTGCTTTGGGCCACAGCCAAGACTCATAAAGTAGCTGTGTTCAAGAATCAATATACTTAACTAGGAGAATTAATAACACTATCAGAATTCTGAGTTCCTATAGATGCCAATCATTCTGAACCTCAAAGGATAAAGTGAGATGCCAAAACTGTTCAGAGGCAAAAAGCTACTAGTCCCGCTCATCTAATTGGAGCTAAGTTTCATTGATAGTTTGGAGTTTGTAGTATATTCTCTTCTTTTTATCCTATTTGATTTTTAGTTGCTTGGGGACAAGCAACAATTTAAGTTTGGTGTTGTGATGAGCGGATAATTTATACGCTTTTTGGCACTATTTTTAGTATATTTTTAGTATATTTTAGTTAGTTTTTATTATATTTTTAGTAGCTTTTAATTAAAATTCACTTTTTTGGACTTTACTATGAGTTTGTGTGTTTTTCTGTGATTTCAGGTATTTTCTGGCTGAAATTGAGGGACCTGAGCAAAAATCTGATTCAGATGTTGAAAAAGGACTGCAGATGCTGTTGGATTTTGACCTCCCTGCACTCGAAGTGGATTTTCTGGAACTATAGAAACCCAATTGAGGCTCTCTTAATTGCGTTGGAAAGTAGACATCCTGGGCTTTCCAGCAATATATAATAGTTTATACTTTGCCCAAGATTTGATGGCCCAAACTGGCGTTCTAAATCAGCTTCAGAATTCCCAGCGTTTAACGCCGGAACTGGCACAAAAGCTGGAGTTAAACGCCCAAACTGGCACAAAAGCTGGTGTTTAACTCCAGGAAAAGTCTCTACACATGAAAGCTTCAATGCGCAGCCCAAGCACACTCCAAGTGGATCCCGGAAGTGGATTTTTACGTCATTTACTCATTCTTGTAAACCCTAGGTCACTAGTTCACTATAAATAGGACCTTTTGCTATTGTATCTTCATCTCATGACACTTTACAGGTTTCATACTGTATCTCCTACGGCATGAGTCTCTAAACCCCATGGTTGGGGGTGAGGAGCTCTGCTGTGTCTTGATGGATTAATGCAATTACTACTGTTTTTCATTCAATCACGCTTGCTTCTATTCCAAGATATCACTTGTTCCTCAACTTGATGAATGTGATGATCCGTGACACTCATCATCATTCTCACCTATGAACGTGTGCCTGACAACCACCTTCGTTCTACCTTAGATTGAGTGGATATCTCTTGTATTCCTTAACCAGAATCTTTGTGGTATAAACTAGAATCTATTGGCGGCCATTCTTCAGAATCCGGAAGGTCTAAACCTTGTCTGTGGTATTCTGAGTAGGATTCAGGGATTGAATGACTGTGATGAGCTTCAAACTCACGATTGTGGGGCATTAGTGACAGACGCAAAAGAATCACTGGATTCTATTCTGACATGATCGAGAACCGACAGATGAATAGCCGTGCTATGACAGAGCGCGTTGAACATTTTCACTGAGAGGGTGGGAGGTAGCCATTGACAACGGTGAAACCCAACATACAGCTTGCCATGGAAGGAGCCTTGCGTGCATGAAGAAGAAGAAAGTAGGAAAGTAGAGATTCAGAAGATATAGCATCTCCAAAACCTCAACCTGTTCTCCATTACTGCAAAACAAGTATTTATTTCATGTTCTTTTACTTTTTACAATTAAACCTGAGAATTATTGATATCCTGACTAAGAGTTACAAGATAACTGTTCCGAGGGTTACCTGAAACGTGTAGCTCGGTCGTCTCTGGAGAGGCCCGAGGTGGGGGTCAGGGACCCGAGCTTGATGTACGGAGAGGTTGGTGGTTGTACCTGCAATGACACTCCGATGCTTAAGTTAGCATGGGTTCAAGCAGATATTGAGTAGAATTAGAATGTGAGTTATACCTGGGTGTTCCAGTGTATTTATAGTAGCTGGCCGTGATCTTCCCTGGATAAGATATTCTTATCTTATCTTATCTTTTGGGAGTTTTATCTCTATCTTTGCGGAACCGCCTTCCCTAGGCCTTTTCGGCCTTTAGGTTTTGGGCTTCGTTCCTTTTGATGGGCCTTCTTAGCTTTGTTGTCCGAGGTCCGACCTCAGGCGTGGGCTTTGGGACGAGGTCGGACCTTTCATGGATTTTGCCGAGTTAGAGGAGCCCGGTCAGGGTATGAACAGTGCCCCTGCCCGAGTTCGTCCTTTTTGGGAGGTCGAGCTCGGGCATAGTAGTTTTTCAAAATTTCAAAAATGGCCGTTTCAGCATTTATTGCATTTTACCGTTTCTTCTCGATTTCCGTTCGGGCTCTGTGAAGGCATTATTTATTTGCCCCTTTTCCCCTTTTTCTTCGTTTATTCTGTTCCCTTCCTTTTTTCTGAGTTTTCACCATTCTCTTTTTTTGAGCATCGCTTCCTTTTTCTTTTGTTTCTTCTTTCCTGAATCTTTCCGCGGACCTTTCCGGGGTTTCCTTCTGCGCCGCCGTTCCGTTCTCCTTGCTTCGGAGCTCGTCGTCCTCGTTTCTTTCTTCCAGGTTTGTTCCCACCTCTTTTTTTGTGCACATATGCTTCTGTTTCTTTTTCTCTATTCCTGGGTTGCCCCGAAAAGAGGCGCCGCCATTGCTTTGTTTTGTTTGTATATGGGGGGGCTCTTTTCTCTTGGTATCTTGTTTCCGGGTTGCTGCATTTTCATCTCAAAGATCGTTGTTTCTTTGTTTTGCTGAATGGGTTTTCGCTGTCTGCTTTTATGTGATTTTTGCTTGCTGTTGTATTCTTCTTTGTAGGCAAGAATTTTTATGTCTCGAAAGGTTCTTCAAGCGATGTCGACCAAGATTCCAAGTGGTCTTGGTTGGGTAGATCCTGTTCCTCTAAGAGTCCCTTCTGTGGTAGATTCTGAGTATTTAGCTAGGTTTCGTAGGCAATGTAGCATATGTGAAGATAGAGAGTCTGAGAGGGATTATGAACTAGTAGCCCCGGATTCCGAGGAGAGAGTGTGCTTCCCGCCTTTAGATAGTTCTGAGAAGCTCTTCTTTTATGCTTATGATTGCTTTTTCTCTAAGCTGAGTGTCCGACTTCCTTTTACCGACCTGGAGTCCGAGGTGTTGTGGTCTTGTAACCTTGCCCCTACGCAGCTTCATCCAAATTCTTGGGCGTTTTTAAAGCTGTTTCAACTTTTGTGTCAGTTTTTTGGTGTCTCTCCCTCTATTTCTCTTTTTTCCTATTTGTTTGTGTTGACGAAGCCGGGTTCGGGTGGAGGGAAGGTGTCTTGGGTCTCTTTTAGGGCTAACCAGGGGAGGAAGTTCTGTACCCTGTATGATGAGTCTTTTCACGATTTTAAGAACTTTTATTTCAAGGTCCGGGCTGTTGGAGACGTCCGACCTTTCTTTCTAGATGAGAGTGGGGAGCCTTCTTTTCCTCTTTGTTGGCAGGAGAATATAGTGTCTGTTAAGTATACCCTTGAGAGTCTAGATGAGGTGGAGCAGGCTTTTGTGGGTGTGGTGAGCAGTTTATGGGGTCGGGCACCTCACTTGGATACGAAGAAAATGTTGGGAGATCCAAGCCTTCTCCGTTCCGAGTTAGGTAGTTCCCGATCTCTTCTGAGATTCATTTTTTTCTCGTATTTTGGTTTTGCTTATTTTTTGTTTGGAATTTCTGTTGTGGTAATCCTTTTCTTTATTTCTTGCAGAGATGGCTTCTCAGGCGGATTCCATGAAGTTCCTTCGTCGGACGAAGAAGTCCGGGGAGGCTTCTGCCCGATCTTCTCCGCAGAAGACTACTGTGGGTGTTCAAACTCGGTCGAAGACTATTCCGACTCCCCAGTTCCGAGCTATAAGTCAGGATCCTCCGACCTCTGGGCCTGCTACTTCTTCTCCTCCCCCGTTTTCGGGTCCTCCTCCTAAGAAGCAGAAGACCTCTCAAGAGCTTGCCGGTTTCAATGATAAGGACTTTGACGCTCTTGGTTGGATTGAGCAGCATATTCTCCCTCAGACCTTTATTTCCACTGATGATGTTTCTATGGAGCATCATTTTCAGTATATGGCGCGGAGTTGTGTCCGGATGGCTAGTCTTCATGCCGCTATTGCCCGGGAGTTCAAGAAATCCCCCCTTGGGGCGACCAGCTCCCGACTTGAGAAGACTCAGTCCGAGCTTGATAGGATTAGTCAAATGAAGGCTGCCAGGATTACTGAGTTGGAGGCCTCTTTGGAGAAAGAGAAAACTAAAGCTACCGCGGCTGTGGCGGCAGCGAAGACATCTGAGGAGATGGCGAAGGCGGCTACAGAGAATTATACTCGGCTATATACCGAGCTTGTGGAGACAAAGGAGGAGTTGCAATCTGCGCAGGACAAGTTTTACGAGCTGGAAGGTCATGTGGCCAAGGGTATGGATGCCATGTTTGAGAATTTGAAGGCTCAGGTCCGGGTTCTTGCTCCCGACCTGGATCTGAGCTTATTCAGTACGGACAACGTTGTTGTGGAGGGGAAGATTGTTCCTGCTCCTTCCGAGGATGAGGTTCCGATGTCCGACCCCAAAGCTCCGGTTGAGAACCCGACTTCACCTTTGGTCGGGGATAGATCTGGTCGGGATGATGTTGCCGTTGATGCAGTCCCGATATCTATGTTTCCTCCGCAGCCTGCTGTTGATGTGGTGTCTGGAAAGGACCTTGATCCTCTGTAATCTTTTTAGTGGTTTGCCCGGCCTGTGGGCTTTTTGTTGGATGGTTTCTGTGAACGCTTTTGGACACCTTTTGCTTTATTTAGCTACTTGTGGTAACTTTATTATGCGGTGTTTTTGTTCGCGTTTTGACCTTTTGTTTCCGCTTTTGTGCTTTTTAGTTGTTTTCGGATAACAACTTTTTAGCTAGCGTTTTGACCTTTTGTTTCCGCTTTTGTGCTTTTTAGTTGTTTTCGGATAACAACTTTTTAGCTAGCGTTTTGAAACTTCCTGTTCTTTTCGCTTGTACTTTTTAGTTGCTTTTGTAAGGCAACTTTTTAGTAAGCGTTGTCGAAACTTCCTTTGATTTCGTTCTTTCGCTTGTACTTTTTAGTTGCTTTTGTAAAGCAACTTTTTAGTAAGCGTTTTTCGAAATCTTGGTTCTCGCCGTTTTAAGGCTTCTTTCTTGGGTCCGAGCTTTTCTCGGACCTCGGGTGCTTGAGTACCTCGTTTTCGTTGGGTCCGACTTTGTCGTTGGTCGGCCCTTTTAAGTTATTTTTGTAATCTCTTTTTATTTGGCTTTTTGAGCCTTTTCAGAGTTACTTTTATAACTTCTCACATTAATTTGAACCTCGTCGCTTTATCTTTGCCGACCTTTGTGTGGCCTTTTGGCAAATGATTTTTTGCGTTTTGCCGAGCATAAATTAATGCGCCTTGGCGGGGTACTTTTCAGGATTTGTTTCATCATGAGGAAGAAGAAAAGAAAATAGAGAAATTTGATTAGTATTAAAAAAAAGAATATTTACAGAGTGTTTACCCTTTGGCTAGGTCGGGTGTCTTACTTTAACCGGGTGTCTCATTAAAAAACCCTTGTAGGGAAAAAGAGTACACCTCGGGTTAAGTTTTTCTAGCTGTAGTACCGCCTTAGGTTACAGGCGTGCCAGGCCCTGGGCAGCTCATTGCCTTCTAGGTCGGATACTTTGTAGTAGCCTGTCCCTAAGACTTCTGTTACCTTGTAGGGTCCTTTCCAATTTGCGGCTAGCTTTCCTTCTCCCGACTTTTGTGTTCCGATGTCATTTCGGATTAGAATCAGGTCGTGAATGGAGAAGTTTCGCTTTATTACTTTCCGATTGTACCTGAGGGCTGTTCGCCGTTTTAAGGCTTCTTCTCGGATTCGGGCTCTTTCTCGGACCTCGGAGAGGAGGTCGAGTTCTTCCCTTTGTGCCTGTGGGTTGCCTTTTCCGTTGTAGAAGATGACTCTGGGTGACCCTTCATCTATTTCGATAGGAATGATTGCCTCCATTCCGTAAGCTAGTCGGAATGGGGATTCTCCCGTTGTAGAGTGTGGGGTTGTCCGATATGCCCATAGTACCTGGGGGAGTTCCTCGGCCCATGCCCCTTTGGCCTCTTGGAGTCTTCGTTTTAACCCGGCCAAGATGACTTTGTTTGCAGCCTCCGCTTGTCCATTGGCTTGTGGGTGCTCGACTGATGTGAATTGCTGTTTGATTTTTAGTTCAGCCACCAAGTTCTGAAAACTTGTGTCTGTGAACTGTGTTCCATTGTCCGTTGTGATGGAGTAGGGGACTCCGAATCTTGTGACAATGTTTTTGTATAGGAATTTGCGGCTTTTCTGAGCCGTAATGGTGGCTAAGGGTTCAGCTTCGATCCACTTTGTGAAGTAGTCGACCCCTACTATGAGGTATTTGACTTGTCCCGGTCCTTGGGGAAACGGGCCGAGTAGGTCAAGTCCCCATTTTGCGAAGGGCCATGGTGCGGTGATGCTGATAAGGTCTTCTGGTGGTGCCTTGTGGAAATTGGCGTGTTTTTGGCAGGGGGGCATATTTTCACGAATTCCATCGCGTCTTTCTGCAAGGTCGGCCAGTAGAAGCCGGCTCGGACTACCTTTTTAGACAATGCCCGAGCTCCGAGATGGTTCCCACACATGCCTCCGTGGATTTCCTCGAGGACGTTCTTTGTTTCTGAGGTCGGGACGCACCGAAGGAGGGGATTTGTGAATCCTCTTCTGTATAATACGCCGTGAATTAGTGTATAATTCTGGGCATCTTTCGTGAGTCTTTTAGCTTCCTTTCTTTCGGCGGGAAGAGTTCCCGACTTCAGGTAGCTGAGTATGGGGGTCATCCATCCTTGCTGTTGGTTGGATATATTCAGCGTTTCTTCCTCTCTTAGCACGGAGGGGGATTGTAAAGTTTCCTGGAGGAGACTTCTGTTGTTGCCTCCGGGCTTGGTGCTGGCGAGCTTTGAGAGGGCGTCTGCCCGGGCGTTTTGTTCCCGAGGTATGTGCTGGATTTGTATTTCTGAAAAGTGGCGTAATTGTGTCTGTGTTTGATCCAGGTATTTTTTCATAGTTGGGTCTTTGGCCTGGTAGCTTCCATTTACTTGAGATGTGACGACCTGGGAGTCGCTGAAGATCGTGATTCTCTGGGCTCCGACCTCTTCGGCTAGCTTTAGACCTGCTAGTAGGGCCTCGTATTCGGCTTGGTTGTTCGAAGCCTGGAACTCGAATTTTAGGGATAGTTCTATCCGTGTTCCTTGGTCGCTTTCGAGTATGACCCCGGCTCCGCTTCCTGTTTTGTTTGAGGACCCGTCGACATACAGATTCCATGAGAGTGGGGTTCCAGGGGTCTCAGTATATTCTGCGATGAAGTCGGCTAGGTACTGAGATTTTATGGCAGTCCGGGCTTCATAGTGGAGGTCGAACTCGGACAGTTCCACCGCCCATTGTAGTATTCGTCCTGCCAGGTCTGTTTTTTGTAGGATGTGTCTCATGGGTTGGTTTGTCCGGACTTTGATGGTGTGGGCTTGAAAGTAGGGACGGAGCCTCCGAGCTGTGAATACTAGGGCGTAGGCGAATTTTTCTATTTTCTGATAGTTTAATTCGGCCCCTTGTAGTGCCTTGCTCACAAAGTATACGGGGTGTTGTCCTTGGTCATTTTCCCGTATTAATGCTGAAGCGACTGCCCGATGTCCGACCGAGAGGTATAATACGAGCTCTTCCCCTTTTAAAGGTCGGGTTAGGATTGGTAGCTGCCCGAGGAATTCCTTGAATTCTTGAAAGGCTTTTTCGCACTCCGGGGTCCATGAAAAGGGTTTCCCTTTCTTTAGGAGTGAGTAGAGAGGCAGTGATTTTATTGCTGATCCTGCCAAGAATCTTGATAGGGCAGCTAGCCTTCCATTCAGTTGTTGTACTTCTTTGACACACGTCGGGCTCTTCATATTGAGTATTGCCTGGCATTTGTCCAGGTTCGCTTCGATGCCTCTTTGAGTCAGCATGAAGCCTAGGAACTTTCCGGCTTCTGCAGCGAAGGTGCACTTTGTCGGATTAAGTCTCATGTTGTGTTTTCTGAGGGTGCCGAAGACGCTGGTGAGGTCGGTCAGCAAGTTTCTGTCTTCTTGTGTCTTTACTAGCATGTCGTCGACGTACACCTCCAGCTGTAGTCCGATGTGCTCCGAGAATACTTTGTTCATTAGCCTCTGGTAGGTTGCCCCTGCGTTCTTTAGTCCGAAGGGCATTACTACGTAGCAGTAGTTTGCCTTTGGGGTTATGAACGAGGTCTTTTCTTGGTCGGGTCCGTACATCGGGATTTGATTGTATCCTGAGTATGCGTCCGTGAAGGAGAGATATCTATAGCCTGAGGCTGCGTCTACTAAGGCGTCGATGTTTGGTAGTGGATATGGGTCTTTGGGGCAGGCTTTGTTGAGATCCGTGTAATCGACGCACATCCTCCATTTTCCATTGGGCTTTCTTACCAGGACTACGTTTGCGAGCCATAGGGGGTATTTTACTTCCCTAATGAACCCTGCATCTAGTAGTGCTTGTACTTGTTCTTCTATTGCTTGCATGCGTTCGGGTCCGAGCTTCCTGCGTCTTTGTTGGACAGGTCGGGATCCCGGGTACACTGATAGCTTATGGCACATTAGGTCGGGGCTTATGCCTGGCATGTCGGAGGCTTTCCAGGCGAAGAGGTCGGAATTTTCTTTTAAGAGGGTTATAAGTTCTTCTTTTAGGCCCGCTTCAAGGTTTGCTCCTATGTTTGTTATTTTTTCAGACGTGCTCCCGATCTGGACTCTTTCGGTTTCTCCCTCTGGTTGTGGCCGAAGATCTTCTCGGGCTTGGACTCGCCCGAGTTCTATTGTGTTGATCTCTTTTCCTTTTAAGTTCAGGCTTTCGTTGTAGCATCGCCGTGCCAGTTTTTGGTCGCCTTTCAGGGTAGCGATTCCTTTTGCGGTAGGGAACTTCATACAGAGGTGTGGGGTCGAGACTATAGCTGCCAGTCTGTTTAGGGTTGGTCGCCCAATGAGGGCATTGTATGCTGAAGTGACGTCGACTATAATGTAGTCGATGCTTAATGTTTTAGATTGCTCGCCTTTTCCGAAAGTAGTGTGTAGCGAGATGTATCCTAAGGGATGGATCGGGGTATCTCCTAGCCCAAACAAGTCGGTGGGATAGGCCTTTAGTTCTTTTTCTTCAAGTCCGAGTTTGTCGAAGGCCATTTTGAACAGGATATCTGCAGAGCTTCCCTGGTCAATCAGGGTTCGATGTAAGTTGGCGTTTGCCAGGATAATGGTGATTACCATTGGATCATCGTGCCCGGGTATTATCCCTTGAGCATCTTCTCGGGTAAACGAGATGGTGGGTAGTTCGGGCAGGGGATTGTCTTCTCGGACGTGGTAGACTTCTTTGAGGTGTCTTTTTCGCGAGGATCTGGATGTTCCTCCGCCTGCAAAACCTCCATTTATCATGTGAACGTGCCTTTCAGGGGTTCGCGGGGTTTGTTCGGCCCGATCTTCGTTATCTCCCCTTCTTCTCTTCTTGGTCTCTTCTCCTTTCTCTGCTATGTATCTGTCGAGTTTTCCTTCTCTGGCTAGCTTTTCTATAACATTCTTTAGGTCGTGGCAGTCGTTAGTAGAATGACCGTAGAGCTTGTGATATTCACAGTATTCGGACCGATCTCTCCCCGCTCTCTTGTGTTTTAGTGGTCGAGGTGGTGGGATCTTTTCGGTGTGGCATACTTCTCTGTAGATGTCTACCAAGGAGACTCGGAGGGGGGTGTAACTGTGGTACTTCCGTGGCTTGTCCGAGTTGGTTTCTTCCTTCTTCCTTTGTTCCCGATCTCGATCTCGGAATGGGTAGGTTGGTTCCTTCCTAGAAGAATCTCTTAACTGGGAGGTCTCCTCCATGTTGATATATTTTTCTGCTCGCTCCTGCACCTCGTATAGGGAGGTCGGGTATCGTTTGGATAGGGATTGGCTAAACGGTCCCTCTTTTAGGCCGTTTGCTAGTCCCATGATGGCTGCTTCAGTGGGCAAGTGTTGTATGTCCAGGCAGGCTTTGTTGAATCGCTCCATGTACTCTCGGAGAGTTTCTTGGTTTCCTTGTTTGATCCCGAGTAGACTGGGGGCATGTTTTGCCTTGTCCTTTTGAATAGAGAATCTTGTTAGGAATTTTTTGGTTAGGTCTTCGAAGCTGGTGATTGATCTTGGTGGTAGGTTGTCGAACCACTTCATGGCTGATTTGGTGAGAGTGGTGGGGAAGGCTTTGCACCGAATCGCGTCGGAGGCGTCGACTAGGTACATTCTGCTTCTGAAGTTGCTGAGGTGGTGACTTGGATCGGTGGTGCCGTCGTAGAGATCCATATCAGGTGGTTTAAAGTTTCGCGGTACCTTCTCCTTCATGATCTCTTGCGTGAAGGGATCATGGTTGCCTTCGGGGCGGGGCCGCGGTCTGTCCGATCTTTTAGGTTGGCCTCTATTTTCCGCAGTTTTTCTTCTAATTCTCTGCGCTTGCGAGCCTCCCTTCTCAGATCTTGTTCAGTTTCTTTTTGCTTCTTTATGTCCTCTTCGAGTTGTTTTAGTCGGTTTTGTTGTGCCCGGACTGCTTCTAGAATTTCCGAGCTCTTTTCTTTTTCGGGATTTTGTGGATCTTTGTTTGGGAGTGATGTCTTTGGGCGATTCTGTTTGTTTCCTCCTGGAGTGCGTGGTGATAGAGGGCTGTCCGGTCGTTCTCCGGTGTCGACTTCCTCCTCTTGTTCTGATGCAGCGTGGTCATTGTTGTCATGGTCGTCCGCCATGGTGATGGGATGACTTCCAGGGTCCCCGGCAACGGCGCCAATGTTCCGAGGGTTACCTGAAACGTGTAGCTCGGTCGTCTCTGGAGAGGCCCGAGGTGGGGGTCAGGGACCCGAGCTTGATGTACGGAGAGGTTGGTGGTTATACCTGCAATGACACTCCGATGCTTAAGTTAGCATGGGTTCAAGCAGATATTGAGTAGAATTAGAATGTGAGTTATACCTGGGTGTTCCAGTGTATTTATAGTAGCTGGCCGTGATCTTCCCTGGATAAGATATTCTTATCTTATCTTATCTTTTGGGAGTTTTATCTCTATCTTTGCGGAACCGCCTTCCCTAGGCCTTTTCGGCCTTTAGGTTTTGGGCTTCGTTCCTTTTGATGGGCCTTCTTAGCTTTGTTGTCCGAGGTCCGACCTCAGGCGTGGGCTTTGGGACGAGGTCGGACCTTTCATGGATTTTGCCGAGTTAGAGGAGCCCGGTCAGGGTATGAACAATAACCATAGCTTGCTTCAAGCCGACAATCTCCGTGGGATCGACCCTTACTCACGTAAAGTATTACTTGGACGACCCAGTGCACTTGCTTGTTAGTTGTGCGGAATTGCAAAAGTGTGATTGTGATTTTGTGCACGAGTCATCTCCTCAATTTCTTGTGTTTCTTCCATTTTTGCAAGCTTCCTTCCCAATCTCTCACTCATTCATGCCCTATAAAGCCTGAAACACTTAACACGCAGATCAAGGCATCGAATGGTAATAGGAGAAGATTAAGATTAGCTAAATTAAGACCAAAGAAGCATGTTTTCAATCATAGAACTAAACTAGGAAGGAATTGTAAAATCATGCAAATCATATGAATAAGTGGGTGAAAATCTTTATAAAACCACTCAATTAAATACAATATAAACCATAAAATAGTGGTTTATCAACCTCCCCACACTTAAACATTAGCATGTCCTCATGCTAAACTCAAGGAGACCAAATAAATGAGTAGGGAAAGGCAAGACTCATGCAATGCAACCTATGAATGTGAATGCAACTACATGCTAAAATGATTCTACCTACTTGGTGAAAAAGTAAATAAATCTTTCAAGAATAAATATGAACTGGATTTCACTAATTCAAATCACAAAATACAATACAAATAACTTGCAAGAAGAAGATAGCTCATGAAAGTAGGGAACATAGAATTAAGCGCTGAACCCTCACTCATAGTGTATATCACTCTAATCTCTCAGGTGTATAGGGTCAATTCTCTCAATTCTCTACTAATCTTGCTTTCTATAGCTTGCTCTTCATCTAACAATCAACAAAAACTTTAATGCACCAATACATAAATCAAGAGGTCTTTTAAGGGTTGTAATGGGGTTAAGGTCAAGGTAGGATTCTATTTGGCCAAGTGGACTAAAATTTGAATCCTTAATTAACATAAACTTTCCACCTAACTCAAGACAACTCATTTAATTAAAATACAAAATCCAACTTCCCATTAACTGTGCTTTGCGACATATTTATGCATTCCAAGTTTTGAGTGCAGCTCATATGCATTGATTTCACTATTATTTTGGGGCATTTTGTCCCCTTTTATTAATTGCTCTTTTCTTTTTTCTTTTTCACTTTTTTTTCTATGCATATGATTAAAGTATTGAATGCAATAATATGTGCTCAACCATTATTTTGCACATTTTCACTAAAATATACAACACCCAATTATTCAAACCAAATATTTTTAAACCCAACTTCTCTACACTTAAATCATGAGCACTTTTACTAGTCTAAGCTAACCAAGGATTCAAATTAAGGATATTATTGTTTTCCGCTTAGAGTTAGTAATGTGCTAAAGTAAAGAACAAATGGGTATATTAGGCTCAAATTGGTTTGCAAAGGATAATGAAAGGGTAAGGCCATATGGGTATGTAAGCTTAGTGAAACAAAGGCCTCAATCATATCAGTGCATGCATACATCAAACAATGGAAATATAGAATTAAGCAAGACAAAGATCACAATTTTAGAGAGAAAAACATATACCAAAAAAAAAATATTGGTTGATAAAATGCAACCAATCAAATAAGCTCAAAATCTCACTGGTTTTGTGTGTTCGAGCTCTAAACCATGTTCCAAAATAAGATTTCTTCAAACAAGATTTTCAAAATGTTTTATTCAAATTAGTGAAATACTATAAAAATTTCTTGAAAAAGAAAATATTACTTTAACCAAGTGGTAAAATATGCACACAAAAAAAATAAACATGCAATCAAACATGCAAATGCAACAACTAACAAGAAAAATAAACCATTGGTGTTGAGGTAGAAGAGTAACTAACCCATGAAGATCGATATCGACCTCCCCACACTTAAAGATTGCACCGTCCTCGATGCATGCTAAGATGTGGAAGTGGATAGGTTGTGGTTCCTCAGCTAGTGCTCTTTTTGTTCCTTTCCTTGCCGGTGGTTTTGGGGGTAGCTTTCTCTTTGCCTTTCGTAGTGGCCATTCTGAAAAAGGGAAGAGAAAGCAAATTAAATTCTAAGAGATAGAGCAAGGAAGAGGAATGAGTGAGTGATAGTCAATGCACGCTATAGATCAATGAAGGTTACACATGGTCATGACAACATGTGAAAAGTTCATCAAAGGGAATAGAATAAGTGCATGAAAGGGTAAGTAGATGCAGGATGTGTATTGGCATGCCGGCAAGGGCATGAGTAGCATAGATCAAGCATCACTCCGTAACAAACTATCACGGTTGTATTGACAATTAAAATCAATTAAGATAATAATAAATGGAATTTGTGAAAAGCGGGCATTAAATAGAATAATGTAGAAAAGGGCATGATGCCATACAGGCTTTTTCACAAACACATAGCATGCATGGTAAATAAGTCATTGAAAGTCTTAAATTGAACATGCAAGCAATCTTTTTTTTTAAAAAAAGTTATATAATTGTCAAACAATGCTTTGAATAATCCACAAGCAAATTAAATAAATATCTAACACAAATGAAGATAATGCAATGAATGAAACTACGCAAATAAATTAAATGGAAGTGAAGAAGGATGAGAAGAAGAAAGTAAAAAGGAAGAAGAAAGAAGAAAAGAAATAAGAAGGGAAGAAAAGAAGTAGATATAGGGAAGAAAAGATAAGATATTTGGCTGCTCTGGAAAAGTTGTGCGGCGGAAGCGACGCAGACGCGTGCGGGATGCGGTCGCTCGACTTGCGCTTAAATTAATCAATGCGGTCGTGTCGGTCACGCGGACGCGTGACCTAGGTTATGCCCTCGCGCTCGCACAAATCTCTGTTCGAATTTTTATTTTTGCCAAATTTGGGGTGACGCGATCGCGTGGGGCATGCGATCGCGTGAGTGGTGTAACGACCCAACTTCTATCATGTCTAGATCATACTAGAAATTGAATGTTACCAACTTGTTTTTCTTTTTCTGTATTATTAATTAATAAATATAAGCCTGTACATTGTTAAAACACTGCAAATTTTACAAGTAAATTTTTTTTAACACAAGAATAATTTAAAGTCGCATACCCTCCATATATCAAGGGATAATTAAACATTCACATACATAAAACAAAAGATAACAGAATATGGAGTAACACACTATAATATACATCATGTTACAGAAGTGGCTCAGTTATATAAGCATATAGCTATAGTACAGCACCCCTAAGTCAGTGACTCATATAGTATGTACATATATGTACATAAGACGCCCCAGGGCCTGGCCTGACCAAAAGTCGCTAAGCTGGCACCCAGGCTAGCCTAACTCTATGATATGCCTATTCCCTCTAATCATGCTAACAAAAGTGAGGGAGACACTCTAATGTACTGAAGTTAGACTAGGCGTCTCAAAAAATCTCCGCAATCCTGGTCTAGAGTACCTCACGGAAAACCACTGGGCGAATGGTGATGCTCGCCTGCTGGCGCCTCGCCTGGCTCATCGTCATCGCTGTCAGAGGAGATAACTATGAAGTTAGGATCTTCCTCTGGATCTTCTTCTTCCTCGTCCTCTTCTTCCGCCGGAGTGATAGCAGAGGAACCACTGCTGGCCATAGGAACCATAAAAGGATAGCTACCAAACAAAATACAGTCGGGAGAAGGAGGTGGCACCTCCATGATCTGATCATACTCATGTCCCTGCTGCTCATCAAAGACAGGAGGCTTGATTGGCTCAGGTAAAGGATCAAGCTCGGGTGGCAACACAGGAACATGCCACTCATCAAGGACAAAAGGTGCAGGAGGTGACTCATGGATAGGCTGGGCAGGTATAGGCTCATCAGGTAGAGGAGGTTTAGGTGGAGGAGGATAGTCAGGTGGAGGTGGCATCTGCTCCTCAGGATGAGGTATCCCAGGTCCGCCGGGGTGTAACCAAGATAAAGGAAAATCATAGGGTGCATCAGGATTAAAGTATGCTGTCCTAATAGGGTACTGGAAAGGTCTACCACGAACTACATAATTACGGATACGAGGTACCACACAGTAGATGTAATACTTGCCGTGCACCGGGTCCTCGTGGATGTACAGTGGATCAATCTCGTAGAATAGGACTCCTGTGTCCATCTGTAGAGGTGTAAGGGGTAAGAACTGGGGAGTTCTTAGTAAGGTCGGGGTTTACAGTTAAGTTCATTTATAATGTCCGTGGTCATAGAAGTATAAATAAATGTAGAGTAATATGTACATAACAGTAACATAAACTAACACATGAACAAGAGAGAAAATAGGAAGTAAATGCACATTCACACATTAATATGCAACCACACAGTTATGCTCAAAGAAACAAGGAATAGAACAAGAACACAAGAAGATAAGCAATAAATAATGCACAAACAAGTATGATGCATGTCTGTCCCTACTGCAGGAAATGAGCTCATTTGTCGGTTTCGACCCGCACCCGACGCAATCCGACCCTCCAAGTCAGATAGGGCCTTCCCAGAACTTAATCACAGATTAAGTACCGCATACCCTCTACCAAGTGCTCTCGACTTGCAGGGCTGGTATTTGCTCAGGTCTCAATATACCGCAGGTATGCGAGTCAGGCCTCTACCAAGCATTCAGCTTGCAGGGCTGGTACTACTCTACCGCAGCCTGTCTGGGAAGCAACATCACAATACGGGCGTCCCCGCACAACATTCACAAGCATTGCTCGAAGGCTCATAATTCACATATAACCATACTTTCCATCACTTAGCAATCATCATAAATCAAGCATTACAACATCACAGAAAGCTCGTTTTACAATTCTCTATTTACTCTGCAAGGTCCGGTACACAGCTATATCACTTTTAACACCTTTTCTTTTTAACATAAACACAGGTTTCAAAATATTGTTTCTTTACATCATATACCTCTATATCTTCTCTTATACCTCTTCTTAGGTGTTTAGTAAAGGAAATTAGAAAATTCTGGACTCAAAACTGCCTTCCTGAGGCTTTTAGGAAAAACTGTCTTTTATCAATATTTTATTATTATTAATTAAATAATATTATTATTAAATAATATTATTAATAAAATAATATATTAATATTTTATTATTAAAATAATAATATTTTATTTAACTTTCAAAAATTGCATTTTGACCCTCGGACTTCCTGGAAATTGCACTCTGACCCTTATAACTTTTAATAATTGTACTTTAGCCCCTCAACTTTTGATTAATTTTCAACCCCAAACTTTTTAATAATTGCATTTTGACCCCAAAACTCCATGAAAACACGTTTTCATGTTCTTCCAAAAACCAAAAACATTTTTCCAAAAGTTCATCATATTTCTGCTTGATTTTCACCTAGTTTTTCAATCTTTTCGGAAACCGATTTGAACCCGATTTTTATCAAACCAAAGAGAAACTTTTCAGCCATTAAATGCACATCAAATAAGCATCAAAAATCATGATTTTCATGGCTGGAATGTCACGTTTTCCAGCAGCACCAGCAGCTACTTCAAAAGCATCATAAACATGATTTTCAAGCATTAAACAACAAGATTTCATGATCAAACCATCACACAAACACCCAAAATCAAACCTCAAGCAACAAGATCTGATTTAACACTTCAAGAACACAGCCAATTATTGATTAATTTACCAAACCTTACCTCCTTTGCTGCTGTCCAAGATTGCACCAAAAACAAGCTTCCAGAAGCACTTTTACGCCTATTTTAACATCGACAACAACTTTAGAAACTTATGAACCATGAAGGCTGAAGCTTCATGATGATGAAAAGAAGGTTTTCCTCACCTTAAGGAAACTAGAAATCACGTTTTCTTGGAGCTTTTGGTGATTGAATAAGAGATCCTAAGAGAAAACATGAAGAAAACATCATTAGCTTAAGGAACCACCATGGCCGAACCTTCAAGGAGGAGGACCAGCCTTCATACCTTGATTTACTCCATGAAAAGTGACATAGAAATAAAGAGGAGGAAGAGGTGAACACTTTGGTAAGATTAGATTTTTGATAGGGGTTCCGGTTTGAGAAAGAACGGAGAAAGAAGCTCAGGTGTTCATGGAAGTTTCATGGTTTTCTTTCATGGTGTTCTAAGCTTTTCCAAGAACAAAAATGATAGCCAAGCTGTCCAAGGGAGGCCGTGGCTTTTGGATGATGATTATCCAAAAGTTACTTGTCAAAATATCTCATAAAAGGATAATTACTAAAGCTAGATCTATTAGAACTTAAGTAATTACACTGCTAATGGATAAACATTAAGTTACTTAGTGTAAATGACACTAGTAACTGGATAATCATAAGAATAAAAGATATATGATGAAGCATTAGCAGTGCTAAATTCATCTAAGAATGCCGGTATTATTCGTTACCGGTAGATTTCTAACTCAGTTATTATATTACTAAACATAGATCAACATTAATCACAGTAGAGAAGATAATAATATAATATTCGGAATAAAATAATAATATATGAATATTATATTAATATAATTTTTCTCTCGAAATTCGTGACCGGCTCGTCACATAGAGACTAACCACGGAAATCAGAATTTTGAAATTCGGGCCCGAAGTGGCTCAAAAACGCAACTCTTCGTGACGTGCCTTCTTAGATTAGGAGAGGTGTCCTGTGCAATCAAGCTGCTGACTCAGCAGCTTGATGACGCAACACCTGTGCAGTGGAGGTGCTTATATGCATAGAAATTCCTAAAAATTCTGTAAAAATTCTGTTTGATCCCGAAAAAGCGCCGTTTCTTCGGGGCTAGGCCGTTACAAGTGGGCTTCAGAAAGGAATGACACGGACGCATTGGCGACGTGGTCGCGTGATAGGAATTGTGCGTCCAGCACCAATCCAGCACCACTCTCGCACAATAATTCGTTGTGCACCCTTTTTTTACGTCAAAAATTAGGGCACGCGGTCGCGTGGGAGGCCATTATTCCCATGTGACACGGACGCGTCAGCAACGCGGTCGTGTGGGATGATTGGGGCCACTGGCACGCCTCCAGCCACGCTCCATCGTGACTCTCTGTTCAACTTTCTTTTCTTCATAACGCACTGGTGACGCGGACGCATCAGCGACGCTGCCGCGTCGCGTGCGTAAATTTTTTTTATTATGCAGTATGCAGAGTGCAATGCTTAATATGAATGCTATGCATGATTCTAGGTTCAATAAAAACTCAAAAGTAGACTAAAATTTAACTGAAAAAAGAACGGTCATACCATGGTGGGTTGTCTCCCACCTAGCACTTATAGTTAAAGTCCTTAAGTTGGAAATTTGGTGAGCTCCTTGTCATGGTGGCTTATGCTTGTACTGATCCAGTATCCTCCAGGATCCCAAATCTTATTTCTGCACCCGTCTTCAAGTTGATTATCATGGTTCCATCCGGGTGGTTCAGCTTTGATGCATGGAAACTTGTCTCTCAACAAATTTTCCTTCGGCAAGTATACCGAATTATCGTCAAGTAAAAACTCACTATAGAGTGAGGTCGAATCCCACAAGGATTGATTGGTCAAGCAACTTTAGTTAGAAGAATATGCTAGTTGAGCTAAACAGAATTTAGATTGAGACGCAGAAATTTAAATGACTAGAAAGTAAATAGCAGAAATTATAGTGCAGACTCTTAAATGGAGAATTGGGGTAGTGCTCATAAAAGTAAATGGCAGAAATTAAAGAGAATGGGTAAGATCAGAAATGGGGGAATCATTGGGTTTAGGAGATGTTGCAATTCTCCGGATCAAGTTCATTCTCATCCCTTCCTCAATCAATGCATTCATTGATCTCCTTGGCAATCTTAAGTGATTGAATCCCAATTCCTTGGTAATTCAATCTCTCAAATCTTGATCAATAGCCAATTCCTTGGTCAATTGCTCATGAGAAGAGATGAAGTATGGTCACTGATTATACCACATACATTTTCCAATTCAAGTATTGAGGGGATTATATTCACATATCCATCCTAACCCAAATTGGTCCAGCATGAGAAAGCAACTCTAGCATGATCTCTTCATTCCTCTTCCAAGATTCCGAAGAGATCCAATTATGGAGAGTTTCTTTTCCAAGATAACTAACCAATTGAATTGAGATTGAAATCTTTCTAGTAAAATCAAGAGAAAAGATAGAAGAAGAAGAATGAAAATTAATATTGATCCATCAAATTACAGCAGAGCTCCCTAACCCAATGAAAGGGGTTTAGTTGTTCATAGCTCTAGCAATCAAAAATGGCAGAAAAGAAGAATCCATGATAGAAGTACAAAAAACTAAATATACAGAGAGTAGTTCTCCCCAATGCCAAAAGTCATAAGCTAGTTCAAAACTACTCCTATATATACTACTCTTCATGATCTTCTAGTGAGTTCTTCAAGTCTTGAATGTGGGCTTTGGACCTTGAGTTGAAGCAATTCTCATCTTTAGTGGGCCCAGCTTGCAGAGAAATATGAATTAGGCTCAGGCACTTAGTGAGATTAATCGTGGAATACATTTCTGGGTGCGAGAACGTTAGTGGCATTCACCTTTTCCACTAACGTTCCACCCTTATATGCCCACGTTATTCTCTACGTTAGAAGTCTTAACGTGACTTCTAACGTTCCTTCTCAATTCTTGGCCAACGTTAATGGGACTCACTTTTCCCATTAACGTTGGCTTGTGCCCCTTTTCGCAAACGTTAATGGGAATCACTTTTCCCATTAATGTTGCTTGCCCTTTGCCTCCCACGTTAGGTCTTACGTTAACTTAGCTAACGTAGCTCTTAACGTGGGCACCTATCACCTTCGAGAGCGTTAGTGACACTCACCTTTGTCACTAACGCTCTATTTGCCTTAATCCCCTACGTTAGAGTCCACGTTAACTTAGTTAACGTGGCTCTTAACGTAGTAATGAAGCCATCTTCCAACGTTAGTGACAAAAGTGAGTGTCACTAACATTGGTTCCTTGAACCCCACTCCACGTTAACTTTCACGTTAACAATCTTAACGTGAGAGTTAACGTAGGCAATGAAAATGATTCAACGTTAGTGACAAAAGTGAGTGTCACTAACGTTGGCATTGTTGATCCTTGTCCACGTTAGAGTTCACGTTAACTTAGTTAACATGACTCTTAACGTGGGGCATTGCCTAGTTTCCCAACGTTAGTGGTGTTCACTTTTACCACTAACGTTGAGGAGAAACGTTATTGGAGTTCACGTTTCTCATTAACGTGGAGTCCTCCTTTCCTTCTACATTAAGTACCACGTTAACTTAGTTAACGTGGCTCTTAACGTAGGCTATGAAATGGCTTCGCAGGCGTTATTGGTGATCACTTTTCTCATTAACATTGTAAGTCAATTGCCATCCCACGTTAGTAGTCACGTTAACTAAGTTAACGTGAATGCTAACGTGATTCTTCCATGCTTCATTTGTCCTGAAATCAAGCAATTAAAGTGCATCAAAGCTCTAGCCAAAATCATGAGATCATGCATCACTAAAATATCATGTAATTCTAGCAAAAATCTCATGAAATCATGTAAAATTCACAATAGTTGCTTGAATGAAGGTGTAAGTATATTTTCACCCAAAACTTGCCTTGTTTACTAGGAAAAATGCATGAAAGTATCCTAAAACAGTAAAGAAAAGGTCAGTGAAACTGGCCTAGATGCCTTGGCATCACAACACCAAACTTAAAGCTTGCTTGTCCCTAAGCAAGTACTGAAGCATAAGCAAAATGAAATAAAAGAACAAGAAGAAAAGATGGGAATAGCATTCATGGTTCATGGAGTTTCATGCATAGCAACTTAGGTTCTTTCCTTTTAGGTTTCAAGCCTTTATCACATCCCTAGTCACTCTCTTGATTGCATCCCTTGAGGCTTCTTTCTTATTGATCCTTCTCTTTAAGCTTATTACATTTTTCTTATGGCTAAGTGCTCTGTAAGAGGGTGACTTTTTATGATAAGCTTTCAGCCAACACTCCCAAACCAGTTGGTTTTAAGGTGCTAGGTGTTAAGACACCCCTAAAGACTTACTCCCTCAAGTCTCTTTCCCTCATACATACACACCACAGGCACATAGTTTGTTATTCTTTCTTTCTTGAGACCTTGGTGTCTAGCACCTCTTTGGGTTACTAAGTGCTCTGTAACAAAGGTTACTCTTGATAGTGGACTTTCAGCTGATAATCCCGGATTAGTTAATCCAAGTTACCAAGTGATAAGGCACCCCTAAGAGCTTATTCATCCAAGTAGATCCCTTGTACATAAACACCACAGACACATGCCTCAGTTTCACAACCCTTGGTGCCTAGCATTGTTCTTTTTTTTTGTGTTCCCTTTCTTATTTCCACTTGTACTACTCTTTTTCTTTACTTGTTGGGATCTTATTATTTAGCTAGCCTCAAGGAATGTGTCTCAAATTTATGACTTAGGATGGATAGTTGCTTTCTTTCCTTTCTTGGTGAACCAACTTAGCTTACTAATCATCCTACCACAAACACTTAGAATGCACTTCACAAAATGACTTTGTTCTTGTTCTTTCCATAACATTTTCTTTTTGTTTAACTGAAAGAGACAAGCATAAAAGTAGGCAAGATGACAGTGAGCATTCAAGACATTAGGCTCAATAACATAGACTTAAGCAATGAAGAATTAAAGACAGAATTGAAAATCCTAAGCTACCATGGAAGCATGTTCTATTTCATACATGATTTTCCTTATTTAAAGATTTGAAAAGGAAGGTAACTAAGAAGGGACTTCACCACCTTTCACTTGTTGGTCTGCTCATTCTCTTCTGCTCCCTTGGGATTCTCCTTGATTACTTGAATCTCCATTCCCTTTACGCTTCCCCATCAACTTTTTCCAGAATCTGGCATCCTCCATCTTCTTCTTTAATGCTTCCTTTTGCTGTTTCACCTTCCCTTCTTCTTGTTCAGTTAAGTTCTTGCGAACTGCCTCATAATTTGGGATGTCCGGGTGTAGGTGATGCATATGCTCAACCACATAGTTTAGCTTTGCCTGAGTGTTGATGCTGAATTCTTCTCGATGCAGTTGCCTTCCTTCATTTAGCACGCTGAATTCATTGAATGCTTTCATTTGATTCATCTGGCGTTGGTTGAGTTCCTGGAGGCGTTTATCTTGACTTTCTTTCCTTTCTGACACTCGATTGAAGGCTTGAGTAAGCTAGAAATAGTGCTCTTGTTGTTGCTCCATTAGCTGTTTCAGCCATTCCCTCTGTTGATTCATCCAATTTGTTAGCATTTCCTCTTGCCGATCCATTCTCTGAGATTGAAGTTGCATTTGTTGCTCTTGTCCTTCCATGTATAACCTTGACAAATCATCAATGGCTCCTCGGATGTGACCCAAATTGATATCGGTTGGGTCATGATATCCTTTTTGATGATATTCCGTGGGTTGGGGTTCTTCTTGGAGAGGCTCTTCCTCTTGTACCTCTTCTGATGTCCTTTTCCTTAAATGGGGTCTTTTCTGCTATTGAGCTAGGGTCACATGAGTTATGCGTTGGAGTGTAAGTGACCTCCCAAGACCTAGCCAAGTTGGGTTGCTGTCCTCAAAGACTACCTTGGCTTTCTTGCATAATCTAAGGATAGTGCTAGGGTACCAAAGTCTGGCACCTGAATCCTTTTTCTCGGCTGATTCTTGGATTCCTTCAGCTATGATTTCGTGCACGTTAATGCTTCCACCCTTTATCAAACAATGTACCATAGTGGCTCGAGTGATATTGACCTCAGAATTATTTGCTGCTGGGAGGATAGACCGTTGCACAAGCTCAAACCAGGCTTTGGCTTCCGGGATGAGGTCTCCTCTCCTGATGAACCGGGGTCTCTTATCTGCATACCTTTCCCAGTCAGATCCTACAATGCATATATCACCCACAATCTCCTCCAATTCATCATTGTCGGCACCTTTATCTATTCTTTCTTGGTAACCAGGCTCAACAAAACGTGGAGATTTCAAATGGAGAACTCTAATGATTGCATTGGGGCTAAAATCCACCTCTACTCCTCTTACACAACTCTTGAAGGTGGGGGCTGTGGTCTTATCTTCTCTAACCACATTTGCATAAAATTCTCTGATGAGGTTTGCATTTGCCCTTGCTTCCGGGTTAGTGAGCTTTTCCCAACCCCTCTTTTCAATCTTCTCCTTAATTTGTGGACACTCATTTTCATCGAATTGAAAGGTTGCTTCGGGCAATATCTTCTTTTCCTTTATTCACTCGAATTCGAGCTCATGGAAGGCTGTTTTGAATTTTCCAGTGTCGAAGGAGGGCTGCTCCATTGGTTCTTTTCCTCTTCACCTCTTGATGTTTGATGCTACCATGAATGAGAAATGAATATTAGAGGCTAAGGGCTTGAAGATGGAGTTCCATTGGGTTGAAGTAGACTGAGTCTTGAAGAAATGAGTTTTGAAGAGAAAAAAGAAGAGGTGAGTCTATAAGGTGCACGTGAAGTGTGTATGGCCGAGAGAAAGAAGTGAAAAGAAGAGAACGGGGATACAGGGTGTGTACGGAAGGGTTGTGTGAGGGGGTTATATATAGGGATGGAAATTGTTGAATGGTGTGGATTGATGGTGTTGTTTTGATAGTGGACGGTTGGGGTTTTGAGATTGGATTATCACATGGATCACCTCTTTTATGAGGGTCTTGGTTCGGTCTCCAAAGTCATTCATTCCCCATGTTGCATGGCAACACCTCCAAGGACATTCCCTATGGAGACAAGTGTAAAATTCCCTTGGTGTAGTGGCCGAATCTCCTTGTATTAATTGTCTTATCAATTACCATTAATGTCCCTTTTTTGATCTCCTATATACAAGAAGTAAATGCAATGGGTTATTTGAACTTTTTGGTGGGAAAAAGTGTGAACTATTAAAATGTTTCTTTTTCTTTTTCTTTTTCTTTTGTTTCTATTAACTAAATGCTTTCCATGAAAACAATTCAATTAAACATTAGACTCCTCATGCATGCACGTTGGTACACCAAACTTGTTTGTAATCACATAGTGCAACAAGTTTGGGGAATGAACTCTCCTCATAAGGTGTGTTCAGATCACACTTGGTGTGCTTTGAACACCAAACTTATCATGTACTATACGTTGCATGTGGAGGGACTTTATATTAATTGTCAAAGTTGGATTGAAACTTCATGGAAATTGTCTTATTACTATTATTATTTGAAATTTAAAGAGAAAGGGTTATAGAACACGGGTTGCCTCCATGAAGCGCTTCTTTAGCATCACTAGCTTGACGTTTGGTTCTTGTCAAGGAGGTTGATGGTACTTGAATTCCTCCCCTCTTGAAGTATGTTTGCCTCTAGTGAACTCGTTGAGAAGTTCATCTCCTAAGGGGAGATCTTCTGTAGGTGTCTTTCTACTTCTCCATCTCCTTGGAACTCTTTCCCTTGTTTCTATTGATGTTTTCTTGTTTTCTATGGATTCTTTCTCCAGGGGAATCTTGTTATTGATCTTGCATGACTCTGGTGGGTCTGGTTCCTCTTGGATCACCTTTGGACATGGTTCTTCCTAACTATGTGGCTTCTCAACCAATGGGGCTTCCAATTGTGTTGTTTGTGCTTCCACGTTTGGCTCTTTTATCATCTTATTGTCTTTGTGATCTGCTCCTCGTGAGAGGTTGTAATCATTGAAAATGAGCTGCTCATCATGTATTCTCAGCACTAACTCTCCTCGTTCTACATCTATGAGTGCTCTAGCTGTGGCTAGGAAGGGTCTTCCCAGAATGATGGGGTAAATAGGATTCTCATCCATTTCCAAAACAACAAAATCTATGGGAAGATAGTAGCTCCCAACCTTTACCAGCACATTTTCAACTATTCCTACTGCTTGTTTTTGGGTTTTGTCTGCCAATCTGATAATTACATCAGTAGGAGTTAGTTCATTGATTTGGAGCTTCTTCATGAGAGAGAGAGAGGCATTAAGTTGATGCTTGCTCCCAAGTCACAAAGTCCTTTGTCAATCATTGTTTCTCCTATGGCACAAGGAATGTGGAAGCTTCTTGGATCCTCCTTCTTTGTGGGTGGTCCTGGTTGAATGAGAGCACCACATTCTCTGTTCATCTTGATTGTTTGTCCACCCTTCAATGGACTTTTTCTGGCTAGTAGCTCCTTTATATACTTGATGTAGAAGGGCATCTGTTGGAGGGCTTTAATGAAGGGTATATTTACATCTAAAGACGCAAACATATCAAGAAACCTTGAGTACATCCTCCCTGCTACACCACCTTTAAGCCTGTGGGGGAAAGGTGCATATAGGTTCAATGCATCCTTTTTCTTTAGCTCTTCCTTGGATGTGAGTGGAGTTGCACAGCTTCCTTCCTCTTGGCTTTCCTGTTGGTGATTTTGGGGGTGTTCTACTCTATTCATACTTCCCTCATCACTTGTGGTTATCATTTTGCATTCTTCCCATCTCACTTTCTTTGGTTCTCCTCTTGGATTCTTCTCTGTATCACTGGGGAATCCATCAGTGGGTTTAGGGATTTGTTGAGATAGATAGCCTACTTGGGACTCCAATCTCTTGATATTTTCTCCTTGATTCTTGATGTTGGCTCGCACCTCTTCCTTAAACACCTTGTTATCTTGGACTTCTCTGCACATGTTTTCAAGTAGAGCCTCAATCTTTGAGAGTCTATCATCTATGGATGATGGTGGGTAGAGATTAGGGGGTTTAGAAGGTTGGTTAGATGGATGTTGGTGATATCTATGAGAGGTGTTTTGATGAGTGGCATTGTTGTTGGAGTTGAAGTTGGAATGTCTCAGATCTTGTCCTTGGTCTTGTTGGTTTCCCCATCCAAAGTTAGGGTGATTTCTCCATCCAGAATTGTATGTTTTGGAGTATGGATCATGGACTTGTCTAGGTGAATTTCTCGCATAGTTGGCTTGCTCCCAGACACCTTCTTCTCCTATGTTTACTCCTTCATGAGTTGGTGATGAGGTGATGGCTGCTGCAACTTGGTTCTCTTCCACCTTCTTGGTAAGATCTGCTAGCTGCTTGGTGATCATCTTGTTTTGGGCTAACAGTGCATCCATGTGGTTCAGCTCCATTACTCATCTAGTGTTGCTTCTTTCAGAGGCATAGAAGTAGTCATTCTCAGCAACTGTTTCAATGACATCTATGGCTTCTTCAACAGTTTTCTTCTTGTTTAAAGAACCTCCTGATGAATGATCTACAGCCTTTTTTGACTCATAGGAAAGACCTTCATAGAAGATGTGGAGTTGAACCCACTCATTAAACATCTCTGGTGGGCATCTCCTTGTCAAGTCTTTGAATCTCTCCCATGCTTCATAAAGTGTCTCACCATCTTGTTACCTGAAAGTCTGCATCTCAGTTCTTAGCCTGTTAATCTTTTGAGGAGGATAAAATCTTGCTAAAAACTTGTTCACTACCTCCTCCCAGTCTGTCAGGCTTTCTTTTGGGAAGGATTCAAGCCACTTTGTTGCCTTGTCCATGAGTGAAAAGGGGAACAAGAGCAACCTATAGACATCCGGGTGGACTCCATTTGTCTTCACTGTGTCACAAATCCTCAAGAAGGCAGTCAAGTGTTGGTTAGTGTCTTCTTGAGCACCTCCTCCAAATGAGCAATTATTTTGCACCAAAGTGATGAGCTGAGGTTTTAGCTCAAAATTGTTGGCATGAATGGTGGGTTTCTGAATGCTGGTTCCACAGTTTCCTGAATTAGGATTGATATAGGATCCTAAGACCCTCCTTTCATGCCCAACCCAGTTTGCATGGCCTTCTCTGGCATGATTATGAGCTTCTTCTTCATGATTGTTCTCCAAATTCTCTTCCATGTTGGGTTCAAAATACTCTTCCTCTTCCTCAGCACCAACAATTCTTTTTCCTCTTGCTTCCCTTTTTCGTCTCCAAAGGGTTCTCTCAGGCTCTGAATCAAAGGATGTTGAGATTCCTTCTCTTCTCCCTGTCATACAACAACCAGAATGCACAATAGGAGATATAGTGACGACAATTTTTGTTAGAATGATTGTTAGTGTGAGTGATGCAATTTATCAAACAGTTAGTGGGTTAGTGAGCTGAATTATGATAAACTAAGAAAGGAGAACAGAAATTAGAGAGGGAATAGGGGATGAGGAAGAAATTAAAAACAAACTAAGGTAAATTACTGAATATAGAAAAGAATAACGGGAGAAAAAAATGCTCAATCTAGTAATCTTCTAGCTTAATCATTGTTGATTCAAAATCAATCCCCGGCAACGGTGCCATAAACTTGATGCATGGAAACTTGTCTCTCAACAAATTTTCCTTCGGCAAGTATACCGAATTATCGTCAAGTAAAAACTCACTATAGAGTGAGGTCGAATCCCACAAGGATTGATTGGTCAAGCAACTTTAGTTAGAAGAATATGCTAGTTGAGCTAAACAGAATTTAGATTGAGACGCAGAAATTTAAATGACTAGAAAGTAAATAGCAGAAATTATAGTGCAGACTCTTAAATGGAGAATTGGGGTAGTGCTCATAAAAGTAAATGGCAGAAATTAAAGAGAATGGGTAAGATCAGAAATGGGGGAATCATTGGGTTTAGGAGATGTTGCAATTCTCCGGATCAAGTTCATTCTCATCCCTTCCTCAATCAATGCATTCATTGATCTCCTTGGCAATCTTAAGTGATTGAATCCCAATTCCTTGGTAATTCAATCTCTCAAATCTTGATCAATAGCCAATTCCTTGGTCAATTGCTCATGAGAAGAGATGAAGTATGGTCACTGATTATCCCACATACATTTTCCAATTCAAGTATTGAGGGGATTATAGTCACATATCCATCCCAACCCAAATTGGTCCAGCATGAGAAAGCAACTCTAGCATGATCTCTTCATTCCTCTTCCAAGACTCCGAAGAGATCCAATTATGGAGAGTTTCTTTTCTAAGATAACTTACCAATTGAATTGAGATTGAAAGCTTTCTAGTAAAATCAAGAGAAAAGATAGAAGAAGAAGAATGAAAATTAATATTGATCCATCAAATTACAGCAGTGCTCCCTAACCCAATGAAAGGGGTTTAGTTGTTCATAGCTCTAGCAATCAAAAATGGCAGAAAAGAAGAATCCATGATAGAAGTAATGAAAAGTAAAATATGCAGAGAGTAGTTCTCCCCAATGCCAAAAGTCATAAGCTAGTTCAAAACTACTCCTATGTATACTACTCTTCATGATCTTCTAGTGAGTTTTTCAAGTCTTGGATGTGGGCTTTGGACCTTGAGTTGAAGCAATTCTCATCTTTAGTGGGCCCAGCTTGCAGAGAAATATGAATTAGGCTCAGGCACTTAGTGAGATTAATCGTGGAATACATTTCTGGGTGCGAGAACGTTAGTGGCATTCACCTTTTCCACTAACGTTCCACCCTTATATGCCCAAGTTATTCTCTACGTTAGAAGTCTTAAGGTGACTTCTAACGTTCCTTCTCAATTCTTGGCCAACGTTAATGGGACTCACTTTTCCCATTAATGTTGGCTTGTGCCCCTTTTCGCAAACGTTAAAGGGAATCACTTTTCCCATTAATGTTGCTTGCCCTTTGCCTCCCACGTTAGATCTTACGTTAACTTAGCTAACGTAGCTATTAACATGGGCACCTATCACCTTCGAGAGCGTTAGTGACACTCACCTTTGTCACTAATGCTCTATTTGCCTTAATCCCCTATGTTAGAGTCCACGTTAACTTAGTTAACGTGGCTCTTAATGTAGTAATGAAGCCATCTTCCAACGTTAGTGACAAAAGTGAGTGTCACTAACATTGGTTCCTTGAACCCCACTCCACGTTAACTTTCACGTTAACAATCTTAACGTGAGAGTTAACGTATGCAATGAAAATGATTCAACGTTAGTGACAAAAGTGAGTGTCACTAACGTTGGCATTGTTGATCCTTGTCCACGTTAGAGTTCACGTTAACTTAGTTAACGTGACTCTTAACGTGGGGCATTGCCTAGTTTCTCAACGTTAGTGGTGTTCAATTTTACCACTAACGTTGAGGAGAAACGTTATTGGAGTTCACATTTCTCATTAACGTGGTGTCCTCATTTCCTTCTACGTTAAGTACCACGTTAACTTAGTTAACGTGGCTCTTAACGTAGGCTATGAAATGGCTTCGCAGGCGTTATTAGTGATCACTTTTCTCATTAACATTGCAAGTCAATTGCCATCCCACGTTAGTAATCACGTTAACTAAGTTAACGTGAATGCTAACGTGATTCTTCCATGCTTCATTTGTCCTGAAATCAAGCAATTAAAGTGCATCAAAGCTCTAGCCAAAATCATGAGATCATGCATCACTAAAATATCATGTAATTCTAGCAAAAATCTCATGAAATCATGTAAAATTCACAATAGTTGCTTGAATGAAGGTGTAAGTGTATTTTCACCCAAAACTTGCCTTGTTTACTAGGAAAAATGCATGAAACTACCCTAAAACAGTAAAGAAAAGATCAGTGAAACTGGCCTAGATGCCCCGGCATCAAGCTTTAGAATTCTCACTGAAGTAACCAAACAGCTTCCTAGACCCATTCAGCTGAGCTCTATACCAACCTTTGCATTTAAACTTTGAGCTTCCAACCATAATGAACTTTGCAGGACAATTCTTGCCACTGGTCATCTTCCTCTTGCTCTTAATGCCACAAAGAGCTCTAAGTTGACCATCCGTCTCCAGTAGCCCATATTCAACATTCAACTGGGGCTAGAAAGCTAAGGGATATGAATTTTACCCACTTGAATGTTGTGAAGGATGATGGCAACTTAGGGAGAGGGGTCTCCAATAACTTTGGCAAGGTGATTTCAAGCTCCACTCCTTTGTGCTCTTTGACAACTTCTACCTTTTTAGAAACTTCTTTGATTTCAACCTCTTCCTCTTGGTAGCTTTCTTCAAATTCAAACTCTTCTTCATCGCGTACCAAGGGCATGGGGGGTTGTGTCTCTTCTTCTTGAATCTCCATCTCTTGATTAACCTCTTCCAAGCCTTCTATTATGACATGCCTTGGAGGTTGTACACCCTCCTCAACATCAATTTCAAATACCTTGGAAGGAGGCTTTATGACTTGAATTTCCCATGGAGGTTCTGCATCTCCTAAGTCTTCAACCACTTCTTCCTCTTCAATAATTTCGGCTTCCTCCACTTGTTCCAGTACAAATTCATGCTCCTTACTGTCCACTGGAGTTTCTAATGTCTCCTTCATGCTACGTTCTTCATTAGATTGTCCACATGAAGCCATGGGGGTTCCTTGAGTGTTCGAACGTCCGGAAGGTAATTAACTTATTTCTTGCTCCAATTGATGAAGGGTTACATGAATTTGATCTACTATTTCCTTAAAAGGATCCCTTGACTCTTGCTCCTCCTTGATGATTACCTTTCCATGACAACTCCCTTCAATTACTCCTTCACCTTCAAGAGTCTCTTCTACCTTCACCTTTAGTGCCTCCTCTAGCTCCTTATGAAGTATGGGTTCGCGAAGACGATCGTCTCTCTCTAATTCCATATCAATAGCATAATTGGGATCATCTTGCTATTGGATTGGTGGATGTGGGTGTTCTTCCATAGATGGTGGTGATGGGATGAATGGATCATTATGTGGTTGAGATGGAAGTGCATTGGAGCTTGAGGGTTGTATATTGAAGGTATTTGGTGGTTCGATTTGGGCGGCGAGAGCTTGTATAGTAGAGTTTAGATCGGTAATGGCTTTCTCCATGGAGGGTTGGGGTGGATAAGAGGGTTTATTTGTTGGGAGAAGGGGTTCATGGTAGGAAGGTGGCTCATCTTGATAATGATAAGGAGATGGTGTATATTGAGGTGGTGGTTCTGCATATGGTTCATTTGGCTCATAAGATGGTTGGTATGGTGGGTACGGGTTAGGATCGTATGAGGGTGTTTGGTGGTAAGGGGCTCGTGAGAATGGTGGTCCAAAGCTATGTTGAGGGGGCTCATAGGCGTATGGTGGTTGTTGTTGATAATCAGAAGAATGCTCATCATAGCCATTGCCTTGATATGCATCACAGAACAGTTGTTGATAGTCCATTGGAGGTGGTTGTTGCCATGAGGGTTGATTAAATCCTTGTGGCTCCTCCCATCTTTGATTGTTCCAACCTTGATGCCTGTTCTCATTATAATCTCCTCTTCCTGCAACATAGTTGTAACCAGACTCATAGCCAAAGGGGTGAGAGTTTATAGTAGTAGAAGAAAATAAAGGGGAAAAAGGAGAAACAAATAAACAAGTAAAAGAAATATATATTTTTTTGAAGAATATTTACAATAACCAATAATAAGGCACACGTTTGCAATTCCCCGCTAACGGCGCCATTTTGACGTTAGGATTTTTACTAGTAAAGAATTTTATTAAAATAGTCGCGTTGTAGATATAGATTCTAAACCAACAGAAATCCCTTCGTGCAAACCTTTTGGTTGTCACAAGTAACAAACCCCTTTAAAATTGATAACCGAGTATTTAAACCTCGGGTCGTCTTCTCAAGGAATTGCAGGGAGGTATGTTCTTATTATTGGTTATAGAGATTGTAAATTGGGGTTTGAGAATGAAGAATTAATATGGAAAATAATTTAAATGGCAATTAAAATAAATAAATACTGTAAAGCAAACCCTTTGGCAAGGTATGAGAAATTGGAAGTCCAGACTTAGTTATTCTTATCAATAATAATGAAAGTTGAATCTTAATTCCACTTAGTTAACCTTTGCTAAAGCAAAGGAAAGTCAAGGGACTAATTAGTTTGACCTTCGAATCCTATTTATTTCCTAGGAAAAGGTTGGAATTATTGAAGTTCAGTTCAATTAGCAAAGATAACAGTTATCAATTATGTTGAGCTAAGATAACTCCTGAGTTACTGATTTCTTAACCAAGACCAAAAAGAAAAGGAATTAAATCTACTGGAATAAAAATGTCTTCAGATTGGGAATAATCAATAATATAAATAAAAGAAAGCAATATTAACTGAAATACCTCAAATAACATTAATTCGAAAGAGTAATCTGTAACACAGAAGAATTCATAAACTAAATTGAGAAAACAAGTAATGAAAAAGGAATATTGAACCTGATAAAAAGATAATCCTCAAGCAAATAAAATCCTAAATCTAAATCCTAATCATAAAGAGAGAGGAGAGAAACTCTTTCTCTAAAAACTACATCTAATCCTAAAATCGTAAATTATGAGAGCATGCTGAGTCTCTGTAAGTTCCCTGACTTTAATCTGTGTTTCTGGGCCAAAAACTGGTTTGAAATGCAGCCCAGAATCTCTGTCAGCGACTTTTGTAATTCTGCAGATCGCGCACGTCACGCGATTGCGTCATCCATGCGGACGCGTCATTCGCGTTTTTCCCTGCCACGCGTTCGCGTCATCCACGCTTCCGTGTCACTTGTGCTTTTCCAATCCGCGCGGTCGCGTGAGCCATGCGGCCGCGTCACTGCGGATTCCTTTTTCCGCGCGGTCGCGTCGCTGACGCGTACACGTCACTTCTCGCTGGTCAACTCCTCAATTTCTTGTGTTCCTGCCATTTTTGCAAGCTTCCTTCCCAATCTCTCACTCATTCATGCTCTATAAAGCCTGAAACACTTAACACACAGATCAAGGCATCGAATGGTAATAGGAGAAGATTAAGATTAGCTAAATTAAGACCAAAGAAGCATGTTTTCAATCATAGAACTAAACTAGGAAGGAATTGTAAAATCATGCAAATCATATGAATAAGTGGGTGAAAAGCTTTATAAAATCACTCAATTAAATACAATATAAACCATAAAATAGTGGTTTATCAATAGTTCTGTTATAGCTTCCATTCCTTGCAACAAAAGTAGAACTAAACTCAAAGCGAGAGGGGTGAGAATTCATAGTAGTTATCAGAAAATAGAAGGGAAAACAAAAACAAAGAAACAAGTAAAAGAGAAATATTTACAATAACCAATAATAAGGCATACATTTGCAATTGCTCGGCAACGGTGCCATTTTGAAGAGAGGAACTTTTGCGTGGTCTAGAATTCAGAATAAATTTCCGTTGCAAGTATAGCTTCTAAACCAACAAGAGTCCTTTCTTACAAACGTTTTGGTTGTCACAAGTAACAAACTCAATAAAATTTATAAACCGAAGTATTCAAACCTCGGGTCATCTTCTCAAGAAATTGCAGGGAGCTGTGTTTTATTATTGATTATGGAAAACAAGGTTTTGGGATTTAAAAAGGGTTTTTTGAGCAGAAGAATTTGATTGCAAGAATTAATAAATTAATAACTAATAAAACTCTTGTCAAGGTATGAGAATTGGAAATCCTATCCTAGTTATCCTTATCAGGTGTGATGAAAATTGGATTTTAATCCCACTTAGTTAACCTTTACTAAATAAAGGAAGGTCAAATGGACTGATCAGTTTGATCCTCAAGTCCTAGTCAATCCCTGTGGGAGGACTAGCTTTAGAGCGATCTAGATCAATTAGAATCTACCAACTTCAACCACTGATGAGTTTGACAACTCAAGAGTTACCAATTTATCAACCAAAACCAAGAATATAGAAAGCTAAATTAAAATCATAAATAACTGGAATACCTCAAATTAAATTGAATGGAGATGTCAATTCTAACATGGAAAAGTTCATAAGCCAATTGGGCAACATAAATCAAGTACAAATAAAAGCTTCAGAGTGAACAAAAATAGAAGAGAAACATAAATTATTGAACCTGGTATGAAGAAACAATCCTAATGACTAAAGGAGATCCTAATCCTAAAACCTAAGAGAGAGGAGAGAATCTCTCTCTCTAAAAACTACATCTAAACTATGAAAAATGTGTATTATGAATGTATGATTTCATGTATTAATAGATTCCCCCACTTTATAGCCTCTAATATGTGTTTTTTAGGCCGAGAACTGGGTCAGAAATAGCCCATCCAGAAATCGCTGATTGTGAAATCTGGTTCGTACAGGTCGCGGCAAAGTGACGCAGAGGCGTCATCCACGCGTTTGCGTGGATTGAGATTTTGCAAATGCGACGCGGGCACGTCATCCACGCGTTCGCATCACCTAAATTCGGGGCAGCTATGATAAATTATATATCGTTGCGAAGCCCCAGATGTTAGCTTTTCAACGCAACTAGAACCATCTCATTTGGATCTCTGTATCTCAAGTTATGACCATTTGAGTGAAAAGAGGTCAGGTTGGACAGCTTAGCAGTTTCTTCAACTTCTTGTATTCCTTCCACTTTTCCATGCTTCCTTTCCATCTTCTGAGCCATTCATGCCTTGTAATCCCCGAAATCACTTAACACACATATCAAGGCATCAAATGATAACAAGAGAGGATTTAAATAAAAGAAAATAAAAGGCAAAGAAGCATGTTTTCAATCATAGCACAAAATCAGGAACGAGAATGTAAATCTATGCAAATCATATGAATAAGTGTATGAAAGATTAATAAAATCCACTCAATTGAGCACAAGATAAATCATAAAATAGTGGTTTATCACGACGCGTACGCGTGTGTCATGCATACGCGTGCATGGCAAACCAGAGAGCGACGACGCATATGCGTTAGGCACCTGTACGCATGGGTTGACTTGTGCCTCAGGAACAAGTCTGGCATACTTCAGGCACAACTCTCGGGTAAAGGTATGGAGGGGTGAAACTTTTGGATCCACGCTTACGCGTGGGAGACGCGTGTGCGTGGATGGTCGAAAAACTTAGATCCACGCGTGCGCGTGGGTGACGCGTACGCGTGGGTTGGTGCTCTATTTTTCAAAATTTTTCATGTTCTTGCACCAAACCAAACATTCCAAACCTCCAAACAGCTACCAAAACACCATAAAACCTTATTTATCATACTAGACTACTAAATAAAGTCAAGATACCAATCAAAATATGAAATTAACTAATTATCAATATGTACAAAAAGGGAAAATGAAAGGATTTTACCATGGTGGAATGTATCCCACCTAGCACTTTTGTTTATTGTCCTTAAGTTGGACTTATGGAGAGCTCCTCATCAAGGTGGATTGTGCTTAAATTCATCTTCGAACATCCATCAATACTTGGACTTCCAATAAGCTCCATTCTTCAAAATTAATGTCTCGAAGCTTCGATGGAGTTCCTCACAAGCCATGGGCTCCCAAAGTTGATCCTCATCTTGTAATCCAGGATCCCACACTTTATTTTCACACCCGTCTTGAGGTTGGTCATCATTATTCCATCCAGGTGGCAAGCAAGATGAATTCTCAATGACGTGACCAATAACGCCAGAACTAGCACAAAAGTAGGAGTTAAACACCCAAACTGGCACAAAAGCTGGCGTTTAACTCCAAGAAAAGTCTCTACACATGAAAGCTTCAATGCTCAGCCCAAGCACACACCAAGTGGGCCCGGAAGTGGATTTTTATGTCATTTACTCATTTTTGTAAACCCTAAGCTACTAGTTCTCTATAAATAGGACCTTTTGCTATTGTATTTTCATCTTGGTTCTTCTGGTTCCCTCTTTGGGGCCAAAGCCAATGATCACCATTATCACTTATGTATTTTCAACGGTGGAGTTTCTACACACCATAGATTAAGGTGTGGAGCTCTGCTATACCTCGAGTATTAATGCAATTACTATTGTTCTTCTATTCAATTCAGCTTATTCTTGTTCTAAGATATCACTTGTTCCTCAACTTGATGAATGTGATGATCATCATTCTCACCTATGAACATGTGCCTGACAACCACCTCCGTTCTACCTTAGATTGAGTGGATATCTCTTGAATTCCTTAATCAGAATCTTCGTGGTATAAGCTAGAATTGATGGTGGCATTCTTGAGAATCCGGAAGGTCTAAACCTTGTCTGTGGTATTCTGAGTAGGATTCAAAGATTGAATGACTGTGACGAGCTTCAAACTCGCGATTGTGGGGCGTTAGTGACAGACGCAAAAGAATCACTGGATTCTATTCCGACATGATCGAGAACCGACAGATGAATAGCCGTGCTGTGACAGAGCGCGTTGAACATTTTCACTGAGAGGACGGGACTGTAGCCATTGACAACGGTGATGCCCAACATACAGCTTGCCATGGAAAGGAGTAAGAAGGATTGGATGAAGACAGTAGGAAAGCAAAGAGACAGAAGGGACAAAGCATCTCCATACGCTTATCTGAAATTCTCACCAATGAATTACATAAGTATCTCTATCTTTATTTTATGTTTTATTTATCTTTTAATCATTAATCCTCCATAACCATTTGAATCCGCCTGACTGAAATTTACAAGATGACCATAGCTTGCTTCATACCAACAATCTCCGTGGGATCGACCCTTACTCACGTAAGGTTTATTACTTGGACGACCCAGTGCACTTGCTGGTTAGTTGTGCGAAGTTGTGATAAAGAGTTGAGATTGCAATTGAGCGTACCATGTTGATGGCGCCATTGATGATCACAATTTCGTGCACCAAGTTTTTGGCACCGTTGCCGGGGATTGTTTGAGTTTGGACAACTGACGGTTCATCTTGTTGCTTAGATTAGGTAATTTTATTTTATCTTGTTCTTCAGAGTTCTTAAGAATGAATTCTAGAGTTTCAGATGATGTTTTCATCATCACCAAAGCTGATTGATTCTCGTCAATTTAGCTCTTGAATGTAATGTCCTGCTGAAGCTTGGCTAGCCATGTCTAATCTTTTTTAGGCTAAAGCTTTAGACTAACATTGCATGATTCCTGGAAATTCTTATTAAGAATTTTGATATCCTTATTTGCTTTTCCACTCAGTTTTCAAAAAATCCAAAAAATATAAAATCTTAAAACAAAAAATAATTTTATGTTTCTTGTTTGAGTCTAGTGTCTAATTTTTATGTTTGGTGTCCAATGCATGTTTTTAGTCTTCTAATTTTCGAAAATTACATGCATTATATTCTTCATTGATCTTCAAGTTGTTCTTGATGATTTCCTTGCTCTGATCTTTAAATTCTCTTATCTTGAGTGTTTTGTTGTTTCTCGTATGCATTCTCAAGTTATTAGTGTCAATAGTATACAAACTTCTAAGTTTGGTGTCTTGCATGCATTGTTTATTTGATTTTAGTTGCATTTTGATTATTCCTCATCATTAAAAATTCAAAAAAAATTTTAATTTGTGTCTTTTCAAGTCAATAATACAGAGAATTGAAGATTCAGAACATGCAGCAGAGGAATTACACAGAAAAAGCTGGGCGTTCAAAACACCCAGTGAAGAAGGAAAATTGGCATTTAAACGCCAGCCAGGGTACCTGACTGGGCGTTTAACGCCCAAAAGGGTAGCATTTTGGGCGTTAAACGCCAGAATGGATACCATTCTTGGCATTTAACGCCAGGATGGCACAAGAGGGAAGATTTTGTTTTTAATTCAGATTTTTTTTCAAGTTTTTATAATTTTTCAAAATCAAATCTTTTTCAAATCATAGCTTTTCAATCACATCTTTTCAAAATCAATTTCTTTCCATTTTTCAAAAATACTTGCTAAGAATTAATAATTTGATTTAACATTTCAAGTATATTGCCTTTTCTGTTGAGAAAGGTTTAATGTCTGAAACATATCTTTTAAATTTCTTGTTAGCCAAGTCATTAATTTTAAAAATCAAATCTTTTTAAATTATTTTTCAATCATATCTTTATAATCACATCTTTTTCAAAATAGTTTTCAATCATATCTTTTTGATTTCTAATTTCAAAATCTTTTTCAAAAATCACTTTATTTCTTTCCCAACTTTAATTTTCGAAAATTTTTCCCCTCTTCTCACATCCTTCTATTTATGGACTAACACTCCTCCTCAATGCACAATTTGAACTCTATCCCTCTTGATAACTTCGAATTTTTCTACCTCCTCCTTCTATTCTTCTTTTCCTCTGACACCTCAAGGAATCTCTATACTGTGATATAGAGGATTCCATATTTTCTTGTTCTCTTCTCTTTCATATGAGCAGGAGCAAAGACAAAAGCATTCTTGTTGAGGCTGACCCTGAACCTAAAAGAACCTTGAAGCGAAAGCTAAGAGAAGCTAAAGCACTACTCTCTGTAGAGGACCTAACAGAAATCTTCAAACAAGAAGAAACCATGGCAGCTAAAAACAAGAACAATGCCAACAATGCAATGAAGGTGCTGGGTGACTTTACTGCACCTACTCCTAACTTCTATGGGAGAAGCATCTCTATCCCTGCCATTGGAGCAAACAACTTTGAGCTTAGGCCTCAATTAGTTTCTCTAATGCAACAGAATCGCAAGTTCTATAGACTTCCATTGGAAGATCCTCATCAGTTTTTAGCTGAATTCTTGCAAATCTGTGACACTGTCAAGACCCATGGGATTGACCCTGAGGTCTGCAGACTTATGCAATTCCCTTTTGCTGTAAGAGACAGAACTAGGATATGGTTGGACTCACAACCTAAAGAAAGCCTGAACTCTTGGGAAAAGCTAGTCAATGCCTTCTTGGCAAAGTTCTTTCTACCTCAAAAATTGAGTAAGCTTAGAGTGGAAGTCCAAACCTTCAGATAGAAGGAAGGTGAATCCCTCTATGAAGCTTGGGAAAGATACAAACAATTGATCAGAAAGTGTCCTTCTGACATGCTTTTTGAATAGAGCATCATAGATATCTTCTATGATGGTCTGTCTGAACTGTCCAAGATGTCATTGGATAGCTCTGCTAGAGGATCTCTTCATCTGAAGAAGACGCCTGTAGAAGCTCAAGAACTCATTGAAATGGTTGCAAATAACCAATTCATGTACACTTCTGAAAGGAATCCTGTGAACAATGGGACGAATCAGAAGAAAGGAGTTCTTGAGATTGATACTCTGAATGCCATATTGGCTCAGAACAAAATATTGACTCAGCAAGTCAATATGATTTCTCAAAGTCTATCTGGAATGCAAGTTGCACCAGGCAGTACTAAGGACGCTTCATCTGAAGAAGAAGCTTATGATCTTGAGAACCCATCAATGGAAGAGGTGAATTACATGGAAGAACCCTATGAAAACACCTATAATCCTTCATGGAGAAATCATCCAAATCTCTCATGGAAGGATCAACAGAGACCTCAACAAGGTTTCAACAACAATAATGGTGGAAGAAACAGGTTTAGCAACGGCAAGCCTTTTCCATCATCTTCTCAGCAACAGACAGAGAATTCTAAGCAGAGCCACTCTGACTTAGCAACCATGGTCTCTGATCTAATCAAAACCACTCAAAGTTCCATGACTAAAACAAGGTCCTCCATTAGAAACTTGGAGGCACAAGTGGGTCAGCTGAGTAAGAAAGTTACTGAACTCCCTCCTAGTACTCTTCCAAGCAATACAGAAGAGAATCCAAAAGGAGAGTGTAAGGCCATCAACATGGCCGAATTTGGAGAGGAGGAAGAGGCAGTGATCGCCACTGAGGAAGACCTCAATGGACGTCCACTGGCCTCCAATGAGTTCGCAATTAGGAACCATGGGAATCTGAGGCTCACACTGAGACCATAGAGAATCCATTGGATTTACTTCTGCCATTCATGAGCTCTGATGAGTATTCTTCCTCTGAAAAGGACGAAGATGTCACTGAAGAGCAAGTTGCTAAGTACCTTGGAGCAATCATGAAGCTAAATGACAAGTTATTTGGTAATGAGACTTGGGAGGATGAACCCCCTTTGCTCACCAAAGAACTGGATGACTTGACTAGGCAGAGATTACCTCAAAAGAGACAGGACCCTGGGAAGTTCTCAATACCTTGTACGGTAGGCACCATGACCTTCAAAAAGGCTCTGTGTGACCTAGGGTCAAGCATAAACCTCATGCCTCTCCTTGTAATGGAGAAGCTAGGGATCTTTGAGGTACAAGCTACAAGAATCTCACTAAAGATGGCAGACAATTCAAGAAAACAAGCTTATGGACTTGTAGAGGATGTTCTGGTGAAAATTGGAGACCATTACATCCCTGCTGATTTCATAGTCCTAGAGACTGGAAAGTGCATGGATGAATCCATCATCCTTTGCAGACCCTTCTTTGTGTTTAAGGCTCAAGGATATCCTTTTGTAACCATGGAGAGGAAGCATGAAGAGCTTCTCTCAAAATAGAGTCAAACAGAGCCCCCACAGTCAAACTCTAAGTTTAGTGTTGGGAGGCCACAACCAAATTCTAAGTTTGGTGTTGAACCCCCACATTCAAACTCTAAGTTTGGTGTTGGGAGGTTCCAACATTGCTTTGAACATCTGTGAGGCTCCATGAGGGCCCACTGTCAAGCTACTGACATTAAAGAAGTGCTTGTTGGGAGGCAACCTAATGTTATATTTATCTATTTTCCTTTTGTTATTTTATGTTTTCTGTAGGTTGATGATCATGTGAAGTCATAGAATGAAAAATAGAAAAAAAAAATAGCACACCCTGGAGGAAAACTTGCTGGCATTTAAACGCCAGTGAAGACAGCAAAATGGGCGTTTAACGCCCAGTCTAGCACCATTCTGGGCGTTTAACGCCAGAAAGGGGCACTGGTGCACAAAATTGTGATCATCAATGGCGCCATCAACATGGTACGCTCAATTGCAATCTCAACTCTTTATCACAACTTCGCAAAACTAACCAGCAAGTGCACTGGGTCGTCCAAGTAATAAACCTTACGCGAGTAAGGGTCGATCCCACGGAGATTGTTGGTATGAAGCAAGCTATGGTCATCTTGTAAATCTCAGTCAGGCGGATTCAAATGGTTATGGAGGATTGATAATTAAAAGATGAATAAAACATAAAATAAAGATAAAGATACTTATGTAATTCATTGGTGAAAATTTCAGATAAGCGTATGGAGATGCTTTGTCCCTTCCGTCTCTCTGCTTTCCTACAGTTTTCATCCAATCCTTCTTACTCCTTTCCATGGCAAGTTGTATGTTGGGCATCACCATTGTCAATGGCTACAGTCCCGTCCTCTCAGTGAAAAAGTTCAACGCGCTATGTCACAGCACGGCTATTCATCTGTCTGTCACTAACGCCCCACAATCGCGAGTTTGAAGCTCGTTATAGTCATTCAATCCCTGAATCCTACTCAGAATACCACAGACAAGGTTTAGACCTTCTGGATTCTCAAGAATGGCCGCCAATGAATTCTAGCTTATACCACAAAGATTCTGATTAAGGAATCCAAGAGATATCCACTCAATCTAAGGTAGAACGGAGGTGGTTGTCAGGCACACGTTCGTAGGTGAGAATGATGATGAGTGTCACGGATCATCACAGTCATCAAGTTGAGGAACAAGTGATATCTTAGAATAAGAATAAGCTGAATTGAATAGAAGAACAATAGTAATTGCATTAATACTCGAGGTATAGCAGAGCTCCATACCTTAATCTATGGTGTGTAGAAACTCTACCGTTGAAAATACATAAGAACAAGGTCTAGGCATGGCCGAATGGCCAGCCTCCCAAAGAGGGTTCAATCATAAAAACATGATCAAAAGATGATCCAAAGATTGCAAGATTCCAAGATTGAAAGATTCTCTAAATACAATAGCAAAAGGTCCTATTTATAGAGAACTAATAGCCTAGGGTTTACAGAAATGAGTAAATGACGTAAAAATCCACATCCGGGCCCACTTGGTGTGTGCTTGGGCTGAGCATTGAAGCTTCCATGTGTAGAGACTTTTCTTGGAGTTAAACGCCAGCTTTTGTGCCAGTTTGGGTGTTTAACTCCCACTTTTGTGCCTGTTCCGGCGTTTAACGCCGGGAATTCTGAAGCTGACTTGGAATGCCTGTTTGGGCCATCAAATCTCAGAAAAAGTATAGACTATTATATAATGCTGGAAAGCCCTGGATGTCTACTTTCCAACGCAATTAAGAGCGCACCAATTGGGTTTCTGTAGCTCCAGAAAATCCACTTTGAGTGCAGGAAGGTCAGAATCTAACAGCATCTACAGCCCTTTTCAGCCTCTGAATCAGATTTTTGCTTAGGTCCCTCAATTTCAGCCAAAAAATACCTGAAGTCACAGAAAAGCACACAAACTCATAGTAATGTCCAGAAAAGTGAATTTTAAATAAAAACTAATAAAAATATAATAAAAACTAACTAAAACATACTAAAAGCATACTAAAAACAATGCCAAAAAGCGTATAAATTATCCGCTCATCACAACACCAAACTTAAATTGTTGCTTGTCCCCAAGCAACTGAAAATCAAATAGGATAAAAAGAAGAGAATATACAATGAATTCCAAAAACATCTATGAAGATCAGTATTAATTAGATGAGCGGGGCTTTTAGCTTTTTGCCTCTGAACAGTTTTGGCATCTCACTTTATCCTTTGAAGTTCAGAATGATTGGCTTTTGTAGGAACTCAGAATCTGGATAGTGTTATTGATTCTCCTAGTTAAGTATGATGATTCTTGAACACAGCTACTTTATGAGTCTTGGCCGTGGCCCAAAGCACTCTGTTTTCCAATCTTATCACCGGATACATCCATGCCACAGACACATAACTGGGTGAACCTTTTCAGATTGTGACTCAGCTTTGCTAGAGTCCCCAATTAGAGGTGTCCAGGGTTCTTAAGCACACTCTTTTTGCTTTGGATCATGACTTTAACCGCTCAGTCTCAAGTTTTCACTTGACATCTTCACACCACAAGCCCATGGTTAGGGACAGCTTGGTTTAGCCGCTTAAGCCAGGATATTATTCCTGTAGGCCCTTCTATCCACTGATGCTCAAAGCCTTGGATCCTTTTTATTATCCTTGCCTTTTGGTTTAAAGGGCTATTGGCTTTTTCTTCTTGTTCTTTTTAATTTTTTTTTGAATTCACTGTTTTTTCTTGCTTCAAGAATCATTTTTATGATTTTTCAGATCCTTAGTAACATGTCTCCTTTTTCATCATTCTTTCAAGAGCCAACAATTTTAACATTCATGAACAACAAATTCAAAAGACATATGCACTGTTCAAGCATACATTCAGAAATCAAAAGTATTGCCACCACATCAAAATAATTAATCTGTTATAAAATTTGAAATTCATGCAATTTTTCTCTTTTTCAATTAAGAACATTTTTCATTTAAGAAAGGTGATGGATTCATAGGACATTCATAACTTTAAGGCATAGGCATTAAGACACTAATGATCATAAGACACAAACAAAAATAAACCATAAAGCATAATTTTTGAAAAATAGAAAAATAAAGAACAAGGAAATTAAAGAATGGGTCCACCTTAGTGATGGCGGCTTGTTCTTCCTCTGGAAGATCTTATGGAGTGCTTAAACTCCTTAATGTCTCTTCCTTGCCTTTGTTGCTCCTCTCTCATGATTCTTTGATCTTCTCTAATTTCATGGAGGAGGATGGAATGTTCTTGGTGCTCCACCCTTAGTTGTCCCATGTTGGAACTCAATTCTCCTAGGGAGGTGTTGATTTGCTCCCAATAGTTTTGTGGAGGAAAGTGCATCCCTTGAGGCATCTCAAGGATTTCATGATGAGGAATTTCCTCATGTCCATGAGTGGGAATCTTGTTTGCTCCATCCTCTTCTTAGTGATGGGCTTGTCCTCATCAATGAGGATGTCTCCCTCTATGTTAATTCCAACTGAATTACAGAGGTGACAAATGAGATGAGGGAAGGCTAACCTTGCCAAGGTAGAGGACTTGTCCGCCACCTTATAAAGTTCTTGGGATATAACCTCATGAACTTCTACTTCCTCTCCAATCATGATGCTATGAATCATGATAGCCCGGTCTATAGTAGCTTCAGACCGGTTGCTAGTGGAATGATTGAGCGTTGGATAAACTCCAACCATCCCCTAGCCACGAGCTTGAGGTCATGCCTTCTCAGTTGAACCGGCTTCCCTCTTGAATCTCTCTTCCATTGAGCGCCCTCTTCACAAATGTCTATGAGGACTTGGTTCAACCTTTGATCAAAGTTGACCCTTCTAGTGTAGGGGTGTTCATCTCCTTGCATCATGGGCAAGTTGAATGCCAACCTTACATTTTTCGGACTAAAATCTAAGCATTTCCCCCGAACCATTGTAAGCCAATTCTTTGGGTCCAGGTTCACACTTTGATCAAGGTTCTTGGTGATCCATGCATTGGCATAGGACTCTTGAACCATTAAGATTCTAACTTGTTGAATGGGGTTGGTAAGAACTTCCCAACCTCTTCTTCGGATCTCATGTTGGATCTCCGGATATTCAATCTTTTTGAGTTTGAAAGGGACCTCGGGGATCACCTTCTTCATGGCCACAACTTCATAGAAGTGGTCTTGATGCACCCTTGAGATGAATCTCTCCATCTCCCATGACTCGAAGGTGGAAGCTTTTGCCTTTCCTTTCCTCTTTCTAGATGTTTCTCCAGCCTTAGGTGCCATAAATGGTTATGGAAAAACAAAAAGCAACACTTTTACCACACCAAACTTAGAAGGTTTGCTCGTCCTCGAGCAAAAGAAGAAAGAAAGGAGAAGAAGAAGAAAATGGAGGAGATGGAGGGGGCTTTGTAGTTCAGCCAAGGGGGAGAAGTAGTGTTTAGGTTGTGTGAAAATGAAGGAGTGAAGAAGGGTTTATATAAGGGTGGAAAGAGGGGTAGGGTTCGGCCATTATGGGTGGGTTTGGGAGGGAAAGTGGTTTGAATTTGGATGGTGGGGTAGGTGGGGCTTTATGAAGGATGGATGTGAGTGGTGAAAATAATGATAGGTGATTGGTGAATGGGTGAAGAAAAGAGAGAGTGGTGGGGTAGATGGGGATCCTGTGGGGTCCACAGATCCTGAGGTGTCAAGGATAGCTCATCCTTGCACCAAGTGGCCTGAAAAACACCCTTTCTGCCAATCTTGGCATTAAACATCGGGCTGCTGCCCTTTTTGGCGTGAAACGCCAGCCTGGTGCCCCTTTCTGGCGTTAAACGCCAGTCTGGTGCCAGACTGGACGTTAAACGCCCATTTGCTGCCCTTACTGGCGTTTAAACGCCAACAAGCTCTTCTTCTAGGGTGTGCTGCTTTTCTTTCTGTTTTTCATTCTATTTTTGCTTTTTTAATTGTTTTTGTGACTTCACATGATCATCAACCTATAGAAAACATAAAATAACAATGGAAAATAGATAAATATAACATTGGGTTGCCTCCCAACAAGCGCTTCTTTAATGTCAGTAGCTTGACAGTGGGCCCTCATGGAGCCTCACAGATGTTCAGAGTAATGTTGGAACCTTCTAACACCAAACTTAGAGTTTGAATGTGGGGGTTAAACACCAAACCTAGAATTTGGTTGTGGCCTCCCAACACCAAACTTAGAGTTTGACTGTGGGGGCTCTGTTTGACTCTGTTTTGAGAGAAGCTCTTCATGCTTCCTCTCCATGGTTACAGAGGGATATCCTTGAGCCTTAAACACAAAGGATTCTTCATTCACTTGAATGATCAATTCTCCTCTGTCAACATCAATCACAGCCTTTGCTGTGGCTAGGAAGGGTCTGCCAAGGATGATGGATTCATCTATGCACTTCCTAGTCTCTAGGACTATGAAATCAACAGGGATGTAATGGTCTTCAATCTTTATCAGAACATCCTCTACAAGTCCATAAGCTTGTTTTCTTGAATTGTCTGCCATCTCTAGTGAGATTCTTGCAGCTTGTACCTCAAAGATCCCTAGCTTCTTCATTACAGAGAGAGGCATGAGGTTTATGCTTGACCCTAGGTCACACAAAGCCTTCTCAAAGGTCATGGTGCCTAATGTACAAGGTATTGAGAACTTCCCAGGGTCCTGTCTCTTTGAGGTAATCTCTGCCTAGTCAAGTCATCCAGTTCTTTGGTGAGCAAAGGGGGTTCATCCTCCCAAGTCTCATTACCAAATAACTTGTCATTTAGCTTCATGATTGCTCCAAGGTACTTAGCAACTTGCTCTTTGGTGACATCTTCTTCCTCTTCAGAGGAAGAATACTCTGAGCTCGTGAATGGTAGAACTAAATCCAATGGAATCTCTATGGTCTCAGTGTGAGCCTCAGATTCCCATGGTTCCTCATGAGGGAACTCATTGGAGGCCAGTGGACGTCCATTGAGGTCTTCCTCAGTGGCGATCACTGCCTCTTCCTCCTCTCCAAATTCGGCCATGTTGATGGCCTTACACTCTCCTTTTGGATTCTCTTCTGTATTGCTTGGAGGGAGTTCAGTAACTTTCTTACTCAGCTGACCCACTTGTGCCTCCAAGTTTCTAATGGAGGACCTTGTTTCAGTCATGAAACTTTGAGTGGTTTTGATTAGATCAGAGACCATGGTTGCTAAGTCAGAGTGGCTCTGCTTAGAATTCTCTGTCTGTTGCTGAGAAGATGATGGAAAAGGCTTGCCATTGCTAAACCTGTTTCTTCCACCATTATTGTTGTTGAAACCTTGTTGAGGTCTCTGTTGATCCTTCCATGAGAGATTTGGATGATTTCTCCATGAAGGATTATAGGTGTTTCCATAGGGTTCTCCTACGTAATTCACCTCTTTCATTGATGGGTTCTCAGGATCATAAGCTTCTTCTTCAGATGAAGCGTCCTTAGTACTGCCTGGTGCAGCTTCCATTCTAGACAGACTTTGAGAAATCATATTGACTTGCTGAGTTAATATTTTGTTCTGAGCCAATATGGCATTCAGAGTATCAATCTCAAGAACTCCTTTCTTCTGATTCGTCCCATTGTTCACAGGATTCCCTTCAGAAGTGTACATGAATTGGTTACTTGCAACTATTTCAATGAGTTCTTGAGCTTCTACAGGTGTCTTCTTCAGATGAAGAGATCCTCTAGCAGAGCTGTCCAATGACATCTTGAACAGTTCAGACAGACCATCATAAAAGATACCTATGATGCTCCATTCAAAAAGCATGTCGGAAGGACACTTTCTAATCAATTGTTTGTATCTTTCCCAAGCTTCATAGAGGGATTCACCTTCCTTCTGTCTGAAGGTTTGGACTTCCACTCTAAGCTTACTCAATTTTTGAGGTGGAAAGAACTTTGCCAAGAAGGCATTGACTAGCTTTTCCCAAGAGTTCAGGCTTTCTTTAGGTTGTGAGTCTAACCATATCCTATCTCTGTCTCTTACAACAAAAGGGAATAGCATAAGTCTGTAGACCTCAGGGTCAACCCCATTGGTCTTGACAGTGTCACAGATTTGCAAGAATTCAACTAAAAACTGATGAGGATCTTCCAATGGAAGTCCATGGAACTTGCAATTCTGTTGCATTAAAGAAACTAATTGAGGCTTAAGCTCAAAGTTGTTTGCTCCAATGGCAGGGATAGAGATGCTTCTCCCATAGAAGTCGGGAGTAGGTGCAGCAAAGTCACCCAGCACCTTCGTTGCATTGTTTGCATTGTTGTTGTTTTCGGCTACCATGTCTTCTTCTTGTTTGAAGATTTCTGTTAGGTCCTCTACAGAGAGTAGTGCTTTAGCTTCTCTTAGCTTTCGCTTCAAGGTCCTTTCAGGTTCAGGGTCAGCCTCAGCAAGAATGCTTTTGTCTTTGCTCCTACTCATATGAAAGAGAAGAGAACAAGAAAATATGGAATCCTCTATGTCACAGTATAGAGATTCCTTGAGATGTCAGAGGAAAAGAATAATAGAAGGAGGAGGTAGAAGAAGAAGAATTCGAACTTATCAAGAGAGATAGGGTTCGAATTGTTGATAGTGGAGGAGTGTTAGTCCTTAAATAGAAGGATGTAAGAAGAGGGGAAGAATTTTCAAAAATAAACTAAAAGATTTTGAAGAAATTTTGAAAATTTGAAGAATGATTTTCGAAAATTAAAGTTGGGAAAGAAATAAAGTGATTTTTGAAAAAGATTTTGAACTTAGAAATCAAAAAGATTGAAAATTATTTGGAAAAAGATGTGATTAAGAAGATATGATTGAAGAGTTATGGTTTTAAAAAGATATGATTGAAAAGATATGATTGAGAAACAATTTAAAAAGATTTGATTTTTAAAATTAATGACTTGGCTAACAAGAAATTTAAAGGATATGATTCAAACATTAAACCTTTCTTAACAGAAAAGGCAACATATTTGAAATGTTGAATCAAATCATTAATTGTAGGCAAGTATTTTTGAGAATGGAAATAAATTGATTTTGAAAATATATGATTGAAAAGATATGGTTTGAAAAAGATTTGATTTTGAAAAATTATGAAAACTTGAAAAGAATTTGAATTAAAAACAAAATCTTCCCTCTTGTATCATCCTGGCGTTAAACGCCCAGAATGGTATCCATTCTGGCATTTAATGCCTAAAATGCTACCCTTTTGGGCGTTAAACGCCCAGCCAGGTACCCTGGCTGGCATTTAAACGCCAGTTTTCCTTCTTCACTAGGCGTTTTGAACGCTCAGCTTTTTCTGTGTAATTTCTCTGCTGCATGTTCTGAATCTTCAATTCTCTGTATTATTGACTTGAAAAGACACAAATTAAAAATTTTTTGAATTTTTAATGATGAAGAATAATCGAAATGCCACTAAGATCAAATAAACAATGCATGCAAGACACCAAACTTAGAAGTTTGTATACTATTGACACTAACAAATTGAGAATGCATATGACAAGTTTGAATACTATTAACATGGTACGCTCAATTGCAATCTCAACTCTTTATCACAACTTCACACAACTAACCAGCAAGTGCACTGGGTCGTCCAAGTAATAAACCTTACGCGAGTAAGGGTTGATCCCACGGAGATTGTTGGTATGAAGCAAGCTATGGTCATCTTGTAAATCTCAGTCAGGCGGATTCAAATGGTTATGGAGGATTGATAATTAAAAGATGAATAAAACATAAAATAAAGATAAAGATACTTATGTAATTCATTGGTGAGAATTTCAGATAAGCGTATCGAGATGCTTTGTCCCTTTCGTCTCTCTGCTTTCCTATTGTTTTCTTGCAATCCTTCTTACTCCTTTCCATGGCAAGTTGTATGTTGGGTATCACCGTTGTCAATGGCTACAGTCCCGTCCTCTAAGTGAAAATGTTCAACGCGCTCTGTCACAGCACGGCTATTCATCTGTCGGTTCTCGATCATGTCGGAATAGAATCCAATGATTCTTTTGCGTCTGTCACTAACGCCCCACAATCGCGAGTTTGAAGCTCGTCACAGTCATTCAATCCCTGAATCCTACTCAGAATACCACAGACAAGGTTTAGACCTTCCGAATTCTCAAGAATGGCCGCCAATGGATTCTAGCTTATACCACGAAGATTCTGATTAAGGAATCCAAGAGATATCCACTCAATCTAAGGTAGAACGGAGGTGGTTGTCAGGCACACGTTCATAGGTGAGAATGATGATGAGTGTCACAGATCATCACATTTATCAAGTTGAGGAACAAGTGATATCTTAGAACAAGAATAAGCTGAATTGAATAGAAGAATAATAGTAATTGCATTAATACTTGAGGTACAGCCGAGCTCCACACCTTAATCTAGGGTGTGTAGAAACTCTACCATTGAAAATACATAAGAACAAGGTCTAGGCATGGCCGAATAGCCAGCCTCCCAAAGAGGGTTCAATCATAAAAACATGATCAAAAGATGATCCGAAGATTGCAAGATTCCAAGATTGAAAGATTCTCTAAATACAATAGCAAAAGGTCCTATTTATAGAGAACTAGTAGCCTAGGGTTTACAGAAATGAGTAAATGACGTAAAAATCCACTTTTGGGCCCACTTGGTGTGTGCTTGGGCTGAGCATTGAAGCTTTCATGTGTAAAGACTTTTCTTGGAGTTAAACGCCAGCTTTTGTGCCAGTTTGGGCATTTAACTCCCACTTTTGTGCCAGTTCCGGCGTTTAACACCGGGAATTCTGAAGCTGACTTGGAACGCCTGTTTGGGCCATCAAATCTAGGGCAAAGTATGGACTATTATATATTGCTGGAAAGCCCTGGATGTCTACTTTCCAACGCAATTAAGAGCGCACCAATTGGCTTCTATAGCTCCAAAAAATCCACTTTGAGTGCAGGGAGGTCAGAATCCAACAGCATCTGCAGCCCTTTTCAGCCTCTGAATCAGATTTTTGCTCAGGTCCCTCAATTTTAGCCAGAAAATACCTGAAATCACAGAAAAACACACAAACTCATGGTAAAGTCCAGAAAAGTGAATTTTAAATAAAAACTAATAAAAATATAATAAAAACAAACTAAAACATACTAAAAGCATACTAAAAGCAATGCCAAAAAACGTATAAATTATCCGCTCATCAGGCACCAGACTGGCGTTCAACGCCAGGAATGGGCAAGAAGCTGGTGTTAAACGCCAGAAAAGGACAGCAGCCCGGCGTTTAATGCCAGGATTGGCAGAAGGGGCGTTTTGCACGCCACTTGGTGCAGGGATGAGTTATCCTTGACACCTCAGGATCTGAGGACCCCACAGGATCCCCACCTACCCTACCACTCTCTCTCTTCTTCACCCATTCACCAATCACCTCAATACCTCTTCCCCAAAACCCCTCACCTATCAAATCCCACCATTCTCTTCATCAATCACATCCATCCTTCATAAAACCCCACCTACCTCACCATCCAAATTCAAACCACTTTCCCTCCCAAACACACCCATAATGGCCGAACCCTACCCCTTTCTCCACCCCTATATAAACCCTACTTCACTCCTTCATTTTCACACAACCTAAACACTACTTCTCCCCCTCCATCTCCTTTATTTCCTCTTCTTGTACTCTTTTCTTTCCTCTTTTGCTCGAGGACGAGCAAACCTTCTAAGTTTTGGTGTGGTAAAAGCGTTGCTTTTTATTTTTCCATAACCATTTATGGCACCTAAGGCTGGAGAAACCTCTAGAAAGAGGAAAAAGAAGGCAAAAGCTTCCACCTCCGAGTCATGAGAGATGGAGAGATTCATCTCAAGGGTGCATCAAGACCACTTCTATGAAGTTGTGGCCATGAAGAAGGTGATCCCCAGGGTCCCTTTCAAAACTCAAAAAGAGTGAATATCCGGAGATCCGACATGAGATCCAAAGAAGAGGTTGGGAAGTTCTTACCAACCCCATTCAACAAGTCGGAATCTTAATGGTTCAAGAGTTCTATGCCAATGCATGGATCACCAAGAACCATTATCAAAGTGTGAACCCGGACCCAAAGAATTGGCTTACAATGGTTCGGGGGAAATGCTTAGAATTTAGTCCAGAAAATGTAAGGTTGGCATTCAACTTGCCCATGATGCAAGGAGATGAACACCCCTACACTAGAAGGGTCAACTTTGATCAAAGGTTTGACCAAGTCCTCATAGATATTTGTGAAGAGAGCGCTCAATGGAAGAGAGATTCAAGAGGGAAGCCGGTTCAACTAAGAAGGCATGACCTCAAGCCTGTGGCTAGGGGATGGTTGGAGTTTATCCAACACTCAATCATTTCCACTAGCAACCGGTCCGAAGTTACTATAGACCGGGCTATCATGATTGGAGAGGAAGTAGAAGATCATGAGGTTATATCCCAAGAACTTTATAAGGTGGCGGACAAGTCCTCTACCTTGGTAAGGTTAGCTTTCCCTCATCTCATTTGTCACCTCTGTAATTCAGTTGGAATTAACATAGAGGGAGACATCCTCATTGATGAGGACATGCCCATCACTAAGAACAGGATGGAGCAAACAAGATATCCCACTCATGGACATGAGGAAATTCCTCATCATGAAATCCTTGTGATGCCTCAAGGGATGCACTTTCCTCCACAAAACTATTGGGAGCAAATCAACACCTCCCTAAGAGAATTGAGTTCCAACATGGGACAACTAAGGGTGGAGCACCAAGAACATTTCATCCTCCTCCATGAAATTAGAGAAGATCAAAGAATCATGAGAGAGGAGCAACAAAGGCAAGGAAGAGACATTAAGGAGTTTAAGCACTCCATAAGATCTTCAAGAGGAAGAACAAGCCGCCTTCACTAAGGTGGACCCATTCTTTAATCTCCTTGTTCTTTATTTTTCTGTTTTTCAAAAATTATGCTTCATGGTTTATTTATGATTGTGTCTTATGATCATTAGTGTCTTAGTGCCCATGCCTTAAAGTTATGAATGTCCTATGAATCCATCACCTTTCTTAAATGAAAAATGTTTTTATTACAAAAGAACAAGAAGTACATGATTTCGAATTCATCCTTAAAACTAGCTTAATTATTTTGATGTGGTGACAATACTTTTTGTTTTCTGAATGTATGCTTGAACTGTGCATATGTCTTTTGAATTTGTTGTACATGAATGTTAAAATTGTTGGCTCTTGAAAGAATGATGAAATAGGAGAAATGTTATTGAGGATCTAAAAAATCATAAAAATGATTCTTGAAGCAAGAAAAAGCAGTGAATTCAAAGATAAAAAAAAAGAGAGAGAGAAAGAAAAAGCAAGTAGAAAAAGCCAATAGCCCTTTAAACCAAAAGGCAAGGGTAATAAAAAGGATCCAAGGCTTTGAGCATCAGTGGATAGGAGGGCCTACAGGAATAATATCCTGGCCTAAGCGGCTAAACCAAGTTGTCCCTAACCATATGCTTGTGGCGTTAAGGTGTCAAGTGAAAACTTGAGACTGGGCGGTTAAAGTCGTGATCCAAAGTAAAAAGAGTGTGCTTAAGAACCCTGGACACCTCTAATTGGGGACTCTAGCAAAGCTGAGTCACAATCTGAAAAGGTTCACCCAGTTATGTGTCTGTGGCATGTATGTATCCGGTGGTAATACTGGAAAACAGAGTGCTTTGGGCCACGGCCAAGACTCATAAAGTAGCTGTGTTCAAGAATCAACATACTTAACCAGGAGAATCAGTAACACTATCTGAATTCTGAGTTCCTATAGATGCCAATCATTCTGAACATCAAAGGATAAAGTGAGATGCCAAAACTGTTCAAAGGTAAAAAGCTACTAGTCCCACTCATCTAATTGGAGCTAAGTTTCATTGATAATTTGGAGTCTATAGTATATTCACTTCTTTTTATCCTATTTGATTTTCAGTTGGTTGGGGACAAGCAACAATTTAAGTTTGGTGTTGTGATGAGCGGATAATTTATACGCTTTTTGGTATTGTTTTTAGTATGTTTTTAGTTTGTTTTAGTTAGTTTTTATTATATTTTTATTAGATTTTATTTAAAATTCACTTTTCTGGACTTTACTATGAGTTTGTGTGTTTTTCTGTGATTTCAGGTATTTTCTGGCTGAAATTGAGGGACCTGAGCAAAAATCTGATTCAGAGGCTGAAAAATAATTGCAGATGCTGTTGGATTCTGACATCCCTGCAGTCAAAGTGGATTTTCTAGAGCTACCAAAGCCCAATTGGCGCGCTCTCAATTGCGTTAGAAAGTAGACATCTTGGGCTTTCCAGCAAAATATAATAGTCCATACTTTGCCGAGATTTGATGGCCCAAACCGGCGTTCCAAATCAGCTCAAGACTGCCCCGCGTTTAACGCCAGAACTGGCACAAAAGTAGGAGTTAAACGCCCAAACTAGCACAAAAGCTGGCGTTTAACTCCAAGAAAAGTCTCTACACATGAAAGCTTCAATGCTCAGCCCAAGCACACACCAAGTGGGCCCGGAAGTGGATTTTTATGTCATTTACTCATTTTTGTAAACCCTAAGCTACTAGTTCTCTATAAATAGGACCTTTTGCTATTGTGTTTTCATCTTGGTTCTTCTGGTTCCCTCTCTGGGGCTGAAGCCAATGATCACCATTATCACTTATGTATTTTCAACGGTGGAGTTTCTACACACCATAGATTAAGGTGTGGAGCTCTGCTGTACCTCGAGTATTAATGCAATTACTATTGTTCTTCTATTCAATTCAGCTTATTCTTGTTCTAAGATATCACTTGTTCCTCAACTTGATGAATGTGATGATCCGTGACACTCATCATCATTCTCACCTATGAATGTGTGCCTGACAACCACCTCCGTTCTACCTTAGATTGAGTGGATATCTCTTGGATTCCTTAATCAGAATCTTCGTGGTATAAGCTAGAATTGATGGCGGCATTCTTGAGAATCCGGAAGGTCTAAACCTTGTCTGTGGTATTTTGAGTAGGATTCATTGATTGAATCACTGTAATGAGCTTCAAACTCGCGATTGTGGGGTGCTAGTGACAGATGCAAAAGAATCACTGGATTCTAATCCGACATGATCGAGAACCGACAGATGAATATCCGTGCTGTGACAGAGCGCGTTGAACATTTTCACTAAGAGGACATGATTGTAGCCATTGACAACGGTGATGCCCAACATACAGCTTGCCATGGAAAGGAGTAAGAAGGATTGGATGAAGACAGTAGCAAAGCAGAGAGACGGAAGGGACAAAGCATCTCCATATGCTTATCTGAAATTCTCACCAATGAATTACATAAGTATCTCTATCTTTATTTTATGTTTTATTTATCTTTTAATCATTAATCCTCCATAACCATTTGAATCCGCCTGACTGAGATTTACAAGATGACCATAGCTTGCTTCATACCAACAATCTCCGTGGGATCGACCCTTACTCGCGTAAGGTTTATTACTTGGACGACCCAGTGCACTTGCTGGTTAGTTGTGCGAAGTTGTGATAAAGAGTTGAGATTGCAATTGAGCGTACCATGTTGATGGCACCATTGATGATCACAATTTCGTGCACCAAGGATCTGTAATTTTGGGGCGTAATCTCTCTTTCTCAATACTTTGCACTATTTTTTTCTTTAGTTTTTAGTAGTTATGTCTTTTGTGAATATTTGTTAGTATTTTATTTCATTGTACGTTGCTTAGTTTGCTTATCGTTTTCTTTGCATGTTACCTAGTGTTCCGAGGGTTACCTGAAACGTGTAGCTCGGTCGTCTCTGGAGAGGCCCGAGGTGGGGGTCAGGGACCCGAGCTTGATGTACGGAGAGGTTGGTGGTTGTACCTGCAATGACACTCCGATGCTTAAGTTAGCATGGGTTCAAGCAGATATTGAGTAGAATTAGAATGTGTCTTATACCTGGGTGCTCCAGTGTATTTATAGTAGTTGGCCGTGATCTTCCCTGGATAAGATATTCTTATCTTATCTTATCTTTTGGGAGTTTTATCTCTATCTTTTGGGCTGCGTTCCTTTTGATGGGCCTTCTTAGCTTTGTTTGTCCGAGGTCCGACCTCAGGCGTGGGCCTTGGGACGAGGTCGGACCTTTCATGGTTTTTGCCGAGTTGGAGGAGCTCGGTCAGGGTATGAACAGTGCCCCTGCCCGAGTTCGTCCTTTTTGAGAGGTCGAGCTCGGGCATAGTAGTTTTTCAAAATTCAAAAATGGCCGTTTCAGCATTTATTGCATTTTACCGTTTCTTCTCGATTTCCGTTCGGGCTCTGTGAAGGCATTATTTATTTGCCCCTTTTCCCCTTTTTCTTCGTTTATTCTGTTCCCTTCCTTTTTTCTGAGTTTTCGCCATTCTCTTTTTTTGAGCATCGCTTCCTTTTTCTTTTGTTTCTTCTTTCCTGAATCTTTCCGCGGACCTTTCCGGGGTTTCCTTCTACGCCGCCGTTCCGTTCTCCTTGCTTCGGAGCTCGTCGTCCTCGTTTCTTTCTTCCAGGTTTGTTCCCACCTCTTTTTTTGTGCACATATGCTTCTGTTTCTTTTTCTCTATGCCTGGGTTGCCCCGAAAAGAGGCGCCGCCATTGCTTTGTTTTGTTTGTATATGGGGGGGCTCTTTTCTCTTGGTATCTTGTTTCCGGGTTGCTGCATTTTCATCTCAAAGATCGTTGTTTCTTTGTTTTGCTGAATGGGTTTTCGCTGTCTGCTTTTATGTGATTTTTGCTTGCTGTTGTATTCTTCTTTGTAGGCAAGAATTTTTATGTCTCGAAAGGTTCTTCAAGCGATGTCGACCAAGATTCCAAGTGGTCTTGGTTGGGTAGATCCTGTTCCTCTAAGAGTCCCTTCTGTGGTAGATTCTGAGTATTTAGCTAGGTTTCGTAGGCAATGTAGCATATGTGAAGATAGAGAGTCTGAGAGGGATTATGAACTAGTAGCCCCGGATTCCGAGGAGAGAGTGTGCTTCCCGCCTTTAGATAGTTCTGAGAAGCTCTTCTTTTATGCTTATGATTGCTTTTTCTCTAAGCTGAGTGTCCGACTTCCTTTTACCGACCTGGAGTCCGAGGTGTTGTGGTCTTGTAACCTTGCCCCTACGCAGCTTCATCCAAATTCTTGGGCGTTTTTAAAGCTGTTTCAACTTTTGTGTCAGTTTTTGGGTGTCTCTCCCTCTATTTCTCTTTTTTCCTATTTGTTTGTGTTGACGAAGCCGGGTTCGGGTGGAGGGAAGGTGTCTTGGGTCTCTTTTAGGGCTAACCAGGGGAGGAAGTTCTGTACCCTGTATGATGAGTCTTTTCACAATTTTAAGAACTTTTATTTCAAGGTCCGGGCTGTTGGAGACGTCCGACCTTTCTTTCTAGATGAGAGTGGGGAGCCTTCTTTTCCTCTTTGTTGGCAGGAGAATATAGTGTCTGTTAAGTATACCCTTGAGAGTCTAGATGAGGTGGAGCAGGCTTTTGTGGGTGTGGTGAGCAGTTTATGGGGTCGGGCACCTCACTTGGATACGAAGAAAATGTTGGGAGATCCAAGCCTTCTCCGTTCCGAGTTAGGTAGTTCCCGACCTCTTCTGAGATTCATTTTTTTCTCGTATTTTGGTTTTGCTTATTTTTTGTTTGGAATTTCTGTTGTGGTAATCCTTTTCTTTATTTCTTGCAGAGATGGCTTCTCAGGCGGATTCCATGAAGTTCCTTCGTCGGACGAAGAAGTCCGTGGCTGCCCGGAATATCGAGGCCGGGGAGGCTTCTGCCCGATCTTCTCCGCAGAAGACTACTGTGGGTGTTCAGACTCGGTCGAAGACTATTCCGACTCCCCAGTTCCGAGCTATAAGTCAGGATCCTCCGACCTCTGGGCCTGCTACTTCTTCTCCTCCTCCGTTTTCGGGTCCTCCTCCTAAGAAGCAGAAGACCTCTCAAGAGCTTGCCGGTTTCAATGATAAGGACTTTGACGCTCTTGGTTGGATTGAGCAGCATATTCTCCCTCAGACCTTTATTTCCACTGATGATGTTTCTATGGAGCATCATTTTCAGTATATGGCGCGGAGTTGTGTCCGGATGGCTAGTCTTCATGCCGCTATTGCCCGGGAGTTCAAGAAATCCCCCCTTGGGGCGACCAGCTCCCGACTTGAGAAGACTCAGTCCGAGCTTGATAGGATTAGTCAAATGAAGGCTGCCAGGATTACTGAGTTGGAGGCCTCTTTGGAGAAAGAGAAAACTAAAGCTACCGCGGCTGTGGCGGCAGCGAAGACATCTGAGGAGATGGCGAAGGCGGCTACATAGAATTATACTCGGCTATATACCGAGCTTGTGGAGACAAAGGAGGAGTTGCAATCTGCGCAGGACAAGTTTTACGAGCTGGAAGGTCATGTGGCCAAGGGTATGGATGCCATGTTTGAGAATTTGAAGGCTCAGGTCTGGGTTCTTGCTCCCGACCTGGATCTGAGCTTATTCAGTACGGACAACGTTGTTGTGGAGGGGAAGATTGTTCCTGCTCCTTCCGAGGATGAGGTTCCGATGTCTGACCCCAAAGCTCCGGTTGAGAACCCGACTTCACCTTTGGTCGGGGATAGATCTGGTCGGGATGATGTTGCCGTTGATGCAGTTCCGATATCTATGTTTCCTCCGCAGCCTGCTGTTGATGTGGAGTCTGGAAAGGACCTTGATCCTCTGTAATCTTTTTAGTGGTTTGCCCGGCCTGTGGGCTTTTTGTTGGATGGTTTCTGTGAACGCTTTTGGACACCTTTTGCTTTATTTAGCTACTTGTGGTAACTTTATTATGCGGTGTTTTTGTTCGCGTTTTGACCTTTTGTTTCCGCTTTTGTGCTTTTTAGTTGTTTTCGGATAACAACTTTTTAGCTAGCGTTTTGACCTTTTGTTTCCGCTTTTGTGCTTTTTAGTTGTTTTCGGATAACAACTTTTTAGCTAGCGTTTTGACCTTTTGTTTCCGCTTTTGTGCTTTTTAGTTGTTTTCGGATAACAACTTTTTAGCTAGCGTTTTGAAACTTCCTGTTCTTTTCGCTTGTACTTTTTAGTTGCTTTTGTAAGGCAACTTTTTAGTAAGCGTTGTCGAAACTTCCTTTGATTTCGTTCTTTCGCTTGTACTTTTTAGTTGCTTTTGTAAAGCAACTTTTTAGTAAGCGTTTTTCGAAATCTTGGTTCTCGCCGTTTTAAGGCTTCTTTCTTGGGTCCGAGCTTTTCTCGGACCTCGGGTGCTTGAGTACCTCGTTTTCGTTGGGTCCGACTTTGTCGTTGGTCGGCCCTTTTAAGTTATTTTTGTAATCTCTTTTTATTTGGCTTTTTGAGCCTTTTCAGAGTTACTTTTATAACTTCTCACATTAATTTGAACCTCGTCGCTTTATCTTTGCCGACCTTTGTGTGGCCTTTTGGCAAATGATTTTTTGCGTTTTGCCGAGCATAAATTAATGCGCCTTGGCGGGGTACTTTTTCAGGATTTGTTTCATCATGAGGAAGAAGAAAAGAAAATAGAGAAATTTGATTAGTATTAAAAAAGAAAGAATATTTACAGAGTGTTTTACCCTTTGACTAGGTCGGGTGTCTTACTTTAACCGGGTGTCTCATTAAAAAACCCTTGTAGGGAAAAAGAGTACACCTCGGGTTAAGTTTTTCTAGCTGTAGTACCGCCTTAGATTACAGGCGTGCCAGGCCCTGGGCAGCTCATTGCCTTCTAGGTCGGACACTTTGTAGTAGCCTGTCCCTAAGACTTCTGTTACCTTGTAGGGTCCTTTCCAATTTGCAGCTAGCTTTCCTTCTCCCGACTTTTGTGTTCCGATGTCATTTCGGATTAGAATCAGGTTGTAAATGGAGAAGTTTCGCTTTATTACTTTCCGATTGTACCTGAGGGCTGTTCGCCGTTTTAAGGCTTCTTCTCGGATTCGGGCTCTTTCTCGGACCTCGGGGAGGAGGTCGAGTTCTTCCCTTTGTGCCTGTGGGTTGCCTTTTCCGTTGTAGAAGATGACTCTGGGTGACCCTTCATCTATTTCGATAGGAATCATTGCCTCCATTCCGTAAGCTAGTCGGAATGGGGATTCTCCCGTTGTAGAGTGTGGGGTTGTCCGATATGCCCATAGTACCTGGGGGAGTTCCTCGGCCCATGCCCCTTTGGCCTCTTGGAGTCTTCGTTTTAACCCGGCCAAGATGACTTTGTTTGCAGCCTCCGCTTGTCCATTGGCTTGTGGGTGCTCGACTGATGTGAATTGCTGTTTGATTTTTAGTTCGGCCACCAAGTTCTGAAAACTTGTGTCTGTGAACTGTGTTCCATTGTCCGTTGTGATGGAGTAGGGGACTCCGAATCTTGTGACAATGTTTTTGTATAGGAATTTGCGGCTTTTCTGAGCCGTAATGGTGGCTAAGAGTTCAGCTTCGATCCACTTTGTGAAGTAGTCGACCCCTACTATGAGGTATTTGACTTGTCCCGGTCCTTGGGAAAACGGGCCGAGTAGGTCAAGTCCCCATTTTGCGAAGGGCCATGGTGCGGTGATGCTGATAAGGTCTTCTAGTGGTGCCTTGTGGAAATTGGCGTGTTTTTGGCAGGGGGCATATTTTCACGAATTCCGTCGCGTCTTTCTGCAAGGTCGGCCAGTAGAAGCCGGCTCGGACTACCTTTTTAGACAATGCCCGAGCTCCGAGATGGTTCCCACACATGCCTCCGTGGATTTCTTCGAGGACGTTCTTTGTTTCTGAGGTCGGGACGCACCGAAGGAGGGGATTTGTGAATCCTCTTCTGTATAATACGCCGTGAATTAGTGTATAATTCTGGGCATCTTTCGTGAGTCTTTTAGCTTCCTTTCTTTCGGCGGGAAGAGTTCCCGACTTCAGGTAGCTGAGTATGGGGGTCACCCATCCTTGCTGTTGGTTGGATATATTCAGCGTTTCTTCCTCTCTTAGCACGGAGGGGGATTGTAAAGTTTCCTGGAGGAGACTTCTGTTGTTGCCTCCGGGCTTGGTGCTGGCGAGCTCTGAGAGGGCGTCTGCCCGGGCGTTTTGTTCCCGAGGTATGTGCTGGATTTGTATTTCTGAAAAGTGGCGTAATTGTGCCTGTGTTTGATCCAGGTATTTTTTCATAGTTGGGTTTTTGGCCTGGTAGCTTCCATTTACTTGAGATGTGACGACCTGGGAGTTGCTGAAGATCGTGATTCTCTGGGCTCCGACCTCTTCGGCTAGCTTTAGACCTGCTAGTAGGGCCTCGTATTCGGCTTGGTTGTTCGAAGCCTGGAACTCGAATTTTAGGGATAGTTCTATCCGTGTTCCTTGGTCGCTTTCGAGTATAACCCCGGCTCCGCTTCCTGTTTTGTTTGAGGACCCGTCGACATACAGATTCCATGAGAGTGGGGTTCCAGTGGTCTCAGTATATTCTGCGATGAAGTCGGCTAGGTACTGAGATTTTATGGCAGTCCGGGCTTCATAGTGGAGGTCGAACTCGGACAGTTCCACCGCCCATTGTAGTATTCGTCCTGCCAGGTCTGTTTTTTGCAGGATGTGTCTCATGGGTTGGTTTGTCCGGACTTTGATGGTGTGGGCTTGAAAGTGGGGACGGAGCCTCCGAGCTGTGAATACTAGGGCGTAGGCGAATTTTTCTATTTTCTGATAGTTTAATTCGGCCCCTTGTAGTGCCTTGCTCACAAAGTATACGGGGTGTTGTCCTTGGTCATTTTCCCGTATTAATGCTGAAGCGACTGCCCGATGTCCGACCGAGAGGTATAATACGAGCTCTTCCCCTTTTAAAGGTCGGGTTAGGATTGGTGGCTGCCCGAGGAATTCCTTGAATTCTTGAAAGGCTTTTTCGCACTCCGGGGTCCATGAAAAGGGTTTCCCTTTCTTTAGGAGTGAGTAGAGAGGCAGTGATTTTATTGCTGATCCTGCCAAGAATCTTGATAGGGCAGCTAGCCTTCCATTCAGTTGTTGTACTTCTTTGACACACGTCGGGCTCTTCATATTGAGTATTGCCTGGCATTTGTCCGGGTTCGCTTCGATGCCTCTTTGAGTCAGCATGAAGCCTAGGAACTTTCCGGCTTCTGCAGCGAAGGTGCACTTTGTCGGATTAAGTCTCATGTTGTGTTTTCTGAGGGTGCCGAAGACGCTGGTGAGGTCGGTCAGCAAGTTTCTGTCTTCTTGTGTCTTTACTAGCATGTCGTCGACGTACACCTCCAGCTGTAGTCCGATGTGCTCCGAGAATACTTTGTTCATTAGCCTCTGGTAGGTTGCCCCTGCGTTCTTTAGTCCGAAGGGCATTACTACGTAGCAGTAGTTTGCCTTTGGGGTTATGAACGAGGTCTTTTCTTGGTCGGGTCCGTACATCGGGATTTGATTGTATCCTGAGTATGCGTCCATGAAGGAGAGATATCTATAGCCTGAGGCTGCGTCTACTAAGGCGTCGATGTTTGGTAGTGGATATGGGTCTTTGGGGCAGGCTTTGTTGAGATCCGTGTAATCGACGCACATCCTCCATTTTCCATTGGGCTTTCTTACCAGGACTACGTTTGCGAGCCATAGGGGGTATTTTACTTCCCTAATGAACCCTGCATCTAGTAGTGCTTGTACTTGTTCTTCTATTGCTTGCATGCGTTCGGGTCCGAGCTTCCTGCGTCTTTGTTGGACAGGTCGGGATCCCGGGTACACTGATAGCTTATGGCACATTAGGTCGGGGCTTATGCCTGGCATGTCGGAGGCTTTCCAGGCGAAGAGGTCGGAATTTTCTTTTAAGAGGGTTATGAGTTCTTCTTTTAGGCCCGCTTCAAGGTTTGCTCCTATGTTTATTTATTCAGACGTGCTCCCGATCTGGACTTTTTCGGTTTCTCCCTCTGGTTGTGGCCGAAGATCTTCTCGGGCTTAGACTCGCCCGAGTTCTATTGTGTTGATCTCTTTTCCTTTTAAGTTCAGGCTTTCGTTGTAGCATCGCCGTGCCAGTTTTTGGTCGCCTTTCAGGGTAGCGATTCCTTTTGCGGTAGGGAACTTCATACAGAGGTGTGGGGTCGAGACTATAGCTGCCAGTCTGTTTAGGGTTGGTCGCCCAATGAGGGCATTGTATGCTGAAGTGACGTCGACTATAATGTAGTCGATGCTTAATGTTTTAGATTGCTCGCCTTTTCCGAAAGTAGTGTGTAGCGAGATGTATCCTAAGGGATGGATCGGGGTATCTCCTAGCCCAAACAAGTCGGTGGGATAGGCCTTTAGTTCTTTTTCTTCAAGTCCGAGTTTGTCGAAGGCCGTTTTGAACAGGATATCATTGGATCATCGTGCCCGGGTATTATCCCTTGAGCATCTTCTCGGGTAAACGAGATGGTGGGTAGTTCGGGCAGGGGATTGTCTTCTCGGACGTGGTAGACTTCTTTGAGGCGTCTTTTTCGCGAGGATCTGGATGTTCCTCCGCCTGCAAAACCTCCATTTATCATGTGAACGTGCCTTTCAGGGGTTCGCGGGGTTTGTTCGGCCCGATCTTCGTTATCTCCCCTTCTTTTCTTCTTGGTCTCTTCTCCTTTCTCTGCTATGTATCTGTCGAGTTTTCCTTCTCTGGCTAGCTTTTCTATAACATTCTTTAGGTCGTGGCAGTCGTTAGTAGAATGACCGTAGAGCTTGTGATATTCACAGTATTCGGACCGATCTCTCCCCGCTCTCTTGTGTTTTAGTGGTCGAGGTGGTGGGATTTTTCGGTGTGGCATACTTCTCTGTAGATGTCTACCAAGGAGACTCGGAGGGGGGTGTAACTGTGGTACTTCCGTGGCTTGTCCGAGTTGGTTTCTTCCTTCTTCCTTTGTTCCCGATCTCGATCTCGGAATGGGTAGGTTGGTTCCTTCCTAGAAGAATCTCTTAACTGGGAGGTCTCCTCCATGTTGATATATTTTTCTGCTCGCTCCTGCACCTCGTATAGGGAGGTCGGGTATCGTTTGGATAGGGATTGGCTAAACGGTCCCTCTTTTAGGCCGTTTGCTAGTCCCATGATGGCTGCTTCAGTGGGCAAGTGTTGTATGTCCAGGCAGGCTTTGTTGAATCGCTCCATGTATTCTCGGAGAGTTTCTTGGTTGCCTTGTTTGATCCCGAGTAGACTGGGGGCATGTTTTGCCTTGTCCTTTTGAATGGAGAACCTTGTTAGGAATTTTTTGGTTAGGTCTTCGAAGCTGGTGATTGATCTTGGTGGTAGGTTGTCGAACCACTTCATGGTTGATTTGGTGAGAGTGGTGGGGAAGGCTTTGCACCGAATCGCGTCGGAGGCGTCGACTAGGTACATTCTGCTTCTGAAGTTGCTGAGGTGGTGACTTGGATCGGTGGTGCCGTCGTAGAGATCCATATCAGGTGGTTTAAAGTTTCGCGGTACCTTCTCCTTCATGATCTCTTGCGTGAAGGGATCATGGTTGCCTTCGGGGGCGGGGCCGCGGTCTGTCCGATCTTTTAGGTTGGCCTCTATTTTCCGCAGTTTTTCTTCTAATTCTCTGCGCTTGCGAGCCTCCCTTCTCAGATCTTGTTCAGTTTCTTTTTGCTTCTTTATGTCCTCTTCGAGTTGTTTTAGTCGGTTTTGTTGTGCCCGGACTGCTTCTAGAATTTCTGAGCTCTTTTCTTTTTCGGGATTTTGTGGATCTTTGTTTGGGAGTGATGTCTTTGGGCGATTCTGTTTGTTTCCTCCTGGAGTGCGTGGTGATAGAGGGCTGTCCGGTCGTTCTCCGGTGTCGACTTCCTCCTCTTGTTCTGATGCAGCGTGGTCATTGTTGTCATGGTCGTCCGCCATGGTGATGGGATGACTTCCAGGTTCCCCGGCAACGGCGCCAATGTTCCGAGGGTTACCTGAAACGTGTAGCTCGGTCGTCTCTGGAGAGGCCCGAGGTGGGGGTCAGGGACCCGAGCTTGATGTACGGAGAGGTTGGTGGTTGTACCTGCAATGACACTCCGATGCTTAAGTTAGCATGGGTTCAAGCAGATATTGAGTAGAATTAGAATGTGTCTTATACCTGGGTGCTCCAGTGTATTTATAGTAGTTGGCCGTGATCTTCCCTGGATAAGATATTCTTATCTTATCTTATCTTTTGGGAGTTTTATCTCTATCTTTGTGGAACCGCCTTTCCTAGGCCTTTTCGGCCTTTTAGGTTTTGGGCTGCGTTCCTTTTGATGGGCCTTCTTAGCTTTGTTTGTCCGAGGTCCGACCTCAGGCGTGGGCCTTGGGACGAGGTCGGACCTTTCATGGTTTTTGCCGAGTTGGAGGAGCTCGGTCAGGGTATGAACACCTAGTATAGGAAATAAGTTTGGTAAAACAACAAAGAATTTTCAAAAAATCTCTTTTAGGGCATTCCATTAATTAGATTTTAAAACTTGTTTTTGAACTTGCGTGAAGTATTTTTATGGAATATAGAAAAGAGCTTGAACAAAAGACCAAGTGAGAATTGAGCTTTAATTGTATGGTTGCACATTCTCAACCATAAATTTTGTTCTTGTTGTTATACTCCTTTTATGATTGTGATAATAGATTTGCTTGAATCTTTATATCCGATATTTGATGTTTTGAATACATTTAGTATGATTGAGGCAATTTTTGAAATTGAACTCCCTTAACCCATATGGCAAACCCTTACCTCTACCTTTGTAAACCATTTTTGAGCCTTTAATTCCCTTTTTTTCTAATTTTAAGCACATCATTCACCCTAAGCGAAAGACCATTATGTCCATGAATTGTATCTTTGATTAGCTTGGGTTTGATTTGCAGTTGTCTTTGGGTATTCATGGTGAAATTTTGGAAAAATGGGTAAACACTCATGCATTCATTAATTAAGATATATGCATCTCTTTTATATGATAAAAGAAAAAAACTTTGGTGTACATACTTTGTTTACAAAAAAAAAGAAAAAAAAGAAAAAAAGAGAAGAAGAAAAAGAAAAGAAAAAGAAATGATAATAAAAATGTAAATAAATGATGCATATTTGTGTGAATTAGAAAGAAGATGCATGAGTGAATGTGAAAAAAAAAGAGGTGAATGGGAAGTTAGGTTGGTTTCTTTAGTGTACATAGGTTGATATAAGATTAGGTGGGATACTTGAGCTAATCAAATATCCAATCTATTAGCCCACTTAACCATGTTAATTCTACCCTTACCCTAGCCCCATTACAACCCTCCAAAGACCTCATGATATTTGCACTCATTTGTCAAGTATTAGTTGATTGTTAGATGACTTGCAAATCCTAGAAAACATGATTAAAGGAGCATTGAGTGATTAAGCCTTACACAATGAGTGATTAGAGTGTAAACACATCCGTGAGGGGTTCAATCGCTCAATTCTATGTTCGTGTTCCTTATATTGTATCATCTTGCAAGCTGTTTGTTAGTTTTGAAAATTTCAAATCAAATCTTTGGACATTGATCATATTGCATGGATTTCTTGTCTTGGCCCTAATTTTTTACTTTGGATTGATTGGAGTTCTATTGTGTGTTTTTGCCAAACTCCATAGGAACCATAGTATAGGTATAGATACATATCATTTTGCATAGTTGCATGTAAGTAAGTAGTTGCATTAAATAAATTGCCTAAACTCTAGGCAACTATGACAAATTTTATATCATTTTGAAGCTCCGGATGTTAGCTTTCCAAAGCAACTAGAACTACCTTATTTGGACCTCTGTAGCTCAAGTTATGATCGATTTAGTAGGAAGAAGTCAGGATTGACAGCTTAGCGATTCCTTCATTTCTTCATGAGTTCTCCATTTTTACATGCTTTTTCTTCATTCCCTCAATCCAATCTTTGCCTTCTTGATGAGTGGATAATTTATACGCTTTTTGGCATTATTTTTAGATAGTTTTTAGTAGGATCTAGCTACTTTTTAGTACATTTTTATTAGTTTTAAATCAAAATTCACATTTCTAGACTTTACTATGAGTTTGTGTGTTTTTCTGTGATTTTAGAAATTTTTTTGCTGAAATTGAGGGACTTGAGTAAAAATCTGATTCAGAGGCTGAAGAAGAACTATAGATGCTGTTGGATTCTGACCTCCCTGAACTTGAAATGAAATTTTTGGAGCTACAGGAGTCCAAATGGCGCGTACTTAATTGCGTTGGAAAGTAGACATCCAGGGCTTTCCAGCAATATATAATAGTTCATACTTTGCCTGAGTTTAGATGACGCAAACTGGCGTTCAACGCCAGAAACAAGTTGCAAGCTAGAGTCAAATGCCAGAAACAAGTTACAAACTGGTGTTTAACTCCAAAGAAGGCCTCTACACGTGAAAGCTTCAATGCTCAGCCCAAGCACACACCAAGTGGGCCCGGAAGTGGATTTCTGCATTATTTACTTGTTTCTGTAACCCTAGTAACTAGTTTAGTATAAATAGAACTTTTTACTATTGTATTAGGGATCTTTGGACGTTTAGTCTTTAGACCGACGTCTTGGTTATTCTGGTTCCCTCTCTGGGGCCGAAGCCAATGAACACCATTATCACTTATGTATTTTCAATGGTGGAGTTTCTACACACCATAGATTAAGGTGTGGAGCTCTGCTGTTACTCGAGTATTAATGCAAAGTACTATTGTTCTTCTATTCAATTCATGCTTATTCCTATTCTAAGATATCCATTCGCACACAAGAACATGATGAATGTGATGATTATGTGACACTCATCACCATTCTCACTAATGAACGTGTGATTGACAACCACTTCCGTTCTACATGAAAACAAGCTTGAATGTATATCTCTTGGGTTTCTAATCAACGATTCACATTGACTCCCCTCTGACAACGGGGCATCTAAATCCGAGATTAGAACCTTCGTGGTATAGGCTAGAATGCATTGGCAGCATTCTTGAGATCCGAAAAGTCTAAACCTTGTCTGTGGTATTCCGAGTAAGATCTGGGATGGGATGACTGTGACGAGCTTCAAACTCACGACTGTAGGGCGTGGTGATAGACGCAAAAGGATAGTAAATCCTATTCCTACACGATCGAGAACCAACAGCTGATTAGCCATACGATATCTTTGCATGGTAGTTTTCATCCGAGATGAGAAATCCGACAGTTGATTAGCCGTACAGAAACCGTAGAGGACCATTTTCACTGAGAGGACGGGAGGTAGCCATTGACAATAGTGACACCCAACATACAGCTTGCCATAGAAAGGACTATGAAGGATTGGATGAAGGCAATAGGAAAGCAGAGATTTAGAAGGAACAACGCATCTCCAAACGCTTATCTGAAATTCCCACCAATGAATTACATAAGTATCTCTATCTTTATTTTATGTTTTATTTATCTTTTAATTATCAAAACTCTATAACCATTTGAATCTGCCTGACTGAGATTTACAAGATGACCATAGCTTGCTTCAAGCCGACAATCTCCGTGGGACCGACCCTTACTCACGTAAGGTTTATTACTTGGACGACCTAGTGCACTTGCTGGTTAGCTGTGCAAAGTTGTTAAAAAGAGTTGAGATTACAATTGTGCGTACCAAGTTGTTGGCGCTATTGAGATCACAATTTCGTGCACCAAGTTTTTGGCGCCGTTGTTGGGGATTGTTCGAGTTTGGACAACTGACGGTTCATCTTGTTGCTCAGATTAGGTAATTTTCTTTTTGTTTCAACGTTTATTTTATTTTCTAAAAGTTTTCAAAAATCTTTCAAAATTTTTTCTTCTTTTTCGTTTTTCCAAAAAGATATATTCAATAAATCCAAAAAAATTAATAAAATCATAAAAACCAAAAATATTTTGTGTTTCTTGTTTGAGTCTAGTGTCAAATTTTAAGTTTGGTGTTAATTGCATATTTTTATTTTTCTAAAAGTTTTTCAAAAACTCATGCATGGTGTTCTTCATGATCTTCAAGTTGTTCTTTGTAAGTCTTCTTGTTTGGTCTTTACATTTTATTATTTTGTGCGTTTTCTTGTTTTTCACATGCATTTTAGAATTATTAGAGTCTAAACATTGAAAATTTCTAAGTTTGGTGTCTTGCATATTTTTCCTTTCTTGAAAATTTTTCAAAAATAAGTTCTTGATGTTCAACATGATTTTCAAAGTATTCTTGGTGTTCATCTTGACATCATAGTGTTCTTGCATGCATCATTTGTTTTAATCCAAAATTTTTATGTGTTGAGTCATTTTTGTGTTTTTCTCTTTCCTCATTAAATTCAAAAAAATAAAAAAATATCTTTCCCTTATTTCTCTCATAAGTTTTGAAATTTTGGGTTGACTTAGTAAAAGATTTTTAAAATAAGTTGTTTCTTGTTAGTCAAGTCAAGATTTCATTTTCAAAAATTTATCTTTTCAAAATCAAAACTTTTTCTTTTTTCTTTTTATTATTTTCGAAAATTCTTTAAAATTAATTTTCAAAAATCTTTTTCTTAATTTTATCTTTTATTTTCGAAATTATTACTAACAATTAATGTTTTGATTCAAAAATTTCAAGTTTGTTACTTTCTTGTTAAGAAAGGTTCAATCTCTAAATTCTAGAATCAAATCTTTTAGTTTCTTGTTAGTCAAGTCATCAACTTTAAATTTCAAAATCAAATCTTTCTAAATTTCTTTTTTCAAATCTTTTTCAAAATAAATTTCAATCATATTTTTTCAATCATATATTTTTAATCATATCTTTTTCAAAGCATTTCTTTTTCAAAATCAATTTCAAAATCTTTTCTAACTTATTATCTTTTCAAGATTGATTTTTAAATCTTTTTCAACTAACTAATTGACTTTTTTGTTTGTTTTACTTTTTCTTATCTTTTTCAAAACCACCTAACTATTTTTCTCTCTCTAATTTTCGAAAATCACCTTCCTTTTTTTTCAAAAATTATTTTTAATTAACTAATTATTTTAACTTTTTATTTTATTCCTTTTCTTAATTTTCGAACTCTAACAAAATTTTAAAATAAAAACAAAAATATTTTCCTTTTCCTTTTAATTATTTTCAAAAACCCTCTCTCTCATCTTCTTCTATTTATTTATTTAATCACTAACACTCTTCTCTTCTTCTTATAATTCAAACCCTCTCTTCCTCTCTGTGTTCGAATTCTTCTTCTACTCACATAAAGGAATCTTTATACTGTGACATAGAGGATTCCTCTTTTTTTCCATTCTCTTCTTTTTCACATGAGCAGGAGCAGGATAAGAACATTCTTATTGAAGCTGATCCAGAACCTGAAAGGACTTTGAAGAGGAAGCTAAGAGAAGCTAAAACACAACACTTTGAAGAGGACTTTACTGAAATTTTCGAAAAAGAAGCAGAGATGGCCGAACCCAATAACAATGGTGGAGGTGCAAGAAAGATGCTTGGTGACTTTACTGCACCAAATTCGAACTTCAATGGAAGAAGCATCTCAATCCCTACCATTGGCGGAAACAATTTTGAGATAAAGCCTCAATTAGTTTCTCTGATGCAACAGAATTGCAAGTTTCATGGACTTCCATCAGAAGATCCTTTTCAGTTCTTAACTGAATTCTCGCAGATCTGTGATACTGTTAAGACCAATGGAGTTGATCCCGAGGTCTATAAGCTTATGCTTTTCCCTTTTGCTATAAGAGCGAGAGCTAGAACATGGTTGGACTCTCAACCTAGAGATAGCTTGAACTCTTGGGATAAGCTGGTCACGGCTTTCTTAGCTAAGTTCTTTCTTCCTCAAAAGTTGAGCAAGCTTAGAGTAGATGTTCAAACCTTCAGGCTGAAAGAAGGTGAATCCCTCTATGAAGCTTGAGAAAGATACAAGCAACTGACCAAAAAGTGTCCTTCTGACATGCTTTCAGAATAGACCATCCTAGATATATTCTATGATGGTCAGTCTGAATTGTCTAAGATGTCATTGGACCATTCTGCAAGTGGATCTATTCACCTGAAGAAAATGTCTGCAAAAGCTCAGGAACTCATTGACATGGTTGCAAATAACCAGTTCATGTACACTTATGAAAGGAATCCTGTGAGTAATGAAACGCCTCAGAGGAAGGGAGTTCTTGAAATTGATGCTCTGAATGCCATATTGGCTTAGAACAAAATGTTGAATCAACAAGTCAATTTGATTTCTTAGAGTCTGAATGGATTGCAAAATACATCCAACAGTACTAAAGAAGCATCTTCTGAAGAAGAAGCTTATGATCCTGAGAACCCTGCAATGGCAGAGGTGAATTACATGGGTGAAGCCTATGGAAACACCTATAATCCCTCATGGAGAAATCATCCAAATTTCTCATGGAAGGATCAATAAAAGCCTCAACAAAGCTTTAATAATGGTGGAAGAAATAGGTTTAGCAATAGCAAGCCTTTTCCATCATCCTCTCAGCAACAGATAGAGAATTCTGAGCAGAGCCCCTCTAGCTTAGCAAACATAGTCTCTGATCTATCTAAGGCCACTCTCAGTTTCATGAATGAAACAAGGTCCTCTATTAGAAATTTGGAGGCACAAGTGGGCCAGCTGAGTAAAAGAGTCACTGAAACTCCTCCTAGTACTCTCGCAAGCAATACAGAAGAGAATCCAAAAAGAGAGTGCAAGGCCATAACCTTACTTGGTGTGGCCAAACCTAGAGAAGAGGAGGAGGACGTGAATCCCAGTAAGGAAGACCTCATGGGACGTTCTCTGGACAAAAAGGAGTTCCCATTTGAGGAACCCATGAAATCTGAGGCTCATCTAGAGAGCATAGGGATTCCATTAAACCTACTTCTGCCATTCATGAGCTCTGATGAATATTCTTCCTCTGAGGAGGATGAAGATAGTACTGAAGAGCAAGTTACTAAGTACCTTGGAGAAATCATGAAGCTAAATGTCAAGTTATTTGGTAATGAGACTTGGGTGGATGAACCCCCTTGCTCACCAATGAACTGAATGACTTGGTTAGGCAGACATTACCTTAAAAGAAACAGGATCCTGGTAAATTATTAATTCCCTGTACCATATGCACCATGACCTTTGAGAAGGCTCTGTGTGACCTGGGGTTAGGCATAAACTTAATACAACTCCCTGTAATGGAGAAACTGGGAATCTTTGAGGTATAGGCTGCCAAATTCTCATTAGAGATGGCAGATAAATCCATGAAAAAGGCTTATAGACAGGTAAAGGACGTGCTAGTAAAGGTCAAAGGCCTTTACATCCCTGCTGATTTCATAATCCCAGACACTGGGAAGGATGAGAATGAATCCATCATCCTTGGAAGATCCTTTCTAGCCACAGCGATAGCTGTGATTGATGTGGACAGAGGAGAGTTGATCCTTCAATTGAATAAGGACTACCTTGTGATTAAAACTCAAGGATCTCCCTCTGTAACCATGGAGAGGAAGCAAGAAAAGCTTCTCTCAATGCAGAGTCAAACAAAGCCCCCACAGTCAAACTCTAAGTTTGGTGTTGGGCGGCCACAACCAAACTCTAAGTTTGATGTTGAACCCTCACATTCAAACTCTAAGTTTGGTGTTGGGAGGTCCCAACAATGCTCTGAACATCTGTGAAGCTCCATGAGAGCTCACTGTCAAGCTATTGACATTAAAGAAGCGCTTATTGGGAGGTAACCCAATTTTATTTATCTATGTTATTTTCTTTTTTTTAGGTTGATGATCATGTGGAGTCACAAAAACAAATGCAAAAATTAAAGAAAAATAAAAAACAGCATTAAAAATAGTACACCTTGGAGGAGAAACTTACTGGCATTTAAACGCCAGTAAGGGTAGCAGAATGGGCGTTTAACGCCCAGTCTGGCACCATTCTGGGCGTTAAATGCGAGAAAAAAGCATTAGACTAGCGTTAAACACCAGAAGGAAGCACCAGACTGGTGTTAAACGCCAGAAAGAAGCAACAAACTGGCGTTAAACGCCAGAAACAGGTTGCAGCTTGGCGTTTAACGCCAGGAAAGGAATAAAAGCTAGCGTTTAATGCCAGAAACAAGCAGCAGTCAGGCGTTAAACGCCAGGATTGCACAATAAGGGCGTTTTGCATGCCTAAAAGGAGCAGGGATGAGAAATCCTTGACCCCTCAGGATCTGTGGACCCCACAAGATCCCCACCTACCCACCTCTCTCTCTCTCTCTCCCCCTCACACATCTCTATAACTCTCTACACCAAATACCCCTCACTAATCCCATCCATCTCTCTTTCCCAAAAACCCCACCTACCTCCAAATTCAAAATCTTTTCCTCCCAAACCCACCCATTCCATTCGGCCACTCTCCCTCTCTTTCCTTATAAATACCTTTCTTCACTCATTCATTTTCACACATCACAAACACTCTCCTACCCCTTGGTCGAACCTACCTCTCCCTCTATCTCCTCCATTTTCTTCTTCTTCCCCTTCTTTCTTTTTTCTTTTGCTTGCGGACGAGCAAACCTGTTAAGTTTGGTGTGGTAAAAGCATTACTTTTTTGTTTTTCCATAACCATTTATGGCACCTAAGGTTGGAGAAACCTCTAGAAAGAGGAAAGGGAAGGCAAAAGCTTCCACCTCCGAGTCATGAGAGATGGATAGATTCATCTCAAAGGTCCATCAAGACCACTTCTATGAAGTTGTGGCCAAGAAAAAGGTGATCCCAATACAATTCAGCTGGAATTGTCATAGAGGAAGACATCCTCATTGAAGAGGACAAGCCCATCACTAAAATGAGGATGGGGCAAACAAGAGAGCCCACTCATGGACCTCAACAAGAGCATGAGGAATTCCCTCATTAAGAAATCCCTGAGTTGCCTCAGGGGATACATTTTTCTCCACACAACTATTGGGAGTAACTAAGGATAGGAGCACCAAAAGCACTAGGGATGAAGCAACAAAGGCAAGGAAGAGACATGAGGAGCTAAAGAACTCCATAGGATCTTCAAAGAAGAAGAACTAGCCGCCATCACTAAGGTGGACGCGTTCTTTAACTTCCTTGTTCTTATTTTTCTGTTTTTCGATTTGATGCTTTATGTGTTATCCTTCTTTGTGCCTTCATTACATGATCATTAGTGTCTAGTGTCTATGTCTTAAAGCTATGAATAATTCCATGAATCCTTCACCTCTCTTAAATGAAAAAAGGTGTTTAATTATAAAAGAACAAGAAGTACTTGGATTTCAAATTTTATCTTAAAATTAGTTTAATTATTTTGATGTGGTGGCAATACTTTTTATTTTCTGAATGAATGCTTGAACAGTGCATATTTTTTATAGTGAAGTTTATGAATGTTAAAATTGTTGGCTCTTGAAAGAATGATGAACAAAGAGAAATGTTATAGATGATCTGAAAAATCATGAAATTGATTCTTGAAGCAAGAAAAAGCAGTGAAAAAGAAAAAAAAGAAAAATAGCAAAAAAAGAAAAAAAAAAGAAAAAGCAAGCAGAAAAAGCCAATAGCCCTTAAAACCAAAAGGCAAGGGTAAAGAGGATCCAAGCAGTTTGCAGAGCATGCTATTTTGATTTGCTGTTCTTCTTTATGTTGATCCATAGCTTTTTACAGCTTGGTGACAGATGCTTCTAGGCGGGTCCAGTAGTCAATTTGAGGGATTTCTGGGAGGAATTCCTGCGCCCTCCTCTTGATGGAGTTGTCATGGACTTGTTGTCCCGTCATTGACTTTTTGGTAATTGGATGCTCGATTGAGATAAACTCATCCACTCCCATCTTTATCCCAGCATCTTTACATAGCCGAGAGATTAAGCTTGGGTAAGCCAATTTGGCTTTAGTGGAGTTCTTATTTGCAATTGTGTAAATGTCACAAGAAATCAGATGATGAATCTCCACTTCGTTTCCCAACATAATGCAATGAATCATCACTGCTCTTTTGACAGTGACCTCAGAGCAGTTGCTAGTGGGCAGTATAGAATGCCCAATAAAGTCCAACCAGCCCTTAGTAACTGGTTTGAGATCTCCTCTCTTGAGTTGGTTTGGGACACCTTTTGAGTTGGTTATCCACTTAGTTCTAGGGAGGCATATGTCCTCTAGAACTTAGTCCAAACGCTTATCTACTCTCACCATTCTCCTATTAAAGGATTCTGGATCATCTTGTAGTTGAGGTAGTTTAAAGACCTCTCTTATTTTGTTAAGGTAGAAGTAAATAGTCTTCCCTCTAACCACAGTTCAAAAGGTATGGAAGGCAGTTCCCGTCATTCTCTATTTATCTGTTAGCCACAGATTTGAGTAGAATTCTTGGACCATGTTTCTTCCAACCTTTGTCTCAGGATTAGCTAGGATTTCCCAACCTCTGTTTTGAATCTTTTCTTGGATCTCCGGATATTCGTCTTCTTTCAGATCGAACTTAACTTCTGGGATCACTGACCTCAAACCCATTATTTTGTGGTAATGGTCTGCATGTTCTTTAGTTAAGAACCACTCTTGATTCCAAAGTGGTTTTGGATTATTCTCTTTCTTGCCTCTTAAAATGGTTTGTTTTCCTTTAGGGGCCATGATCTTAGTGAGGTTTTGCTCAGTGATCACGGAAAAATAAACCAAACTTAGAGGTTTGCTTGTCCTCAAGCAAAAGAAAGGAAAAGAGAGGAAAAGAGGGGGAGACGGATTCGAATGGTGCAGGTATGGAAATGGCCGAACTTGTACTTAAAAGGGAGGGGATGGGTTTCGAAAATTTTGAAAAAGATATGATAGAAAGATATGATTTGGAAAAGATGAATCATGATATGAAAAAGATGAGATTTTAAAATTCAAAAGATATGGAAAAGATATAAATAAGTTAAATCTGAATTTTTGTTGATGCAACTAAGAATTAAAAGATGATATAATGAGTTGGAAAAGATTTGGAAAGAAATTGAAAAGATAAATAAGTTTTTGAAAAAGATTTGAAAGAGATTTTGAAAGAAAATTAAAAAGAATTTAGAAGATTAATAAATTTTTGAAAATTGAATTTGAGAGATGAAAATTTGTAACATGTTTAAGCAGAAAATTATGAATTAAAACATGAAAATTTGAAAAAAATTGAAGTGGAAACAAAATCACCTCCCCCTGTCTTTTCTGGCGTTTAACGCCCATATATTGCCCATTTTGGGCGTTAGACAGAAATTTTTTATCATTGGGCATTTTTCTAAACGCCCAGGATGCTGCAACTCTGGTGTTAAACGCCCAGAATGGTGCCCATTCTGGTGTTTAATGCCCAGAAAGGTATCTTTACTGGCGTGAAGCGCCTATAATGATACCCATTCTGGCGTTTAACGCCCAAAATACTTCTTATTGGCGTTTTCGAACCAGTGAGCTCATTTTCTCTGCTTTGTGCTCTGAATCCATCTGTAACTCTGTGAACATCTGCTTTTGGACAATTAACCTTAAAGATAATTTATATCAAACTCCTATTATTATTATTTAAATAACAAGAACCTTTGCTAATGACTGGGTTGCCTCCCAGCAAGCTTCTTTATTGTCTTTCGCTGGACCTTTATTGAGCTTTAGTCTAGTCTCAGTTTTGAGCTTTCTTGCTCAACATTGCTTTTAAGATAATGTTTGACTCTCTGTCTGTTAACAATGAACTTTTCGTTAGAGTCAACATCCTGAAGCTCTACATATCCATATGGTGACACACTTGTGATCACATATAGCCCCTTCTACCGGGATTTCAATTTCCCAGGGAACAATTTGAGCCTAGAGTTAAACAGCAGAATCTTCTGTCTTGGCTCAAAGTCTCTGGATGACAGTTTCTTGTCATGCCACCTTTTTGCTTTCTCTTTGTAAATTTTTGCATTTTCAAAAGCATTGAGTCTGAATTCTTCTTGCTCATTCAACTGGAGCAATCTTTTCTCTCCAGCTAACTTGGCATCAAGGTTTAGGAATCTGGTTGCCCAGTAAGCCTTGTGTTCCAGTTCCACTGGCAGGTGACAGGCTTTTCCATACACAAGCTAGTATGGAGAAGTTCATATAGGAGTTTTAAACGCATTTCTGTATGCCCATAGAGCATCATCCAGACTCCTTGCCCAATCCTTTCTACGGGTATTCACAGTCCGTTCCAGGATTCGTTTTAGTTCTCTATTTGAGACTTCAGCCTGCCCATTTGTTTGTGGATGATATGGAGTTGCCACTTTGTGGTTAATTCCATATCGGATCAGAGAAGAGTCAAGCTGTTTATTACAGAAATGAGTTCCTCCATCACTGATTAGTATTCTGGGGACACCAAATTTGCTGAAGATATGCTTCTGGAAGAACTTCAGCACTATCTTAGTATCATTAGTGGGTGTTGCAATTGCCACCACCCATTTAGGTACATAGTCTACTGCCACCAGAACATAAGTGTTTGAGTATGATGGCGGGAAAGGCCCCATGAAGTCAATACCCCATACATCAAATAACTCAATCTCTAAGATCCCTTGCTGAGGCATGGCATAACCATGAGGCAGATTACCAGCTCTTTGGTAACTGTCACAGCTACGTACAAACTCTTGGGAGTCTCTATAGAGAGTAGGCCAGTAGAGTCCACATTGGAGGACTCTTGTGGCTGTCCACTCACTTCCGAAATGTCCTCCATATTGTGATCCATGGCAATGCCATAGGATCTTCTGTGCCTCTTCTTTGGGTACACACCTATGGATTATTCTGTCTGCACATCTCTTAAAGAGATATGGTTCATCCCACAAGTAGTACTTTCCATCAGTAACTAATTTTTTTATTTGTTGCCTCCTATACTCCTTGGGTATGAATCTGACCACTTTATAGTTTGCAATGTCTGCAAACCACGGTACTTCCTGAATGGCAAAGAGTTGCTCATCCGGGAAGGTTTCAGAGATCTCAGTAGAGGGGAGGGACGCCCCTTCTACCGGTTCTATTCGGGACAGGTGATCTGCTACTTGATTCTCTGTCCCTTTTCTGTCTCTAATTTCTATATCAAACTCTTGCAGAAGCAACACCTATCTTATGAGCTTGGGTTTTGAATCCTGCTTTGTGAGTAGATATTTAAGAGCAGCATGGTCAGTGTACACAATCACTTTTGATCCTACCAAAAAGGATCTAAACTTGTCAATGGCACAAACCACTGTAAGTAATTCTTTTTCAGTGGTTGTGTAATTTTTTTGCACGTCATTTAAAACACGGCTGGCATAGTAAATGACGTGCAGAAGCTTGTCATGCCTCTGTCCCAATACTGCACCAATGGCATGGTCACTGGCATCACACATTAGTTCAAATGGTAATGTCCAGTCTGGTGCAGAAATGACTGGTGCTGTGACCCGCTTAGCTTTCAAAGTCTCAAACGCCTACAGACACTCTATGTCAAAGACAAAGGGTGTATCAGCAGCTAGCAGATAGCTTAGAGGTTTTGCAATTTTTGAAAAATCCTTTATAAACCTCATATAGAATCATGCATCTCCTAGAAAGCTTCTGATTGCCTTAACATTGGTAGGTGGTGGTAATTTTTCAATTATCTCTACCTTAGCTTGATCCACCTCTATTCCCTTGTTCGAAATTTTGTGCCCAAGGACAATTCCTTCAGTCACCATAAAGTGACATTTCTCCCAGTTTAAAACCAAGTTAGTTTCTTAGCAGCTTTTCAGAACAAGTGCTAGATGGTCAAGACAGGAGCTGAACGAGTCTCCAAATACTGAGAAGTCATCTATGAAGACTTCCAGAAATTTTTCTACCATATCAGAGAAAATAGAGAGCATGCATTTCTAAAAGGTTGCAGGTGCATTACACAGACCAAATGGCATTCTTCTGTAGGCAAATACTCCAGATGGACATGTGAATGCTGTTTTTTCTTGATCTGGATGATCTACTGTAATTTGATTGTAACCTGAATAGCCATCCAAAAAGTAGTAGTAATCATGACCTGCCAATCTTTCTAGCATCTGGTCTATGAATGGTAAAGGAAAATGATCATTTCTGGTGGCTGTATTGAGTCTTCTGTAGTCAATACACATACGCCACCCTGTAACTGTTCATGTAGGAACCAGTTCATTTTTTTCATTGTGAACCACTATCATGCCACCCTTCTTAGGGACTACTTGGACAGGGCTTACCCATGGGCTATCAAAAATAAGATAAATAATCCAGCCTCTAGTAATTTAGTGACCTCTTTCTGCACCACTTCCTTCATGTATGGATTTAGCCGCCTCTGTGGTTGAACCACTGGCTTAGCATCATCCTCCAATAGGATCTTGTGCATGAATCTGGTTGGGCTAATGCCCTTAAGATCACTTATGGACCACACAAGAGTTGTCTTGTGTGTATTTAGCACCTGAAGTAGTGCTTTCTCTTCTTGTGGTTCTAAGGCAGAGCTTATGATCACAGGAAAAGTTACATCCTCTCCCAGAAACGCATATTTCAGGGATGGTGGTAGTGGTTTGAGCTCAGGTTTTGGAGGCTTATCCTCTTTTTAAGGAGTTTTCAGAGGTTCTTCTGTTTTCTCTAGTTCCTCCAAATCAGGCTGAACATCTTTAAAGATGTCCTCTAGGTCTGATTCGAGCTCTCAATCATATTGACTTCTTCTACCAGGGAGTCAATAATATCAACTCTCATGTAGTCTTTTGATGTGTCTAGATGCTGCATAGCTTTGATAGCATTCAACTTAAACTCATCCTCATTGACTCTCAGGGTCACCTCCCCTTTTTGGACATCAATGAGGGTTTGTCCAGTTGCTAGGAAAGGTCTTCCTAGAATGAGAGTTGCACTCTTGTGCTCCTCTATTTTCAGCACTACAAAGTCAGTGGGAAAGGCGAATGGCCCAACCTTGACAATCATGTCCTCAATCATGCCTGATGGCATTTTAATAGAACCATTAGCATGTTAGAGATATATCCGGGTTGGTTTGACTTCTTCAGTCAAACCAAGCTTTCTGATAGTGGATGCATGTATTAGGATGATACTTGCTCCAAGATCACATAAAGCTATCTTGGTACAAGTACCCTCTAATATGCATGGTATCATAAAGCTTTCGGGATCTTTGAGCTTCTCTGGTAAGCTTTTCAGAATGACTGCACTGCATTCTTCAGTGAGGAAAACTTTTTCAGTTTCTCTACAATCCTTCTTATGACTTAAGATCTCTTTCACAAATTAGCATAAAAGGGTATTTGCTCAAGTGCTTCTGCAAACGGAATCTTGATTTCAAGAGTACTGAGATAGTCTGCAAAGCGGGAAAATTGTTTATCCTGTTCCGCTTGGCGGAGTTTCTGAGGATAAGGCATATTGGCTTTATATTCCTCAACCTTAGTTACTGCAGGTTTATTTCCTACAGAGGTGGTTGGAGAAGCCTTCTTAGAAGGGTTACTATCAGCACTTGCAGGTGTCTGATCCCTCATTAGTGTTTGAACGCCAGGATTAGGGGTTGGATGGGTGTTGAACGCCAATTTTCCACCCCTTTCTGGCGTTTGAACGCCAGAACTGGATGTGGACTGAGCACTGGGCATTTAACGCCAGTTTTTCACCCTTTTCTGGCGTTTGAATGCTAGAAATGGACATCCACTGGACGTACGCCAATTTTTCACCCTTTTCTGGCGTTTGAATACTAGAATTATTCCTCTCTGGGCTCTTACTATCCTCAGAGGGATTTTGGGCAGTGGTTGGCTCATCCTCTGTCAGTTGTTCCTTCCTTGACTTTTTGCTGCTATGAGTTAAGGTATTTAATGTCTTCCCACTCCTTAAATGAACAGCTTGGCACTCTTCTGTTATCTGTTTGGATAACTACAGTTTTGTCTGATTTAATTGTTCTTCCATATTCTGGTTAGCATCTTTGATTTCTTGTAGAATTTCTTTGAATTCTGCTAGCTGTTTTGTTAGAAAACATAATTGCTGATTGAGTTCAGCAACTTATTCTGGAGGACTAAGTTCAATGGATACTGCCTTAGCCTTTTCTTTCATGGAGGACTCACTACTTAAGTATAGATGCTGATTTTTAGAAACTGTATCTATGAGCTCTTGAGCTTCTTCAATTGTTTATTCTCATGTGTATAGATCTACCAGCTGAGTGGTCTAGAGATATCTGGGCATTTTCTTTAAGCCCGTAATAGAAGATGTCTAACTGCACCCACTCGGAAAATATTTCAGAGGGACATTTTCTTAGCATCTCTCTGTACCTCTCCCAGGCATCATAAAGAGATTCATGATCCTCTTGTTTAATGCCTTGGATATCCAGCCTTAGCTGTGTCATCCTTTTTGGAGGGAAATATTGATTCAGGAATTTGTCTGACAACTATTTTCATGTTCTTATGTTGGCTTTGGGTTGGTTATTTAACCACCTCTTAGCATAGTCTTTTACAGCAAATAGAAACATCAATAATCTGTAGACATCCTGATCCACTTTCTTATCATGTAATGTGTCAGCAATTTGTAAGAACTGTGCCAGAAACTCAGTAGGTTCTTCCTGTGGAAGACTGGAATACTGACAATTTTGCTGCACCATGATAATGAGCTGATGATTTAGCTCAAAAGTGTTAGCTCTTATAGGGGGTATACAAATACTACTCTTATATGAAGCAGTAGTGGGGTTAGCATATGACCCCAGAGTCCTTCTATACTGTTCATTTCCACTTAGGTTCATGATGGAGAATGGGAGATGATGTGGATCGGAGATAGAAATATTATATTTATTATTTAAAATTTTTTTCTCTTTTTTTTGAAAACTGAAAATAAAAGAAGATAAAATAAAATAAAATAAAATAAATGAAAGATTTTGGGTGAGGATTTTTGAAAAATGAAGAAAGAGAAAGCGGTTAGGAAGTTTTGAAAAAAGATATGATTTTAGAAAATTTTGACCAAGTCAACCCAAGGAATTCAAAATTTTATGAGGAATTAAAGGAAAATATATTTTTTTTATTTTTGAATCGAGTGAGGAAAGAGAAAAACAATAAACTGACACCAAACTTAGAATTTTTAGATCAAAACAAAGAAAACAAATAAGAAAGCTTTGAATGTCAAGATGAATACCAAGAACACTTTGAAGTCAAGATGAACACCAAGAACAAATTTTGGAAATTTTTAGGAAAAGAAGAACACAAAAGACACCAAACTTAAAAATTTTTATACTTGGGACACTTATAATTCGAAAATATGAAGAACAAAAAGAGCATGCAATTGACACCAAACTTAAAACATGGAACTACACTCAAAGAAAAATTTAAGACTCTAAACCAAAAAGAGAAATTTTTCCTAATCTAAGTAACAAGATAAACCGTCAGTTGTCCAAACTCGAACAATTCCCGGCAACGGCGCCAAAAACTTGGTGCACAGAATTGTGATTCACACTTTTCACAACTTCGGTGCCACTAACCAACAAGTGCACTGGGTCATCCAAGTAATACCTTACATGAGTAAGGGTCGATCCTACAGAGATTGTCGGCTTGAAGCAATCTATGGTTATCTTGTAGACCTTAGTCAGGAGGATAATAATGAAAAGAGATTTGTTTGCAAAAAGTAAATGAACATGAAATAAAGAGTACTTGTTATGCAGTAATGGAAAACAGGTTGAGGTTTTGGAGATGCTATGTCTTCTGAATCTCTGCTTTCCTACTGTTGTCTTCCTCACGCACGCAAGGCTTCTTCCATGACAAGCTATATGTTGGTGGATCACCGTTGTCAATGGCTACCATCCGTCCTCTCAGTGAAAATGGTCTAACTACGGGTTCTGTAGGGCTAATCATCTGTCGGTTCTCAATCGTTCTAGAATAGGATCCATTGATCCTTTTGCACACTGTCACTGCGCCCAACATTTGTGAGTTTGAAGCTCGCCATAGTCACCCCTTCCCAGATCCTACTCAGAATACCACAGACAAGGTTTAGACTTTCCAGATCTCAGAAGTTCTGCCAATTGATTCTAGCTTATACCATGAAGACTCTGGTTGCATGGATTTGAACACTATGTTGTCAGGATAGGCAATCAAACTCGTGAACTAGGAATCCAAGAGATACACACTCAATCTAAGGTAGAACGGGAGTGGTTGTCAGGCAAAGGTTCATAAGTTGAGAATGGTGATAAGTGTCACGGATCATCACATTCATCATGTTGAAGTGCGAATGAATATCTTAGAATAGAAACAAGCGTGATTGAATAGAAAACAGAAATAATGGCATTAATCCATCGAGACACAGCAGAGCTCCTCACCTCCAACCATGGGGTTTAGAGACTCATGCCGTAGAAGATACAAATTCAAATGTAAAATGTCATGAGGTACAAAATGAATCTCTAAAAGTAGTTTTTATACTAAACTAGTAACCTAGGTTTACAGAAAATGAGTAAACTAAGATAGATAGTGCAGAAATCCACTTTCGAGGCCCACTTGGTGTGTGTCTAGGCTGAGCATTGAAGCTTTCACATGCATAGGCTATTCCTGGAGTTAAACGCCAGCTTTGGTGCCAGTTTGGGCTTCTAACTTCAACTTTTATGCCAGTTCTAGAGTTTAACGCCAGAAAAGGGTAAAAAGCTGGCAATTAAACGCCAGTTTTTGCGCTATCAAATCTCGGGCAAAGTATGGACTATTATACATTGCTGGAAAGCCCAAGATGTCTACTTTCCAACACAATTGAGAGCGCACCAATTGGGCTTCTGAAGCTCCAGAAAATTCATTTCGCGTGCAGGAGGGTCAGAATCAGATTTTCACTCAAGTCCCAAAATTTCAGCTAGAAAATACCTGAAATCACAGAAAAACACATAAACTCATAGTAAAGTCCAGAAATTTGATTTTTGCATAAAAACTAATAAAAATATACTAAAAAGTAGCTAAAGCACACTAAAAACTACATGAAAATACTACCAAAAAGCGTATAAAATATCCGCTCATCATGTTCCTAAGCGTGGCGTTCTCTATTTGAACGTAACGCTTCCCTGATTGCTTCCCCCTTTTCTTCATTTCTTCACCTACAAGAAACTAAACAACCAATCAAAGTCTCACCAAAATCACAAAGTCTTTGCATCATTCATGAAATTAATTAATTCCAACATAAAAGCTATGATTTTGTGTAAAATAAATGATGTTTGATTGATTCAAAATAATCATGAAAATCTACTCCAATCACTTACTTATTGTGCAAGAAAATGCATAAAACCTAATGAAAATAAGAAAACTACCTAACAATGGCAACCCAATTCATTCATTGATTAAATCTACAAGAGAATAGAAAGAGTTTACTATGGCGGGGTGTCTCCCACCTAGCATTTTTATTTATTGTCCTTAAGTTGGACTTATGGGGAGCTCCTCATCAAGGTGGCTTGTGCTTGAATCCATCCTTGAACATCCAGCAATGCTTGGACTTCAAATAAGCTCCGTTCTTTAAAATTAATAGCTCCAAGCTTTGATGGAGTTCTTCACAAACCATTAGCTCCCAAAGTTGATTCTCCTTGGGCGATCTGGGATCCCACACTTTGTTTTGACACCCGTCTTCAAGTTGATCATCATGATTCCAATTGGGTGGTAGGCACATAGAATTCTCCTTAGAGCGCCCAAACATTCTCCTAGACCCAAACAATTTAGCACTCCTCCAACCATGGTGCCTATGCCTCAAGGGTTCGACCTTAATGAGCCTAACATCAAACTTCCAACCACTACACAACTCCCTCTTACTCTAAACTCCATAAAGAGCTCTAAGTTGCCCATCTGTCTCAATCAAACCATATTCAAGTGAGAAGGGAAAGCTTAAAGACAAGAATTTTACCCACTTAAATGTTGTGTTGGATGGTGACTTAGGTAGGGATATCTCCAATGGATTAGCAAGTGTCATTCCCTTATGCTCTTCCTTGGTGACTTCTACCTCTTGACAACTTCTTTCAACTTCTCCGTGCTCATCAACTCCTTCCAACTCCTCCTCATCATCAATCAAATCAAACCTTGGAGGTCGTGTGAAGTCCACTTCAACATCAACTTCACACCCAATGAGAGAGACTTCCACAAGGTCACCAATGTCACTTGGTGTAGAGTTGTCTTTAGTGACCTCAAATTCATTCCCAATGGGGATGGATTCAATTTTAGATAAGAATTCATTAATGATGGAATCTACCTCTTGATCAACTTTTTCAAGTTCTCCAACTATGATATGTCTTGGAGGTTACACACCCTCCTCAACATCAATGCCAAGCTTCTTGGAAGAGGGCTCTCTAATTCTACATTCCCATGGACTTTAAACATCTCCTAAATCTTCAACCACTTCTTCCTTGATGAGCGGATAATTTATACGCTTTTTGGCATTGTTTTCATATAGTTTTTAGTAAGTTTAAGCTACTTTTAGGGATGTTTTCATTAGTTTTTATGTTAAATTCACATTTCTGGACTTTACTATGAGTTTGTGTGTTTTTCTGTGATTTCAGGTAAATTCTGACTGAAATTGAGGGATTTGAGCTAAACTCTGAAGAAGGCTAACAAAAGGACTGCAGATGCTGTTGGATTCTGACCTCCCTGCACTCGAAATGGATTTTCTGGAGCTACAGAATTCCAATTGGCGTGCTCTCAACGGCGTTGGAAAGTAGACATCCAGGGCTTTCCAGCAATATATAATAGTCTATACTTTATTCGAAGAATGACGACGTAACTTGGCGTTGAACGCCAAGTACAAGCTGCTGTCTGAAGTTAAACGCCAGAAAAACGTCATGATCCGGAGTTGAACGCCCAAAACACGTCATAACCTGGAGTTTAACGCCAAGTAATGCCTTATCACGTGAATTCATCAAGCTCAGCCCAAGCATACACCAAGTGGGCCCCGGAAGTGGATTTATGCATCAAATACTTACTTATGTAAACCCTAGAAGCTAGTCTAGTATATATAAGACATTTATCTATTGTATTAGACATCTTTTGACCATTCTTAGTCTTTTCATTCGGTCACTTGATCAGGGAGAGGGCTGGCCATTCGGCCATGCCTGAACCTTTTGCTTATGTATTTTCAACGGTGGAGTTTCTGCACACCATAGATTAAGGGTGTGGAGCTCTGCTGTACCTCAAGTATTAATGAAATTCTATTCTCTTTTATTCAATTCTCTCTTATTCTTATTCCAAGATATTCATTCGTACCCAAGAACATGATGAATGTTATGAGTCAAAATTACCCTCATTATCATTCTCACTTATGAACGCGCGTGATTGACAACCACTTACGTTCTACATGCAACAGAGCTTGAATGTGTATCTCTTAGATTCCCCAACAGAATCTTCGTGGTATAAGCTAGATAGATGGCGGCATTTATGAGGATCCGGAAAGTCTCACCTTGTCTGTGGTATTCCGAGTAGGATCCTGGGAATCCGGAAAGTCCAACCTTGTCTGTGGTGTTCCGAGTAGGATTCCGGTAATGAATGATCGTGACGTGCTTCAAACTTTAACCTGCTGGGCGTTCGTGACAGACGCAAAAGAGGGATTCTATTCCAGTAGGAGCGGGAACCAACCGGTGATTAGCCGTACTGTGACAGAGTGCGTTAGCATAGTTTTCACTGCGAGGATGGGATGTAGCCATCAGCCATGGGTGATGCCTCCAGACTGGTTAGCTGTGCGAGTGACAGCCGCACAGGATATTTCCCCGTGAGGAATGAAAGTAGCCACAGTTGATGGTGAACCCCTATACAAAGCTTGCCATGGAAAGGAGTAAGAAGGATTGAGTAGAAGGAGTAGGAGAGCAGGCGTCCGAGAGCTCTACAGCATCTCCATTCCGCTTATCTGAAATTCCCACTAATGAATCTACATAAGTATCTTTATCCCTTTCATTATTTCTATTTTCGAAAACCCATAAAACTATTTTAATCTGCCTAACTGAGATTTGCAAGGTGACCATAGTTTGCTTCATACCAACAATCTCTGTGGATTCGACCCTTACTCACGTAAGGTTTATTACTTGGACGACCCAGTACACTTGCTGGTTAGTTGAACGAGATTGTGAAGAAAATAAACAATGCCTTCAGAGTATACATCCTACAAGTAGAAAGAAAATAGGAAACACAATTTCGTCCACCAAGTTTTTGGCGCCGTTGCCGGGGATTGTTCGAGTATGGACAACTGACGGTTCATCTTGTTGCTCAGATTAGGTAATTTTCTTTTCAAAAATCTTTTTCAAAAATTTTTTCTTTTATTTTTCGTTTTTGCAAACTTTATTTTCGAAAATAATTAATAAAAATCCAAAAAAAAATTAGAAAATCATAAAAATCAAAAATATTTTGTGTTTCTTGTTTGAGTCTTGAGTCAATTTTTAAGTTTGGTGTCAATTGCATGCTTTTAAAATTTTTCTTGCATTTTTCGAAAATTCATGCATTCATAGTGTTCTTCATGATCTTCAAGTTGTTCTTGACAAGTCTTCTTGTTTGATCTTGATGATTTTTTGTTTTGTGTCTTTTGTTGTTTTTCATGTGCATTTTTGCATTCATATTTTCCATGCATTAAAGATTTCTAAGTTTGGTGTCTTGCATGTTTTCTTTGCATCAAAAATTTTTCAAAATAATGTTTTTGATGTTCATCATGATCTTCAGTGTTCTTGGTGTTCATCTTGACATTCATAGCATTCTTGCATGCATCTTGTGTCTTGATCCAAAATTTTCATGTTTTGGGTCATTTTTGTGTTTTTCATTCAAAATTAGATTTCAAAAATATCTTTTCCTTATTTCCCTCCAAAAATTTCGAAATTTTGGGATTGACTTGGTCAAAAATTTTCAAAATTAGTTGTTTCTTACAAGTCAAATCAAAATTTCAATTTTAAAAATCTTATCTTTTCAAAATCTTTTTCAAAAATCATATCTTTTTCATTTTTTTTATAAATTTCGAAAATTTCAAAAATTATTTTTCAAAATATTTTCAAAATCTTTATCTTATCTTTTTATCTAATTTTCGAAAATTAGCTAACAATTAATGTGATTGGTTCAAAAATTTGAAGTTTGTTACTTTCTTGTTAAGAAAGGTTCAATCTTTAAGTTCTAGAATCTTATCTTGTAGTTTCTTGTTAGTTAAGTCAATTTTAAAAATTAAATATTTTTCAAAATATCTTTTTCAAATATATCTTTTTATCTTTTATCTTATCTTTTTCAAAAACTTTATCTTTTTTAAAAATTTGATTTCAAAATATCTTATCTAACTTCTTATCTTCTTATCTTTTTAAATTTTTGATTTCAAATCTTTTTCAATCAACTAACTAACTCTTTGTTTGTTTCTTATCTTTTTCAAAACCATCTAACTACTTTTCCCTCTCTAATTTTCGAAAATTCCCCCTCTCTTTTTCAAAAATTCTTTTTGTTTTTAAATTTTAATTTTAATTATACTTTGTCTTTGATTTTCGAAAATTACTAACTTCTTTTTCAAAACTTATTTTTGAAAATCTTCTTTCTCTTTTCTTATTCTTTTTTTTATTACTAACACTTCTCTTCATCTCTCTTCACTCATATCCTAACATCTCATCTCACATCTCTGCCATCCTCACAGTTGTGTTTCTTTTCCACTCTTCTTCTACCCCCTTCCTCTTCTACTAACATAAAGGAATCTCTATACTGTGACATAGAGGATTCCTCTTTCTTTTCTTGTTTTCTTCTCTTTCTTATGAGCAGGAACAAGGATAAAGGCACTCTTGTTGAAGCTGATCCAGAACCTGAAAGGACTCTGAAGAGAAAATTAAGAGAAGCTAAATTACAACAATCTAGAAATAACCTTTCAGAAATTTTCGAACAGGAGAAGGATATGGCAGCCGAAAATAATAATAATAATGCAAGGAGAATGCTTGGTGACTTCACAAAGCCAACATCCAAATTTGATGGAAGAAGCATCTCCATTCCTGCCATTGGAGCCAATAACTTTGAGCTTAAGCCTCAACTAGTTGCTTTAATGCAACAAAACTGCAAGTTTTATGGACTTCCATCTGAAGATCCTTATCAGTTCTTAACTGAGTTCTTGCAAGTTTGTGATACTGTAAAGACGAATGGAGTTAATCCTGAAGTCTACAGACTCATGCTTTTCCCTTTTGCTGTAAGAGACAGAGCTAGAATATGGTTGGATTCACAACCTAAGGATAGCCTGGACTCCTGGGATAAGCTGGTCACTGCCTTCTTGGATAAATTCTTTCCTCCTCAAAAGCTGAGCAAGCTGAGAGTGGATGTTCAAACCTTCAAACAAAAAGATGGTGAATCCCTCTATGAAGCTTGGGAAAGATACAAGCAGCTGACCAAGAGATGTCCATCTGACATGTTTTCAGAATGGACCCTATTAGATATATTCTATTATGGTCTCTCTGAATTTTCGAAAATGTCATTGGACCATTCTGCAGGTGGATCTATTCACCTGAAGAAAACACCTGAAGAGGCTCAAGAACTCATTGACATGGTTGCAAACAACCAGTTCATGTACACCTCTGAGAGGAATTCCGTGAATAATGGGGTCCCTCAGAAGAAAGGAGTTCTTGAAATTGATGCTCTGAATGCCATATTGGCTCAGAACAAAGTGTTAACTCAACAGGTCAACATGATCTCTCAAAATCTGAATGGATTGCAACATGCATCCAACATTACTAGAGAAGCAGCTTCTGAAGAAGCTTATGATCCTGAGAACCCTGCCATGGCGGAGGTTAATTATTTGGGTGAACCTTATGGAAACACCTATAACTCATCATGGAGAAATCATCCAAATTTCTCTTGGAAGGATCAACAAAAACCTCAATAAGGTTTTAACAATGGTGGATGCAATAGGCTAAATAATAGTAAGCCATATCCATCATCTCCTCAGCAACAGACAGAGAATGCTGAACAAAATAATTCTAATTTAGCTAATATAGTCTCTGATCTGTCAAAGGCCACTTTCAGTTTCATGAATGAAACAAGATCCTCCATTAGAAATTTGGAGGCACAAGTAGGCCAGCTGAGTAAGAAAGTTATTGAAACTCCTCCCAGTACTCTCCCAAGTAATACAGAAGAGAATCCAAAAGGAGAGTGCAAAGCCATTGACTTAGTCAACATGGCCGAATGCATCAAGGAGGAGAAGGACGAAAATCCTAGTGAGGAAGACCTCCTGGGACGTCCTTCAAGCAAGAAGGAGCTTCCTATTAAGGATCCTGAGGAATCTGAGGCTCATACAGAGACCATAGAGATTCCATTAAATCTCCTTCTGCCATTCATGAGCTCTGACTATTATTCATCCTCTGAAGAGGATGAAGATGTGACTAGTGAGCAAGTTGCTCAATATCTAGGAGCTATCATGAAACTGAATGCCAAGCTATTTGGTAATGAGACTTGGGAAAGTAAACCTCCCTTGTTCATTAGTGATTTAGATACTTGGATTCAGGAAACTCTACCTCAAAAGAGACAAGATCCTGGCAAGTTCTTAATACCTTGCACCATTGGCACCATGAGCTTTGAAAAAGCTCTATGTGATCTTGGGTCAGGAATAAACCTTATGCCACTCTCTGCAATGGAGAAGCTGGGGATCATTGAGGTACAACCTGCCTTGTTCTCATTACAATTGGCAGACAAATCCATAAGACAAGCTTATGGAATGGTAGAGGACGTGCTAGTAAAGGTTGAAGGCCTTTATATCCCTACTGATTTCATAATCCTAGATACTAGGAAGGAAGATGATGAATGCATCATCCTAGGAAGACCTTTCCTAGCCACAGCAGGAGCTATGATAGATGTCAACAGAGGAGAGTTAGTCCTTCAATTAAATGGGGAATACCTTGTGTTTCAAGCACATGGAAATCCCTCTGTGACAAAAGAGAGTAAGCATGAAGAGCTTCTCTCAGTTCAAGGTCAAGAAGAGCCCACACAGTCAGACTCTAAGTTTGGTGTTGTGAAGCCACAACCAAACTCTAAGTTTGGTGTTCAAACCCCATATCCAAACTCTAAGTTTGGTGTTGGGACTAGACAACATTGACTTGATTGCTCTGTGGCTCCATGAGAGCCACTGTCAAGCTATTGACATTAAAGAAGCGCTTGTTGGGAGGCAACCCAATTTTATTTATCTAATTTTATTTTATTTTGTTTTGGTGTTATTTTTGTGTTGAATTAGGTACATGATCATGAGGAGTCACGAAAAAAATCAAAAAAATTAAAAACAGAGTCAAAAACAGAAGAAAAAAATTTTTCACCCTGGAGGACGCACGGGCCGGCGTTCAACACCCAGAAGATGCATCTGGCTGGCGTTCAACGCCAGAACAGAGCATCTTTCTGGCGCTGAACGCCCAAAACAAGCTACATCCTGGCGTTTAACACCAGGATGCGCACACAGAGGACAATCTGGCGCTGAACGCCAGAAACAAGCTTGAAACTGGCGTTCAACGCCAGAAACAAGCATCACATGGGCGTTTAACGCCCAGAACATGCACCAATGGGCGTTTGAACGCCAGAATGGTGCATGAAGGCAATTTACACGCCTATAGGGTGAAGGAATGGTATTTCTTTTCACCTCAGGATCTGTGGACCCCACAGGATTCCCATCTCAGGATCTGTGGACCCCACAGGATCTCCACCTACCTCTTCTTTTAATCCTATTCACACTCTCCTAATCTAAATCTCATTTTCAATGTCACCCTTCCCAAAAACCTTCACCAATCACATCAATTCCTCTTCCCAATTACCCCATGCACCATTCACATCAACCTCCTCTTCCCCATAAACCCCACCTACCCCCACTACATTCAAATTCAATTTCCCACCCTTTCCCACCCAAAATGGCCGAAACCTACCCTCCCCCCTCCCTATAAATACCTCTCCTTTCTTTTTCATTTTCACACAACACAAACCCCTTCTTCTCTCCTATAGCCGAACCCCTCTTCTCCCTCTCTTCCCATATTCTCTTCTTCTTCTTCTACTCTTCTTTTCTTTTTTTGCTCGGGACGAGCAAATTTTAAGTTTGGTGTGGTAAAAAGCCTAAGCTTTTTATTTTTCATTCACCATCAATGGCACCCAAGACCGGAGTTTCCTCAAGAAAAGGAAAAGGGAAGGCAAAAGCTTCCACTTCCGAATCATGGGAGAAGGAGAGATTCATCTCCAAGAGCCACCAAGACCACTTCTATGATGTTGTGGCAAAGAAGAAGGTGATCCTCGAGATCCCTTTCAAGCTAAAAAAGAATGAGTATCCGGAAATCCGACATGAAATTCAAAAAAGAGGTTGGGAAGTCATAACCAACCCCATGCAACAAGTTGGAATATTGATGGTTCAAGAGTTCTATGCTAATGCATGGATCACTAGGAACCATGATCAAAGTATGAACCCGAATCCAAAGAACTATCTCACAATGGTTCGGGGGAAATACTTAGATTTCAGTCCGGAAAATGTGAGGTTGGCGTTTCATCTACCCATGATGCAAGGTGATGAACGCCCTTACACAAGGAGGGTCAACTTCAATCAAAGGTTGGACCAAGTCCTAATGGACATTTGTGTGGAAGGCGCCCAATGGAGAGTAGACTCCAAAGGCAAACCAGTCCAACTAAGAAGACTGGACCTCAAGCCTGTAGCTAGAGGATGGTTGGAATTCATCCAAAGATCCATCATCCCTACAAGCAACCGATCTGAAGTTACTGTGGATCGGGCCATCATGATCCATAGCATCATGATTGGAGAGGAAGTAGAGGTTCATGAAGTCATAGCCAATGAACTCTACAAAATAGCTGACAAGCCTTCATACATGGCACGGCTAGCCTTCCCCCACCTCATATGCCATTTATGCTACTCAGGTGGAGTTATCATAGATGGAGATGTCTCCATTGAAGAAGACAAGCCCATCACCAAGAAAAGGATGGAGCAAACAAGGGAAGTTCCTCACGGCCCCCAAGGAGAACATGAGGAGATTCATCATCAAATGCCTCATGGAATGCACTTTCCTCCCAACAACTATTGGGAGCAACTCAGTACCTCCTTAGAAGACTTGAGCCAAAACGTGGAACAACTAAGGGTGGAACACCATGAACACACCCTCACTCTCCAAGAAATAAGAGAAGATCAAAGAGCTATGAGAGAGGAGCAACAAAGGCAAGGAAGGGACATAGAAGAGTTGAAGAACATCATTGGTCCTTCAAGAAGAAGACGCCACTAAGAGGTGGATTCATTCCTTGTTCTTTATTTTCTTTCTGTTTTCTGTTTTTAAGTGTTATATTTATCTATGTTTTTGTGTCTCTACTTCATGATCATTAGTATGTAACCATGCCTTAAAGCTATGAATAAAATCCATTAGTCTTTCACCTCTCTTAAAAGAAAAATGTTTTAATTCAAAAGAACAAGAAGTACATAATTTTCGAAATTATTAGTGAATTTAATTTAATTATATTGATGTGGTGGCAATAATTTTTGTTTTCTGAATGAATGAATGAACAGTGCATATGTCTTTTGATATTGTTGTTTATGAGTGTTAAAATTGTTGGCTCTTGAAAGAATGATGAACAAAGAGAAATGTTATTGATGATCTGAAAAACATCATGAAATTGATTCTTGAAGCAAGAAAAAGCAGTGAAAAAAAAAAGTGGCGAAAATTTTAAAGCAAGGATCCAAGGCTTTGAGCATTAATGGATAGGAGGGCCCAAGGAAATTAAAAATCCAGGCCTAAGCGGCTAAATCAAGCTGTCCCTAACCATGTGCTTGTGTCATGAAGGTCCAAGTGAAAAGCTTGAGACTGAATGGTTAAAGTCGTGATCCAAAGCTAAAGAGTGTGCTTAAGAGCTCTGGACACCACTAACTGGGGACTTTAGCAAAGCTGAGTCACAATCTGAAAAGGTTCACCCAGTTATGTGTCTGTGGCATTTGTGTATCCGGTGGTAATACTGGAAGACAAAGTGCTTAGGGCCACAGCCAAGACTCAAAAGTAGCTGTGTTCAAGAATCAACATGCCTAACTAGGAAAAGTCAATAACACTATCTGAAATTCTAAGTTCCTAGAGAAGCCAATCACTCTAAACTTCAAAGGAAAAAGTGAGATGCCAAAACTGTTCAGAAGCAAAAAGCTACAAGTCCCGCTCATCTAATTAAATTAATATTCATTGATATTTTGGACTTTATAGTATATTCTCTTCTTTTTATCCTATTTGATTTTCAGTTGCTTGGGGACAAGCAACAATTTAAGTTTGGTGTTGTGATGAGCGGATAATTTATACGCTTTTTGGCATTGTTTTCATATAGTTTTTAGTAAGTTTAAGCTACTTTTAGGGATGTTTTCATTAGTTTTTATGTTAAATTCACATTTCTGGACTTTACTATGAGTTTGTGTGTTTTTCTGTGATTTCAGGTAAATTCTGACTGAAATTGAGGGATTTGAGCTAAACTCTGAAGAAGGCTAACAAAAGGACTGCAGATGCTGTTGGATTCTGACCTCCCTGCACTCGAAATAGATTTTCTGGAGCTACCGAACTCCAATTGGCGCGCTCTCAACGGCGTTGGAAAGTAGACATCCAGGGCTTTCCAGCAATATATAATAGTCCATACTTTATTCGAAGAATGACGACGTAACTTGGCGTTGAACGCCAAGTACAAGCTGCTGTCTGAAGTTAAACGCCAGAAAAACGTCATGATCCGGAGTTGAACGCCCAAAACACGTCATAACCTGGAGTTTAACGCCAAGTAATGCCTTAGCACGTGAATTCATCAAGCTCAGCCCAAGCATACACCAAGTGGGCCCCGGAAGTGGATTTATGCATCAAATACTTACTTATGTAAACCCTAGAAGCTAGTCTAGTATATATAAGACATTTATCTATTGTATTAGACATCTTTTGACCATTCTTAGTCTTTTCATTCGGTCACTTGATCAGGGAGAGGGCTGGCCATTCGGCCATGCCTGAACCTTTTGCTTATGTATTTTCAACGGTGGAGTTTCTGCACACCATAGATTAAGGGTGTGGAGCTCTGCTGTACCTCAAGTATTAATGAAATTCTATTCTCTTTTATTCAATTCTCTCTTATTCTTATTCCAAGATATTCATTCGTACCCAAGAACATGATGAATGTTATGAGTCAAAATTACCCTCATTATCATTCTCACTTATGAACGCGCGTAATTGACAACCACTTACGTTCTACATGCAACAGAGCTTGAATGTGTATCTCTTAGATTCCCCAACAGAATCTTCGTGGTATAAGCTAGATAGATGGCGGCATTTATGAGGATCCGGAAAGTCTCACCTTGTCTGTGGTATTCCGAGTAGGATCCTGGGAATCCGGAAAGTCCAACCTTGTCTGTGGTGTTCCGAGTAGGATTCCGGTAATGAATGATCGTGACGTGCTTCAAACTTTAACCTGCTGGGCGTTCGTGACAGACGCAAAAGAGGGATTCTATTCCAGTAGGAGCGGGAACCAACCGGTGATTAGCCGTACTGTGACAGAGTGCGTTAGCATAGTTTTCACTACGAGGATGGGATGTAGCCATCAGCCATGGGTGATGCCTCCAGACTGGTTAGCTGTGCGAGTGACAGCCGCACAGGATATTTCCCCGTGAGGAATGAAAGTAGCCACAGTTGATGGTGAACCCCTATACAAAGCTTGCCATGGAAAGGAGTAAGAAGGATTGAGTAGAAGGAGTAGGAGAGCAGGCGTCCGAGAGCTCTACAGCATCTCCATTCCGCTTATCTGAAATTCCCACCAATGAATCTACATAAGTATCTTTATCCCTTTCATTATTTCTATTTTCGAAAACCCATAAAACTATTTTAATCTGCCTAACTGAGATTTGCAAGGTGACCATAGTTTGCTTCATACCAACAATCTCTGTGGATTCGACCCTTACTCACGTAAGGTTTATTACTTGGACGACCCAGTACACTTGCTGGTTAGTTGAACGAGATTGTGAAGAAAATAAACAATGCCTTCAGAGTATACATCCTACAAGTAGAAAGAAAATAGGAAACACAATTTCGTCCACCATTCCTCTTCTTCAACAATCATAGCTTCCTCCAATTATTCCAATACAAAATCTAACTCCTCATTCTCTACTGGATTTTCCAATCTCTCCTTCATGCTACGCTCTTCATTTGATTCTTCACATGTGGCCATGGAAGTACTTTGAGTGCATGAGTATCGGGAGGCCAAAGTATTTACTACATTGGTTAAGGTAGCCACAAATTCTAGTGTGCTCCTTTGCATATCATCTTGCCCTTGAAGAAGAGGGCCAAGGGTGTCATCCATTAGAGATTGGGGTGGATAGGAGGGCTCATTATTTGGAAGAAAAGGTTCATGATTAGGAAGGTTGTTCTTCTTGGTGGAAATATGGAGGTGGTGTATATTGAGGTGGTTCTTGGGAGTAAACGGATTGGAATTGTGGTGGCTCTAAGGATTTTCTTACATAATGGTCACAAGGATGAGGTAGAGGTGGTTAGTTATATGATGGATGAGGGTCATAGAAAGGTGTTTGGTAGAAGGGGGGCTTGTGAGTATGGTTGAGGGCTATGTTGAAGATAAGATTCATGGGCATATAGTGGTGGTTGTTGACAACCACAATGTGGATCACCACATCCATTAGATAGATATGCATTAGAAGTTGAATTATACCTATAGGAGATTGGAAGAGGTTGTTGCCAAGAAGGTTGTCCATAAGCTTGAGGCTTCTCCCACCTGTGGTTGTCCCATCCTTGATGCATGTTCTCATTGAAATTCTTATTTCCTAAAACATAGTTGCAACCAAACTTATAGCCAAGGTGATGAGAATTCATAGTGAAAAGACAAAATAAAATCAAAAGCTAGCAAGAAATAATGAAAGCAAACTACTAAAACTAGCAACAACTAACAAAGAAGCATATTCACAATATTCACATATATACAATAACCACTAACAAGGCACACATTTGCAATTCTCTGGCAACGGTGCCATTTGATGAGGAGATAATTGTTGGTATAGAATTTCTCAAATGAAATCTCGTTGCAAGTATAGTTCTAAACCAACAAACAATCCTCAATCAAAATTTTGTTTGCCACAAGTACAAACCCCAAAAAATAACCGAAGTATTTAAACCTTGAGTCCTCTCTCAAGGAATTGTAGGGAAGTGTGGATGTTATTGGTTATGGGTTGTATATTTTGGGTTTTGAATAAGGGATATGAAAAGTAAATGGCAATAAAGTAAAGGAAACTCAAATAATAAAAAGGCCTTGGCAAAGGTTGATGGTTAAGGATCTTTATCCTTGTTACTAACCACAACATGATAATTACAAGGATCAATCTCATTAAGTCATTCTCTAACAAGTGGAGGAAAGTCAAATGAGCTACATCAATCCCAATCCATAAGTCCTAGCCACTCACTAATTGAATTAGTGAAAGCTAGAGTCAATGGATACCAATCATCAATCACTTGGACATTAGCAGCTCAAGTTCACCTAAGTTACCATCCCAAGCCAAGAACACAAAAATCTACTCTAAAATCCAACCAAGCATTTTATCAAATACATGGAAGGCATAAAAAGAAAGTATAATAAAATGACAAGAAATGTAAATTCTAACAACTACCAAAAGCAAGAAATTAACAATAACAAGGCAATTAAACAATAAGAAACATAAAACATAAATTGCATTAAAGGAAATGAAAAGAAACAAGAGTGCTAAAAAAACAACAAAAAAAAGGAAATAACAAATAAAACTAAGAAAGCAAAGATGTAGCAATAAGAAATTGAGAAGGAAAGTAAATGAAATCAACATTTAAAACCTAGATCTAAGAAAACCCTAATCTAAACCTAGCCTAATTTCTAGAGAGAAGAGAGAGCTTCTCTCTCTAGAATTCTAACCTAAAACATGATGAAAACTTAAAACTAACACTACTTGGTTCATCCCCCTTCAATCCTTGGGTTCAATAGCATCAGAAATGAATTAGATTGGGCCCAAAATGAGCTAGAAATCACTAGCCACGAGTTGCTAAAAATGGCCCACACTGATCCTGCGACGTGCACGCATGGGCGATGCGTGCGCATCACCTAAATGCTAGGCAACTATGGCAAATTTTATATCATTTTAAAGCCCCGGATGTTAGCTTTCCAACGCAACTAGAACCGCCTCATTTGGATCTCTGTAGCTCAAGTTAATTGATTTAGTATGAAGCGGTTAGGATTGACAGCTTAGCAATTCCTTCATTTCTTCGTGAGTTCTCCATTTTTACATACTTTTTCTTCATTCACTCAATCCAATCTTTGCCTTCTAAATCTGAAATCACTTAACAAATATATCAAGGCATCGAATGGGAGGATGGTGAATTAAATTTAGTAATTTAAGGGCCTAAAAAACATTTTTTCACTCTTTGATGTGTGGAAAGCGATCCAATACAAAACTCACCGGCAAATGTACCAAGTCGCATCAAGTAGTAATTACTCACATGAGTGAGGTCAATCCCACAGGGATTGAAGGATTGAGCAATTTTAGTTAGGTGGTTGATTTGGTCAAGCAAATAAGTGTTGATTTGAGTGATTTGTATCCAACAGAAGCTAAATTGCATGAAATTTAAAGGGAGAGAGATAATTGACTGTAAATTAAAGGGCAAAGGAAGTAAAGAAGTTGAATCTTAAAGTGCAAGTAATATAAATGACAGAAGCTTAGATTGCAAGAAATGTAAATAGCTGAAGCTTAGAGTGCAAGAAATATAAATTGCTTGAATCACAAAGGGCTTTGGGAGCTGGGATTTCAGAAATTAAACAAGAGAAAGTAAATGACAATCAACAGAGAAGTGAAGGGTGAATTAAAATGCAGTAGATCTAAACAGAAAAGAAGAATTGCTTGAAGAAGCAAAATAGAAGGCAAATTCAGTTCAATTGCAATAACTAAGAGAGAAGTTGAAGATCTTAGGGGTTGAATGAGACTAGAGAACAAGTATAGATCTCAATTCCTTCCTTGATCCAACAAAGAACAATTGCAGAAGAAGTAGAGATGAAAATAGTAAAGGAAACTTAGATCCAAATCACAATTAGTTGAAATTTTGCAGAAAGTAAACAAAAAAAGATCTCAGATCAAGAATGAAACAGAATTCCTACAATTCTCAATCCAAGATTCAAAACAAAGAATGAAGAGTGTAGAAGTAAGAACAAAGAAGAAGATAACTCAATTCTCTCTTCCAATTCCCAAACCTAAAGCTCAAATCTCAAATTCAGCTCTCTAATGAAAATTAAAAGTGTCTAAAAATCCTAAAAGGTAAGAAAAGGTAAAGAAAAGTTTTTTTCTAAATCAAACTAACTTCTATTTATACACTTCCTATTTTTGGATTTTAGAATTTGGAGTGGGCTTTTTAATTTGGTTAAGAATTGAATTAAATTGAATTTTTAGTTGAATTTGGACCATGGGTCACACTCCCAGGGCAATGCTCGGTTGGTGGAGTGAATACAGCATCCCCCTTGCCTTGGCCTTCAAATTTTCTGTGACAAGCTCCTTGGACATGCATCAAGGTAGCGCTCGGTTAATGGCAACAGCGCAGCATCCAAGCCTTGCCAAATCTTGCGCACCAAGCTCCTTTGGCCGTGTCAAATTGCTAAGTTTGTTGTGCTCCCAGCCCCTTGTCCGTGTCAACAGTGCTCGATGAGTGGGGAGAGCTGAGCGCTCTTTGCTTGAGATGGGAGCCTCCCTTCGAGGCTTGCTGGGAGCACTTCAGCTCCAATTTTGGAGAATAACCCAAGGTAGTGCTCCTCAGCTCCTTGGTTCAAACCCCTGTGAATGCATTTTAGCCAATTTTTGCTTATTTTCCTTGCAAGGAGCACTTCTCTTGGTCCCTTGGCTCATGAGTTCGAACCTTGTGGCCTTCACTAGTAAACATTGTACCTTGGATTTACTTTGGATGGAGCCCGATAAAGTTAACTGTGTTAATCGAGCATTGTAATTTTTGCCTTGCTTCTTTGGTTCTCGGTTAACAAGGAGAGCACAGCATTCCTTGCTTTGCTTCCTTGGCCTTGAGTAGGGCTCTCACAGAGAGCGCTGAGCTCTTTGAGAGAGTGCTATAACTTCTCCTTTGATGTGCCACTCTTTCCTTCTTCCATAGGCCACGCTTTTCTTCTTCTTTAGGCCACGCTTTCCTTGTTTCTTTCTCTTTTTCACCTACAAGTAATCAAAACAACTAATCAAAGTATCACCAAATTCACAAGGTTTGTAAATCATTCAAAACCCAATTAATTTTAGCTTAAACCTCATGATTTAGTGTCAAATAAAGGATGGTTGATTGATTCAACAAAACCATACAATTCCACTCCAAACCACTTACTTACAATGCAAGAAAGTCTATAAAACCTAATGAAACAAGTGAAAATTGCTTGAAAAGCTAGCATAAGATGACTTTTCATCACAACACCAAACTTAAACCTTGCTTGTCCCCAAGCAAGCACTAAACATAAGAGAAGATGAAATGAAACAAAGAAGTATGCATGTCATTATTTAGCAGATAATTGAACTTGGTTCATGGAGTTTTATGCAGATCAATGGTAGCTCATTTATTACTTGCTGCTATATAGAAAATGTTTTCCCCAAAGGTTCAGTAAGATTGCTGCTACAATGCTTTGCATTTGCTTGATCCCTTGCTAACTTTTCCTCTCTTATTTTGCTTAGAGAGCTTATTACTCATTGAAAGCTTGGTGGCAAATATTGCAATAGCCTTTGGCTTTGTTTTACTCAACATCTCTTCACCACATACACATGGCTCACATTTTCTTCCTAGGAGCATTGATGCCTAGCATCTCTTTGGATCACTAAGTGTTTTGTAGCTAGGTTACTCTTGATAGTGGACTTTCAGTTGGCAATCCCAAATCAGTTGATCTAAGTGGCCAAGTTTCAAAATACTCCTCCTAACTTACTTGTCCAAGCATATCCTAGTACACAAACACCACAGGCATATGTCCTAGGGTCCAAGCTATTGGTGTCTAGCCTTATTGTTTGTTTCTTTGCAAATTCTTGGCTTTTCTCTTTCTTTTCTTTTTTTTTGTTTTGATTCTTTCTCAAGGGAATTTCATTAATAGCAGATTTTGTAACAGCAAGCTAGTTCATACTTTAAGGAATCATGTTATTATGCAGCATTTATTTTATGAGCTATTCATTAAATCAAGCAAATACCACTACTAACTTTCATTCACATTTCTACAACACTGGACATTCACTTTCTATTTTAGACCTTTTCCTTTTTTTCAAACAGCAAGGAAATAAAACAAAATTCAAGCTAATGATGGATGACAAGCATTATGCAGATCAGCATTCATGGCAAGTATTTCCACTTACAACTAAATGAACACTTTAGCTAGACATATAGGGATTCCTAATTTTTTTAAAATATTTCTCAGCAACAGGGATTAGATGCAAATACAACCTTTTGGGTTGCAGCTTTTCATTCTTCCTTCTGTTGTGTCTCTTTTTGAGTTATAATGCAGACTGTCTTCAATTATTGGCTATTTTCCTGCATAATCCTCAAAAGTTGCTTGCTTCTCAAGCCCTTAAGCAAATGGTTAGTATGCATGAATTGAGTATGGCTTTCAGACTTACTTTGGTGTGGGAACACCAAACTTAATTCCTTGCCAATGTTTCTGATGCAACAAGCTAACCATTTATAAATTCTTTTGTCTTTACTAAAGGTTATAAAGCTAAACTAGAATCAGGCAATGGTTAAATAGTTTGTCTGCTTGCTTAGAGCTAGTAAACCTTTATGCAGAAGATGAGAATATGTTTCAAATGAGATTTTTGGTGGAACACCAAACTTAGCATCCTTCATTCTCCCTTAAATTAAATTATTTTGGTGTGCAACACCAAACTTAGCTCCTTGCACTATAGATAAAACTAATTAACCGTTTTATTGAAATGGCTGAAAAAGAAAACTACCTCAGGTTGGGTTGCCTCCCAACAAGCGCTTCTTTATTGTCATTAGCTTGACATCTTTCATTCTTTCTTAATTAAGGTTCTGGACATCCTTTTCTTTGTCCCATTGGCCTCCCAAGTAATGCTTTGCCCTGTGACCATTTGCTGTGAAATGACTATTTGTTGCTTCATCTAGCAATTCAAGGCTTCGATAAGGAAAAATCTTTGTCACCAAGTATGGGCCAGTCCATTTGGATTTGAGCTTACCAGGGAAAACCTTAAGCCTGGAGTTATATAAGAGTACTTGCTGTCTTGGATGAACTCCTTCTTTGCAATCTTCTTGTCATGCCACCTCTTAGCTTTTTCTTTGTATATCTTGGCACTTTCATAAGCTTCTAGCCTAAAGTCATCCAACTCATTTAGTTGTAGTAGCCTCTTCTCCCCTGTTGCTTGAGAATCAAGGTTGAGAAGTTTAGTGGCCCAAAAAGCTTTATGTTCAAGCTCTATAGGGAGGTGACAAGACTTACCATATAACAGCTGAAAAGGGGACTTCCCAATAGGAGTTTTGAATGTTTTCCTATATGTCCAGAGTGCATCTTCTAGCTTCCTGGCCCAATCTTTCCTGGTGGCTCCCACAGTCTTCTCCAAAATCCTCTTCAACTCCCTATTAGCAAGCTCTGCTTGGCCATTGGTCTGTGGGTGATATGGTATGGCTACTTTGTGCATCACCCCATATTTGTGGAGTAGTTTCTCCATCTGCTTATTGCAGAAATGGCTGCCACCATCACTAACTAGACCCTTAGGTACTCCATACCTAGTGAATATGTGCTTCTTTAAGAATTGAAGGACAACTACTTGTGCATCACATGTGGTTGTGGCTATAGCTTCTACCCACTTTGAGACATATTTCACTACTACAACTATGTATTTGAAAGAGTATGAAAGAGGAAAAGGGCCCATGAAGTCAATGCCCCATAAATCAAAGAGTTCTACCTCCAAGATATAGTTCTGAGGCATCTCACTTCTTTATGTTAATCCTCCACCCCTTTGGCACTCATTGCACTGATGAAAAATCTGTCTAGCATCTTTAAATATTGTAAGCCAATAAAATCCACTTTGAAGTACCTTGGCTGCTGTTCTTTCTGGCCCAAAATGTCCACCATAGGCTGAACCATGACAGTGCCACAATATGCTTCTCATCTCACCTTCAGGAACACATTTCCTTATCATCCCATCTGAACATCTTCTGAATAAAAATGGTTCATCCCATAGAAATTTCTTTGCTTTATTAAGTAGCTTTTTCACTTGTTGCTTGGTGAATTCCTTGGGAATCTTCTTTCCAACCTTATAGTTTGCAATGTCTGCAAACCAAGGGGCTTGTTGAATCTGCAAAAGGTGTTCATCTGGGAAGCTTTCATTCACTGGATGTGAGGCTTCTTGGATTGTTTCTTGTGGCAATCTTGATAGATGATCAGCAACTTGGTTTTCACTACCCTTCCTGTCTTTTATTTCAATGTCAAACTCTTGTAGAAGCAATATCCATCGGATAAGTCTTGGTTTAGCATCATGTTTTGACATCAAATACTTAAGGCAGCATGGTCAGTATAAACTACAATTTTGGTACCAATCAAGTATTATCTAAACTTGTCAAATGCATAAACCATAGCCAACAATTCATTCTCTGTTGTGGTGTAATTTTTTTGAGCTTCATTCAATACTTTTCTTGCATAATAGATGACATGATGCAAGTTCCCCATCCTTTATCCCAACACAACACCAATTACAATGTCACTTGCATCACACATGAGTTCAAAGGGTGATCCCCAATCTGGGGGTTTGATGATTGGTGTAGTGGTGAGTCTGGTTTTTAAAGTGTCAAAGGCATGCTGGCAGCTTTCATAAAAAACAAAAGGATTATCAACCATCAACAAATTGCTTAATGGTTTGGCTATTTTTGAGAAATCCTTGATAAATCTTCTATAAAATCCAACATGTCCTAAGAAACTTCTAACAGCTTTCACATTAGTTGGTGGGGAAAGTTTCTCTATGATTTCTACCTTTGCCTTGTCAACTTCTATCCCTTTTCTTGAAACTTTGTGACCAAGAACAATCCCTTCAGGCACCATAAAATGGCATTTCTCCCAATTTAAAACTAAATTAGTTTCTTGGCACCGTTTCAAGACAAGGATAAGGTGATGCAAGCAAGCATTAAAAGTGTTACCAAAAACAGAGAAGTCATCCATGAAAACTTCAATAAATTTTTCTACCATATCTGAGAAGATTGATAGCATGCATCTTTGAAATGTTGCCGGAGCATTACACAATCCAAATGGCATCCTTCTGTATGTAAAAACTCCAAAGGGACAGGTGAAGGATGTCTTCTCTTGATCCATGGGGTCAACCACTATTTGATTGTAGCCAGAATGTCCATCAAGGAAGCAGTAGTACGCAAGACCAGCTAGCCTCTCAAGCATTTGGTCAATGAAGGGGAGAGAAAAGTGATCTTTGCGTGTGGCATCATTCAGCCTCCTATAGTCAATACACATTCTACATCCCGTCACAATTCTTGTGGGAATGAGCTCATTCTTCTCATTAACAACAACTGTCATCCCACCTTTCTTTGGTACCACTTGAACTGGCCTTATCCATGAGTTGTCAGAGATAGGATAGATAATCCCTGCATTCTATAACTTCATTACTTCCTTCTGGACAACTTCCTTCATTATGGGATTTAGCCTCCTTTGAGGTTGAACCACTGGTTTGGAATTGTCTTCCAAAAGGATCTTATGCATACAAACTGCAGGTCTAATACCCTTCAAGTCATCAATGGTCCATCCTAATGCATCTTTGTGAGCCTTTAGTACATTGAGGAGCTTTCCTTCTTCTTCTTCAATCAAGGAAGAGTTGATGATCACTGGAAAGCTATCTGCTGTGCCAAGGAATGCATATTTGAGATGAATAGGGTGAGGCTTCAATTCTTGTTTTGGCACTTTTTCCTTCTTGTCTTGTTTCACCTCTTTTTCAATGGAAATTTTAGCTACTTGTGCTTCCCTTGTTCCCTGATCTTCTTCCCTTCCTTCTTTTTGTTGTTCATGATGGTTGGCTTCCAACATTTCCTCCACCAAACTCTGTATCATATCTACTCTCATGTAATCTTCTTGCTCAGGGGGGTGTTGCATTGCTTTGAAAACATTGATGACCATTTGCTCATTGTGCACTCTAAAGATCATTTCTCCCTTATCCACATCAATAATAGCTCTTGTTGTGGCTAGAAATGGCCTTCCCAGGATGATTGACTTATTTCGTTCCTCTTCTGTATCTAAAATCACAAAGTCTGCATGGAAGATAAACTTTTCAACCTTCACCAATAAGTTTTCCACAATGCCATTAGGTGTCTTGATTGATCTGTCAGCCATCACCAAAGACATCCTGGTAGGTTTGAGTTCCTCTATGGTAAGCTTTCTCATCATTGATAAGGGCATCAAATTGATACTAGCACCAAGATCACAGAGAGATTTGTCTAAGGCCATCTTGCCTATGGTACATGAAACTACAAAACTCCCTGGATCTTTAAGCTTTGGTGGAATATCCCCTTGAATCACGGCACTACATTCTTCTGTGAGAAGCAATGTCTCCTTCTCTTGCCAACTTCTCTTTTTATTGATAAGCTCTTTCAAGAACTTTACATATTGGTGCATGAAATTATGATCTCAATGGCGCCAATAACTTGGTATGCACAATTGTATTCTCAACTCTTTTTCACAACTTCGCACAACTAACTAGCAAGTGCATTGGGTTGTCCAAGTAATAAACCTTATCTGAGTTAGGGTCGATCCCACGGAAATTGTCGGCTTGAAACAAGCTATGGTCATCTTGTAAATCTCAGTCAGGCGGATTCAAATGGTTATAGAGTTTTGATAATTAAAAGATAAATAAGCATAAAATAAAGATAGAGATACTTATGTAATTCATTGGTGGGAATTTCAGATAAGCGTATGGAGATGCATTGTTCCTTCTGAATCTCTGCTTTCCTATTGCCTTCATCCAATCCTTCATACTCCTTTATATGGCAAGCTGTATGTTGGGTGTCACCGTTGTCAATGGCTACTTTCCATCCTCTTAGTGAAAATGGTCCTCTACGGTTTCTGTACGGCTAATCAACTGTCAAATTTCTCATCTCGGATGAAAAATACCATGCACAGATATCGTATGGCTAATCAACTATTGGTTCTCGATTGTGTAGGAGTAGGATTTACTATCCTTTTGCATCTGTCACTACGCCCTACAGTCACGAGTTTGAAGCTCGTCACAGTCATCCCATCCTAGATCCTACTCGGAATACCACAGCCAAGGTATAGACTTTCTGAATCTCAAGAATGCTGCCAATGGATTCTAGCCTATACCATGAAGATTCTAATCTTGGATTTAGATGCTCCATTGTCAGAGGGGAGTCGATGTGAATCGTTGATTAGAAACCCAAGAGATATACATTCAAGCTTGTTTTCATGTAGAACGGAAGTGGTTGTCAATCACGCGTTCATAAGTGAGAATGGTGATGAATGTCACATAATCATCACATTCATCATGTTCTTGTGTGCAAATGAATATCTTAGAATAAGAAAAAGCTTGAATTGAATAGAAGAACAATAGTGCTTTGCATTAATACTCGAGGAACAGCAGAGCTCTACACCTTAATCTTTGGTGTGTAGAAACTCCACCGTTTACATAAGAACAAGGTCTAGGCATGGCCGAATGGCCAGCCTCCCCAAATGGCATATGAATTCAAAAATTAGGGAAAAAGACCCCTAGTACAATAGTAAAAAGTTCTATTTATACTAAACTAGTTATTAGGGTTACAGAAATAAGTAAATGATGCAGAAATCCACTTCCACGCCCACTTGGTGTGTGCTTGAGCTGAGCATTGAAGCTTTCACATGTAGAGGCCTTCTGTAGAGTTAAATGCCAGTTTGTAACTTGTTTATGGCATTTGACTCTAGCTTGCAACTTGTTTCTGGCGTTTAACGCCAGAATATGGCAGAAAGCTAGCGTTGAACGCCAGTTTGCGTCGTCTAAACTCAGGCAAAGTATGGACTATTATATATTGCTGGAAAGCCCTGGATGTCTACCTTCCAACGCAACTAAGAGCGTGCCATTTGGTTTCTGTAGCTCCAAAAAATCTATTTCGAGTGCAGGGAGGTCAGAATCCAACAGCATCTGCAGTCCTTCTTCAACCTCTGAATCAAATTTTTGCTCAGGTCCCTCAATTTCAGCCAGAAAATATCTGAAATCATAGAAAAACACACAAACTCATAGTAAAATCCAGAAATGTGAATTTTGCTTAAAAACTAATAAAAATATACTAAAAAGTAGCTAGATCCGACTAAAAACTATCTAAAAATAATGCCAAAAAGCGTATAAATTATCCGCTCATCACAATACCAAACTTAAATTGTTGCTTGTCCCCAAGCACCTAAAAACAAAATAGAATAAAAAGAAGATAATATACAATGAATCTCACAATATCAATGAAACTTAGTCCCAATTAGATGAGTGGGACTAGTAGCTTTTTGCTTCTGAATAGTTTTGGCATCTCACTTTATCCTTTGAAATTCAGAATGATTGGCATCTATAGGAACTCAGAATTTTAGATAGTGTTATTGATTCTTCTAGTTCATTATGTTAATTCTTGAACACAGCTACTTTATGAGTCTTGGCCATGGCCCTAAGCACTTTGTTTTCCAGTATTAGCACCGGATACATAAATGCAACAGACACATAACTGGGTGAACCTTTTCATATTGTGACTCAGCTTTGCTAAAGTCCCCAATTAGAGGTGTCCAGAGTTCTTAAGCACACTCTTTTGCTTTGGATCACGGCTTTAACCACTCAGTCTCAAGCTTTTCACTTGGGCCTTCATGCCACAAGCACATGGTTAGGGACAGCTTGATTTAGCCGCTTAGGCCTGGACTTTATTTCCTTGGGCCCTCTTATCCGTTAATGCTCAAAGCCTTGGATCATTTTTACCCTTGCCTTTTGGTTTTAAGGGCTATTGGCTTTTTCTGCTTGCTTTTTTTCCTTTCTTTTTTCTTTTTCTTTCTTTTTCTTTCTTTTGGTTTTAATGCTCAGGGATTTCTTGATGAGGGAATTCCTCATGCTATTGTTGAGGTCCATGAGTGGGCTCTCTTGTTTGCTCCATCTTCTTTTTAGTGCTGGGTTTGTCCCCTTCAATGAGGATGTCTTCCTCTATGACAATTCCAGCTGAATTGCATAGGGATCACCTTTTTCTTGGCCACAACTTCATAGAAGTGGTCTTGATGGACCTTTGAGATGAATCTCTCCATCTCCTATGACTCGGAGGTGGAAGCTTTTGCCTTCCCTTTCATCTTTCTAGAGGTTTCTCTGGCCTTAGCTGCCATAAATGGTTATGGAAAAACAAAAAGTAATACTTTTACCACACCAAACTTAAAAGGTTTGCTCGTCCTCGAGCAAAAGAAGAAAGAAAGAAGGGGAAGAAAAAGAAAATGAAGGAGATGGAGGGAGATAGAGGTTCAGCCAAAGGGGTAGGAGAGTGTTTGTGATGTGTGAAAAATGAAGGAGTGAAGTGGGGTATTTATAGGGAAGGAGATGGAGAGTAGCCGAATAGAATTGGGTGGATTTGGGAGGAAAAAGTGTTTGAATTTGAAAGTGAGGTAGGAGGGGTTTTTGGGGAAGAGATATGGAGGTGATTGGTGAAGAGAATATAGGGAAGAGGATAGGATTTGATTGGTGAGTGGTATTTTGGGTAGAGTGTTTATAGAGATGTGTGAGGGAGAGAAGGAGAGAGAGAGGTGGGGTAGGTGGGGATCCTGTGGGTCCACAGTGATGACAAGTCATCTTAGCCTAGTTCCACTAGTCTTTTTCTTTGTTTTCATCAGGTTTTATGCACTTTCTTGCATTCTAAGTAAGTAATTTGGAATGGAAATGCATGACGTCTTTGAATCAAACAACCACCATCTAATTGATGCTAAATCATGAGGTTTAGGCTAAATTTAATTGATTTTTAATAATTTATGAACCTTGTGAATTTGGTGATACTTTGATTGGTTGTTTTGATTAATTGTAGGTGAAGAAAAGAAGAAAAGAAGAAAGCGTGGCTTAAGAAGCGTGGCCCAAGGAAGGAAGAAGTGTGGCACAACAATGAAGGAAAACCATGAAGCTCTCTCCAAGAGCACCATGCTCACCAAGGGAGCGCTACATTTTCCCTCAAGGGACCAAGGCACAATGCTCTGCTCACTTTGTGAGCTGAGCACAATTTGAAGCAAAGAAACAAGGAAGGGAAAAACAATGCTCAACTCACCAAGTGAGCATTATCGGGCATTCATCAAAAGAAAATCAAAGGAAATGAGTTGCCAATACCTTCTCCAAGAGTCGAACCAAGAACCAAGGGGAGTGAGGAAGCGCTACTCACAAAGAAAACAAACCAAAAATTGGCCAAATGCCACCACCAGGATTCGAACTCAGCACCTAGAGGAAGTAAGGATCAAAGGCGCTACATGAAACCCAAGGAAATGGCACAACGCATACTTCCCTCAAGTTTCGAACCAAGAACCTTTCCTTGGATGCCTCAATGCTCAGCTCACTTGGAGAGCTGAGCGCTACACATGGTGCATCACACAAGGAATTGACACGGACCAAGGGAAGGCAGCGCGCAACAAATGACAAGGCAAGGAGCATAAGGCGCGCACAAGACATGCACCAAGGCACCAATGCTCAGCTCACTTTGTGAGCTGAGCATTCCCCTGGTACCCTCCCCAACATTGCACGCTACAAGGAACCCACACACAAGGCCTCAATGCTCAGCTCAACTTTTGAGCTGAGCATCCTCTTGGAACCAAATTCTTCATGGGCTGAAAATTGAATTAAAAATCCAACTTAATTCATTTCTTCACCAAATCAAAAGCCCATCCAAATTCCAAAATCCAAGAATAGAAAGTGTATAAATAGGAGCTAGTTTGATGTAATTAGGACCTCTAGAATCACTTTTGAATTTTCCTTTTTACTTTCATTTTCATTTTAAGCTTTTACTTTTGAATTTAGATCTTAAAGAATTGGGAAGGAGAATTGATCTCTCTTCTTCCTTGTTCTTGCTTGAGCACTCTTTAATTTTCTTGCTTTGAATCTTGGGTGAAGAATTGAAGAACTTCTGTTTCAATCTCACCTTGAGATCTCTTGTTTACTCTTTCTGCATAATTGAATTTCAATTTCTGTTTACTACTTCATCTTCTCTTTAGTTCTGCAATTTATTTTTCCTTACTTCTTTTGCAATTGTTCTTGTTGGATCAAGGAAGGATTTGAGATCTAGACTTGTTTTCTAGTCTCTTCCACTCATGAGATCTACAACCTCTTTTTAATTTGCTGCAATTTAGCATCAGTCATTTTCTATTTTCATTCTACAAGCATTTTTATCTTTCTGTTTGAGATCTATTATACTTAAATTCATATTTAGTTCTTCTACTGGTTGCAATTTATTTCTATCTTGTTCAAATTCTGCAATTCCAATTCCCGATTCTTTTTATGATTCAAGCAATTTACATTTCTTGCACTCTAAGCTTCAGCCATTTACATTTCTTGCAATCCAAGTTTATGCAATTTCATTTACTTGTTCTTTAAGATTCAGCTTATTTACTTCGATTTCTCTTTAATTTACTGCAATTGCCCTTCTCCCTTTACAATTTCATGAAATTTAGTTTCTGCCAATTACAAATAACTCAACCAATACTTGATTTGCTTGACTAAATCAACCACTAAACTAAAATTGCTCAATCCTTCAATCCATGTAGGATCGACCTCACTCCCGTGAGTTTTATTACTTGATGCGACCCTGATGTGTGGAAAACGATCCAACACAAAACTCACCGGCAAGTGTACCGGGTCACATTAAGTAATAAAACTCACGGGAGTGAGGTCGATCCCACAGGGATTAAAGGATTGAGCAATTTTAGTTTAGTGGTTGATTTAGTCAAGCGAATTACGTATTGGTTGAGTGATTTTGTTTCCAACAGTATGTAAATAGCAGGAAATGTAAAGGGAGAGGGATAATTTGTAGAAATTAAAGAGACTTGAAAGTAAAGGCACTGAATCTTAAAGAACAAGAAACTAAATGACTGAAACTTAAAGTGCAAGAAATGTAAATTGCAGTAACTTAAATTGCAAGAAATATAAATTGCTTGAATGGAAAAGGGATTTGAGGACTGGGAATGCAGAATTTAAGCAAGGGAAATTAATTTGCAACAATTAACTAAACAAGAGATAAATTGAAATTGACTAGATCTTCAAACAGAAATGGAAATTTGAATGCAGCAGTGGTTCAACAGAAGAACCTAAAAGAGAGAATCAGATCTCAGGACTTCAGAGACTAGATAGCAGAGGCTAGATCTCAATTGCCTTCCCAGATCCAAGTTAACAAAGTAATTAAAGAGAAATTAAAGATTGCAGCAGTGAAGGAAATAGAATTTAACTCAATTATGCAGTAAGAAAAATCAAAGAGATCTTGGATGGAGATTGAGACAGAAGTTCCTCAATTCTTCACACTCAAGACTCAACAAAACCCAGTAAAGAAAACAAAATGAACAGAGGAAGAAGAAGTGAATTCTCTCCTCCAATTCTCCAGACAAGTTTGCAGAAAAATAGAAAAATAGAAAGTGCTCTCAAGTGACTAAGGATGAAAATTCAAAATGAAATAAGCTCTCATAAACACCCAAGAACTCCCCATCTAATCCTAACTAACACCTATTTATACACTTTCTATTTTGGATCTAAGAATTTTGAGTGGGCTTTTTGATTTGGTGAAGAAATGAATTAAGTTGGATTTTTGAGTGAAATTCAGCCCATGTTGCTCCCAAGAGGCTGCCTTGCCCTTGTGGAGGGCAGAGCAGGGAAATTGTGTGATGAAGCATGTTACGTGCCAAGTGTGGAAGAGGAAATCAGGATGCTACCCTGCCGTTGTGGAGGGCAGGGCAATGTTGCCATGGTGCGCCTTGCCTCCCTTCCCGTGCGTCCAAGCTGCGCGCGCCCAAGCTTCTGGCCGTGCCAATTTGTGTGCCATGCACCAAGAAATGCTGCCATGCCCTCCACAAGGGCAGGGCAGCGCAGGCTTTCCTTGTCCTTGGGTGAGGTCCTAGGTTCGAACCTTGCTGGATGGCTTTTTGTTGCATTTCTTCTTTGGGTTCCTTGGCACCAAAGTAGCGCCTAGTTCTTTGCTTCCTCAAGGTGCTATGTTCGATCCTTGGAGGTTGAAAACAAACCAATTTTTGCTTGTTTTCCTTGTATTTGAGCGCTACTTCTTTCCTTCTTGTTCTTGGGTTCGAAACCCATGGGTGGCACTTGGAGACAATTTCCCTTGATTTATTTTGGTGAGAGCCCGATATTGCTCTTGAGGGGGGTAGGGCAAAATTTTTCCTTCCTTTGTTTCTTGGCCTAGAATTGTGCTCCGCCCTCAAGGAGGGCAGGGCAGTGAAGCCTTGAATGCTTGGTTCATTGTTGTGCTCCCTTGGAGGGCAGTGTGCTCTCGTGGAGGGCAATGTGGCTTCCTCCCTTCCATGCGCTACATTCTTTTCTTCCTTGGGCCACGCTTTCTTAGGCCACGCTTCCTTCTTTTCTTCTTTTCTTCACCTACAAATAATCAAATCAACCAATCAAAGTATCACTAAATTCACAAGGTTTATAAATCAATTAAAATTCAATTAAATTTAGCTTAAACCTCATGATTTAGCATCATTTAAGTGGTGGTTGATTGATTCAAATAAAACATGCAATTCCACTCTAAATTGCTTACTTATGGTGCAAGAAAGTGCATAAAAACTAGTGAAACAAGTGAAATTAGCTTGAGAAATGGGTATATGATGACTTGTCATCAGACCCGGTGCACTTGCCGGTGAGTTTTGTGTCAGATTATTTTCCGTACATCACACAGATCTTGAGGGGTCAAGGATTTGTCATCCCTGCTCCAATTAGGCGTGTAAATGCCCTTAGTGTGCAATCCTGGCATTTAACGCTAGAATGCTGCTTGTTTCTGGCATTAAACGCCAGCTTTTATTCATTTCCTGGCATTAAATGCCAAGCTGCAACCTGTTTCTGGCGTTTAACGCTAGTTTGTTGCTTCTTTCTGGCGTTTAACGCCAGTCTGGTGCTTCTTTCTGGCTTTAACGCCCAGAATGGTGCCAGACTGGGCGTTAAACGCCCATTCTGCTACCCTTGAACACCAGTAAGTTTCTCTTCCAAGGTGTGCTATTTTTAATACTATTTTTTATTTTTCTTTAATTTTTGCAGTTGTTTTTGTGACTCCACATGATCATCAACCTAAAAAAAAAGAAAATAACATAGATAAATAAAATTGGGTTCCCTCCCAATAAGCACTTCTTTAATGTCAATAGCTTGACAGTGAGCTCTCATGGAGCTTCACAGATGTTCAGAGCATTGTTGGGGCCTCCCAACACCAAACTTAGAGTTTGAATGTGGGGGTTCAACACCAAACTTAGAGTTTGGTTGTGGCCTCCCAATACCAAACTTAGAGTTTGACTGTGGGGGCTTTGTTTGACTCTGCATTGAGAGAAGCTTTCCTTGCTTCCTTTCCATGGTTATAGAGGGAGATTCTTGAGTTTTAAACACAAGGTAGTCCTCATTCAATTGAAGGATCAACTCTCCTCTGCCAACATCAATCACAGCTTTTGCTGTGGCTAGGAAAGGTTTGCCAAGGATGATGGATTCATCCTCATCCTTCCCAGTGTCTAGGATTATGAAATCAGCAGGGATGTAAAGGCCTTTGACCTTTACTAGCACATCTTCTACCTGTCCATAAGCCTTTTTCATGGATTTGTCTGCCATCTCTAATGAGAATTTGGCAGCTTGTACCTCAAAGATTCCCAGTTTCTCCATTACAGAGAGTGGCATTAAGTTTATGCCTGACCCCGGGTCACACAAAGCCTTCTCAAAAGTCATGGTGCCTATGGTTAAGGGAATTAAGAATTTACCAGGATCCTGTTTCTTTTGAGGTAATGTCTTTCTAACCAAGTCATTCAGTTCATTGGTGAGCAAGGGGGTTCATCCACCCAAGTCTCATTACTAAATAACTTGGCATTCAGCTTTATGATTACTCCAAGGTACTTAGCAACTTGCTCTTCGGTAATATCTTCATCCTCTTTGGAGGAGGAATAGTCATCAGAGCTTATGAATGGCAGAAGTAGGTTCAATGGAATCTCTATAGTCTCTAGATGAGCCTCAGATTCCGTAGGTTCCTCAAATGGGAACTCCTTTTTGTCCAGAGGACATCCCATGAGGTCTTCCTCACTGGGACTCATGTCTTCCTCCTCCTTTCTAGGTTCGGCCACACCAAGTAAGGTTATGGCCTTGCACTCTCTTTTTGGATTCTCTTCTGTATTGCTTGGGAGAGTACTAGGAGGAGTTTTAGTGAATCTTTTACTCAGCTGGCCCACTTGTGCCTCCAAATTTCTAATGGAGGATCTTATTTCATTCGTGAAACTTAGATTGGCCTTAGATAAATCAGAGACTATGTTTGCTAAGCTAGAGGGGTTCTGCTCAGAATTCTCTATCTGTTGCTAAGAGGATGATGGAAAAGGCTTGCTATTGCTAATCCTGTTTCTTCCACCATTATTAAAGCCTTGTTGAGGCTTTTTTTGATCCTTTCATGAGAAATTTGGATGATTTCTCCATGAGGGATTATAGGTGTTTCCATAGGCTTCACCCATGTAATTTACCTCTGGCATTGCAGGGTTCTCAGGATCATAAGCTTCTTCTTCAGAATATGCTTCTTTAGTATTGTTGGATGCATTTTGCAATCCATTCAGACTTTGAGAAATCAAATTGACTTGTTGAGTCAACATTTTGTTCTAAGCCAATATGGCATTCAGAGCATCAATTTCAAGAACTCCCTTCCTCTGAGGCATCCCATTACTCACAGAATTCCTTTCAAAAGTGTACATGAACTAGTTATTTACAACCATGTCAATGAGTTCCTGAGCTTCTACAGGCGTTTTCTTCAGGTGAATAGATCCACTTGCAGAATGGTCCAATAACATCTTAGACAATTCAGACAGACCATCATAGAATATATCCAGGATGGTCTATTCTGAAAGCATGTCAGAAGGACACTTTTTGGTCAGTTGCTTGTATCTTTTCCAAGCTTCATAGAGGGATTCACCTTCTTTCTGTCTGATGGTTTGAACATCCATTCTAAGCTTGCTCAGCTTTTGAGTAGGAAAGAACTTGGCTAAGAAAGCTGTGACCAACTTATCCCAAGAGTTCAGGCTATCTCTAGGTTGAGAATCTAACCATGTTCTAGCTCTCTCTCTTACAGCAAAAGGGAAAAGCATAAGCTTATAGACCTCAGGATCAACTCCGTTGGTCTTAATAGTATCACAGTCTGCATAAATTTAGTTAAGAACTGAAAAGGATCTTCTGATGGAAGTCCATGAAACTTGCAATTCTGTTGCATCAGAGAAACTAATTGAGGCTTTAGCTCAAAGTTGTTTGCTCCAATGGCAGTCATTGAGATGCTTCTTCCATGGAAGTTAGAATTTGGTGCAGTAAAGTCACTAAGCATCTTCCTTGCATTGTTGTTGGGTTTGGCCATGTCTCTTTCTTTTTTGAGATTCTCTGTAAGGTTTTCTCTGGATTGTTGTGCTTTAGCTTCTCTTAGCTTCTTCAGAGTCCTTGTCCTTGCTCCTGCTCATATGAAAAAGAAGAGGACAAAAAAGGAAGAGGAATTCTCTTTGTCACAATATTGAGATTCCTTTATGTGAGTAGATGAGAAGAGTAATAGAAGGATGAGAAGAGAGAAGAGGGAAAATCCAAACACAGAGAGAAGAGAAGGTTCGAATTATGAGTAGAAGAGAAGTGTTAGTAGATAAATAAAATAAATAGAAAGAGATGAGAGGGAGAGAATTTTGAAAATTATTTTTAAAAATGGTTAGTGATTTTCGAAAATTAAGAAAAGAAATAAAATTAAAATTAAAACAATTAGTTAAATAAAATGATTTTTGAAAAAGAGGAAGGTAATTTTCGAAAATTAGAAGAGAGAGAATTTAGTTAGGTTGTTTTGAAAAAAGATTTTGAAATTAGTTTTAAAAAGATAAGAAGTTAGAAAAAGATATTTTGAAATTAAAGTTTGAAAAAGATATGATTTGAAAAAAGATATGTTTGAAATTTATTTTGAAAAAGATTTGAAAAAGAAATTTAGAAAGACTTGATTTTGAAAATTAAAGTTAATGACTTGACTAACAAGAAACTAAAAGATATGATTCTAGAATTTAAAGGTTGAACCTTTCTTAACAAGAAAGTAACAAACTTGAAATTTTTGAATCAATCACATTAATTGTTAGTAAAGTTTTTGAAGATTTGAAATAAAGATAAGAAAAAGAATTTGAAAATTAATTTAAAAAATTTTTCGAACAAATAAAAGAAAATGAAAAAGATTTGATTTTTGAAAAAGTTTTGAAAAGATAAGATTTTTAAAAATTGAAATCTTGACTTGACTAACAAGAAACAACTAATTTTAAAATTTTTTGACTAAATCAACCCAAAGATTTTGAAGTTTATGAGTGAAATAAGGAAAAGATATTTTTTTATTTTTGAATTTTTAATGAGGATAGAGAAAAACCACAAAATGACTCAACACATAAAAATTTTGGATTAAAACAAATGATGCATGCAAGAACACTATGAATGTGAAAATGAACACTAAGAACACTTTGAAGATCATGATGAACATCAAGAACTTATTTTTGAAAAATTTTAAAGAAAAGAAAAACATGCAAAACATCAAACTTAGAAATTTTTTATATTTAGACTCTAAGAGTTAAACAATGCATATGAAAAACAAGAAAAGACACAAAATAAGAAAATATGAAGATCAAACAAGAAGACTTACTAAGAACAACTTGAAGATCATGAAGAACACTATGCATGAAATTTTCGAAAATTTTAGGAAAATACAAGCATGCAATTGACACCAAACTCAAAACTTGACTCTATACTCAAACAAGAAACACAATTTTTTTGGTTTTTATGATTTTATTTATTTTTTTATTTTTCAAAAATAAATTTTGGAAACTCGAACAACAAGATGAACTGTCAATTGTCCAAACTCGAACAATCCCCGACAACGGCACCAAAAACTTGGTGAACGAAATTGTGATCTCAATGGCACCAACAATTTGGTACGCACAATTGTATTCTCAACTCTTTTTCACACCTTCGCACAACTAACCAGCAAGTGCACTGGGTCGTCCAAGTAATAAACCTTACGTGAGTAAGGGTTGATTCCACGGATATTGTCGGGTTGAAGCAAGCTATGGTCATCTTGTAAATCTTAGTCAGGTGGGTTCAAATGGTTATAGAGTTTTGATAATTAAAAGATAAATAAGCATAAAATAAAGATAGAGATACTTATGTAATTCATTGGTGGGAATTTCAGATAAGCGTATGGAGATGCGTTGTTCCTTTTGAATCTCTGCTTTCCTATTGCCTTCATCCAATCCTGCATACTCCTTTCTATGGCAAGCTGTATGTTGGGTGTCACCATTGTCAATTGCTACTTCCCGTCCTCTCAGTGAAAATTGTCCTCTACGGTTTCTGTACGGCTAATCAACTATCGGATTTCTCGTCTCGGGTGAAAAATACCGTGCACAAATATCGTATGGCTAATCAGCTGTTGGTTCTCGATCGTGTAGGAATAGGATTTACTATCCTTTTGCATCTGTCACTACACTCTACAGTCACGAGTTTGAAGCTCGTCACAGTCATCCCATCCCGGATCCTACTCGGAATACCATAGACAATGTTTAGACTTTTTGGAACTCAAGAATGCTGCCAATGGATTCTAGCCTATACCACAAAGATTCTAATCTCGGATTCAGATGCCCCATTGTTAGAGGGGAGTCGATGTGAATAGTTGATTGGAAACCCAAGAGATATACATTCAAGCTTGTTTTCATGTAGAATAGAAGTGGTTGTCAATCACATATTCATATGTGAGAATGGTGATGAGTGTCACATAATCATCACATTCATCATGTTCGTGTGTGCGAATGAATATCTTAGAATAAGAATAAGCTTGAATTGAATAGAAGAACAATAGTACTTTGCATGAACAGCAGAGCTCCACACCTTAATCTATGGTGTGTAGAAACTCCACCGTTGAAAATACATAAGAACAAGGTCTAGGCATGGCGAAATGGCCAGCCTCCCCAAATGGCATATGAATTCGAAAATTAGGGAAAAAGACCCCTAGTACAATAGAAAAAAGTTCTATTTATACTAAACTAGTTACTAGGGTTACAGAAATAAGTAAATGATGTAGAAATCCACTTCCGGGCCCACTTGGCGTGTGCTTGGGCTGAGCATTGAAGCTTTCACGTGTAGAGGCCTTCTATGGAGTTAAACGCTAGTTTGTAACTTGTTTCTTGCATTTGACTCTAGCTTGCAACTTGTATCTGGTGTTTAACGCCAGAATAGGGCAAAAAGCTGGCATTGAATGCCAGTTTGCGTCATCTAAACTCGAGCAAAGTATGAACTATTATATATTTCTGGAAAGCCCTGGATGTCTACTTTCCAACGTAATTAAGAGCACGCTATTCAGGTTTCTGTAGCTCCACAAAGTCTATTTCGAGTGCAGGGAGGTCAGAATCCAATAGCATCTGCAGTCCTTCTTCAGCCTCTGAATAAGATTTTTGCTCAGGTCCCTCAATTTAGGCTAGAAAATACCTGAAATCATAGAAAAACACACAAACTCATAGTAAAGTCCAGAAATGTGAATTTTGCTTAAAAACTAATAAAAATATACTAAAAAGTAGCTAGATCCTACTAAAAACTATCTAAAAACAATGCCAAAAAGTGTATAAATTATCCGCTCATCACATATAGAGGCATCTGCTCTAATGCTTCTGCCAGAGGGATATTAATCTCCAATGTCTTGATGACTTCAAGGAATTTGGGGAAGTGTTGATCTTTGGTCTCTTTGTTGAACCTTTGAGGATACTGCAAAGGAGGTGTGAAAGTCTTCTCCACTTGCTTCTGTCCTTGAGACGGTCCTTCTATTGTTTCCTTCCCTTTTCTTGAGAATTGTGGCTGCTTCTCTCCCTCTTCAGGCTTCTCTTGATTATCCTTCTCTTTGAGCTTCTCTGAGGTTTGCTTGCTTGTTATCACTTCTCTGTTGCTGGCTTCCTCTTTTTCTGTTGGCTTTTTGTTGCTTTCCATAGGCTTCTTAGTTGCCTCTTTGTCATTCACAAAGGTTTTCCCACTCCTTAGCTGTATAGCTTTGCATTCTTCTTTAGGATTTGGAATGGTGTCACTTGGAAATGAGCTTGATGGCCTTTCAATCACAGCTTGCTTGGAAAGCTGTCCAATCTGCCTTTCTATGTTTCTTATGGTTGGTTGGTTGTGAGCTATTGAGGGTGGATGATAGTTGTTTTGGTTGGTGGTTTGGTTATTAGATGGAAAACGGTTGGAATTGGGGTAGTTGTTTTGGGGTTTTTTATATGAATTTTGGTTATTGTTCTGCTGGTTGTAGTTCTGGTTGTTTCTTGAGTTGTTTTGATTTGAATTCCTTTGCCATGGGTGATGGTTCTGGTTGTGGCTATCTCTCTATCTAAGGTTTGGGTGGTTCTTCCAAGATGGGTTATAAGTGTCACCATAACTTCATTTGATCCAGAACCTTGGTTGTGCATGTAGTTCACTTGTTCTTGTTGTTGATCTTCACAAGCTTCTTCACTTTGCCCCCATGTGGTTGATGGATGGCTTGTATTCACTGCTGCAACTTGGAGGCTATTAATTCTTTTGGCCATTTGCTCAAATTGTTGCTAAATTTACTGCTGCATCACTTTGTGTTGAGCTAGGATTGTATCCACTCCTTCAAACTCTAGCACTCCTTTCCTTTGTGATGGTTAGTGCTGCCTTTGATGAGTAAAGAAATATTGGTTGTTAGCCACCATATCAATGAGATTTTGGGCCTCCTATGCAGTCTTCATCAATTGTAAGGAGCCTACTACTGAGTGATCTAGTGCTTCTTGAGCCTTCAGAGTTAGTCCTTCATAAAAATTCTGAAGTATGTCCCATTCATTGAACATTTCAGGAGGGCACTTTCTGATCAGGGTCTTGTATCTCTCCCCAGCCTCATAGAATGACTCTCCATCCATTTGAGTGAATATTTGGACCTCTGTTTTGAGCCTAATGATTCTTTAGGGAGGATAAAATTTGGCTAAAAACTTGTTCAGTAGATCTTCCCAAGTGTTGATGCTATCTCTTGGAAATGACTCCAACCATTGAGTAGCTTTGTCTCTGAGGGAAAATGGGAATAGTAACAGCTTGTAAATATCAAGATGCACACCATTGGTTTCGACAGTGTCACAAATCCTTAAAAAGTGGATAAGTGTTGGTTTGGATCTTCAAGTGGGCATCCTCCATAGGAGCAATTGTTTTGTACCGAAGTGATGAGCTGTGGCTTCAATTCAAAGTTATATGCATTGACATTGGGAGTAAGGATGCTACTCCCATAATGCCTTGGATTTGTAAACTTGTAGGAAGCCAAAACTCTTCTCTGAAGTGAATTGTTATTGGCCACTCCTTCTGGTGGGTTAGAATGAGAAGGATTCCCTTCCATTTCTTGATATTCTTCCTTAGAAACTTCTTCACCAATGACTCCCTTCCCTCTGGCTTCTCTTCTTATTCTTCTCAAAGTTCTTTCGTCAGGATCACCAGAGTTGGGAACCTCTCTTCTTGCCTCTGTCATACAAACAAAACACAAGAAACACACAAAACAAGAAAACCAATAACAATGCACTCTATTGCTAGAGTGAGGTTATGGTTAGCTTAAGCAAATATTCAAACAATTAGTGTGTTAGTAAAAAAATGAATAAAAGTTAAAAAAATGCTCAATCTAGACCACCACCTTACTTAATCATTGTCAATCTAATCAATCCCCGGCAATGGCGCCAAAAACTTGATGTGTGGAAAGTGATCCAACACAAAACACACCGACAAGTGTACCGGGTCGCATCAAGTAGTAATTACTCACATGAGTGAGGTCGATCCCACAGGGATTAAAGGATTGAGCAATTTTAGTTAGGTGGTTGATTTAGTCAAGCAAACAAGTGTTGATTTGAGTGATTTGTATCCAACAGAAGCTAAATTGCATGAAATTTAAAGGGAGAGGGATAATTGACTGTAAATTAAAGGGCAAAGGAAGTAAAGAAGCTGAATCTTAAAGTGCAAGTAATATAAATGACAGATGTTTAGATTGCAAGAAATGTAAATAGCTGAAGCTTAGAGTGCAAGAAATGTAAATTACTTGAATCATAAAGGGCTTTGAGAGCTGGGATTTCAGAAATTAAACAAGAGAAAGTAAATGACAATCAACAGAGAAGTGAAGAGTGAATTAAAACACAGCAGATCTAAATAGAAAATAAGAATTGCTTGAAGAAACAAAACAGAAGGCAAATTCAGTTCAATTGCAATAATTAAGAGAGAAGTTGAAGATCTCAGAGGTTGAATGAGACTAGAGAACAAGTCTAGATATCAATTCCTTCCTTGATCCAACAGAGAACAATTGCAGAAGAAGTAGATATGAAAATAGTAAAGGAAAGTTAGATCCAAATCACAATTCATTGAAATGATGCAGAAAGTAAACACAGAAAGATCTCAGATCAAGAATGTAACAGAATCCTTCAATTCTCAATCCAAGATTCAAAACAAAGAATGAAGAGTGTAGAAGTAAGAACAAAGAAAGATGAGAACTCAACTTTCTCTTCCAATTCCCAAACCCAAAGCTCAAATCTAAAATTCAGCTCTCCAATGAAAATTAAAAGTGTCTAAAAATCCTAAAAGGTAAGAAAAGGTAAAGAAAAGTTTTTTTCTAAATCAAACTAACTTCTATTTATACACTTCCTATTTTTGGATTTTAGAATTTGGAGTGGGATTTTTAATTTGGTGAAAAATTGAATTAAATTGAATTTTTAGTTGAATTTGGATCATGGGTTATACTCTCAGGGCAATGCTCGGTTGGTGGAGTGAGCGTAGCATCCCCCTTGCCTTGGCCTTCAAATTTTATGTGACAAGCTCCTTGGACATGCATCAGGGTAGTGCTCGGTTAATGGCAAGAGCGCAGCATCCAAGCCTTGCCAAGTCTTGCGCACCAAGCTCCTTTGGCTATGTCAAATTGCTAAGTTTGTTGCGCTCCCAGCCCCTTGTCCGTGTCAACAGTGCTCGGTGAGTGGGGAGAGCTGAGCGCTTTTTGCTTGAGATGGGAGCCTCCCTTCAAGGCTTGCTGGGAGCACTTCAGCTCCAATTTTGGAGAATAACCCAAGGTAGCGCTCCTCAGCTCCTTGGTTTGAACCACTGTGAATGCATTTCAGCCATTTTTTGCTTATTTTCCTTGCAAGGAGCGCTTCTCTTGGCCCTTGGCTCATGGGTTCGAACCTTGTGGCCTTCACTAGTAAACATTGCACCTTGGATTTAATTTGGATGGAGCCCGAAAAAGTTAACTGTGTTAACCGAGCATTGTGATTTTTGCCTTGCTTCTTTGGTGCTCGGTTAACAAGGAAAGCATATCATTCCTTGCTTTGCTTCCTTGTCCTTGAGTAGGGCTCTCATAGAGAGCGCTGAGCTCTTTGAGAGAGTGCTATAGCTTCTCCTTTGATGAGCCACGCTTTCCTTCTTCCATAGGCCACGCTTTTCTTCTTCCTTAGGCCATGCTTTCCTTGTTTCTTTCTCTTCTTCACCTACAAGTAATCAAAATAACCAATCAAAGTATCACCAAATTCACACGGTTTGTAAATCATTCAAAACCCAATTAATTTTAGCTTAAACCTCATGATTTAGTGTCAAATAAAGGATGGTTGATTGATTCAACAAAACCATGCAATTCCACTCCGAACCACTTATTTACAATGCAAGAAAGTGCATAAAACCTAATGAAACAAGTGAAAAATGCTTGAGAAGCTAGCATAAGATGACTTGTCATCACTCTTAAGCATGATTAAAGGAGAATTTACAAAACCATGCGATTTTAGTAAATAAATGTGGGAAAAGTTGATAAAATCCTCTAAATTCAACACAAGATAAACCCTAAAAGTGGGGTTTATCAATACTATCAATGAAGAAATTGTTTTGGCAAATTTCAGAACTGTCGTAAATCCTCTCTATCACCCCCAAACAATGAACTCTCTCTTCCACCACCTCCTTGGTGCAGAATTTAAAATCCACAACTTACCGGCAAGTGCACCAGGTCATACCAAGTAATACCTCAGGTGAATGAGGGTCGATCCCACGAGAATTGATGGGTTAAGCAACAATAGCTAAGTGAATTACTTAGTTAGACAAATAGAAAAAAGTGTTGAGAGTTTAATTGCATCAAACAGTAATTCAGAGAACTAGAAAACAAGCAGTAAATTGAGGTGAAATATATATGGAGAAAATAGTTAAGGTTTCAGAGATATTTATTTTTCGGATTGACTTTTCTTACTTACTATTTTAATCATGCAAGATTCGATTCATGGCAAACTAGAGACTGGGAAGGCATTGAACGTCAATAAGGAAGATCTCACTAGGCGTTCAATGCCCAACCTGGCAGCAAGCCTGGCACTGAATGCTAGTGAGAAAGCCCTTATTGGATGTTCAACGCCTATTCTGGTAGCAGAGCTGACGTTGAACGCCAGCCAGGGAACACTGACTGGGCGTTCAACGCCCAACCTGGCAGTAACTCTGCTGCTGAACACCAGTAAGGAAGCCTTCACTGGGTGCTCAACACCCAAACAGATAGGGAAAATGGTGTTGAACGCCAGTCAAGACATCCCTGCTAGGCATTCAACGCCCATAATGGTAAAGGAGCTGGCGTTTAATGCCAGTAAGGGTGCACAGCATAAGCGTTCAACGCACAAAGAGCCATCAGAGCTGGTGTCGAACGCCAGCAAATGCACACCCTATGAGTGCTCAATACCCACTCCAGAAATCCCTATCCAAGAACTAAAGGAAGCCAAGGCTTATATAGAGCCCATAGAGGTTCCATTGCATGCACTTCTCCGGTGCATGAGTTCTGATGAATACTCATCCTCTGATGAGGATGAAGACACTAGGGAAGAGCAAGTTGCTCGGTACCTAGGAGCTCTTATGAAGCTAAATGCCAAGTTATTTGGTACAACGTCTTTGGAGGAAGAACCTCCACTGATTACCAAAGAGCTAAATGCTTTGGTTTAGCAGAAGCTACCTCAGAAGCTTCTAGATCCTGGACGTTTTCTGGTTCCTTGCACCATACGCACTATGACCTTTGAGAAGGCTCTGTGTGACCTAGGGTCAAGCATAAACCTCATGCCACTCTCTGTAATGGAGAAGCTGGGAATCTTTGAGGTGCAAGCTGCAAACATCTCACTAGAGATGGCAAATAAGTCAATGAAGTAGCCATATGGCTTAGTAGAGGGTGTCTTGGTGAAGGTTGAAGACCATTACATCTCTGCAAACTTCATAGTCTTGGATACTGGGGAAGATGAGGATGAATCCATCATCCTTAGAAGACCTTTCCTAGCCACTGCCAAAGCTATCATTGATGTAGCTAAGGGAAAACTGATCCTACAACTAGGAGAGGACTACATCTTGTTCAAGATGTCCAATTCCCATTCTCTCTCTGAAAAGAAAGAGATCATGGTGTAACACCTAGTGTTCCAACTATCTCTTTCAGTGCAGAGCATTACTAAGCCCCCAAACATCAATTTTAAGTTTGGTGTTGGGCAAAGCATTACTCTTTACTTTCCATTACCACTTGTGGCACCCAGGGTTGGAAAATCCTTTAGAAAGAAGAAAGGAAAGGCAGTAGCTGCCACCTCTGAATCTTTAGAGATGGAGAGATTCATTACCAAAGTCCACCAAGACCACTTCTATGAAGTAGTGGTAGAGAAGAAAGTGATTCCTGATGTCCCTTTCATGCTCAAGAAGAATGAATATCCGGAAATCCGAAGAGAGATCCGGAGAAGAGGTTAGAAAGTCCTAACCAATCTTGTTTAAGATGGTTGGATTTTAATGGTGCAAGAGTTCTATGGTAATGCATGGGTTAATAAAAACCATGACACGAGTGTCAACCCAAATACAATGAATTAGAGCACCATGGTTTGAGGGATAATCTTAGATTTCAGCTCAGACGGTGTGAGGTTGGCATTCAACTTGCCTCTGATGTAAGGAGACCCACATCCTTACACTAGGAGAGTCAACTTTGATCACAGACTGGACCAAGTACTCTCAGAAATCTATGTGGAGGGAGCACAGTGGAAAAGGTATTTCAAAGGCAAACCCATTCAACTAAGAAGGCTTGACCTCAAGCCCATAGCTAGAGGATGGTTGGAATTCATCCAATGCTCTATCATCCTTACTAGCAACCGGTCAGAAGTGATTATTGAAAGAGCCATCATGATCCATTGCATCATGATTAGAAGTGAGGTAGAAGTACATGAGGTGATCCCTCAAGAATTGTACAAGATAGCTCAGAAGCCTTCCACCAATGCAAGGTTGGCATTCCCACATCTGATCTGTCATCTATGAAATCCAGCTGGAATTGTCATAGAAGGAGATATCTCCACTGGGGAGGACAAGCCCATCACTAAGAAGAGGATGGAGCAAACTAGAGAGCATGCATAAGAGCTTGTGCAGCTGCCTTAGCATGAGATCTCTGAGATGCTTCAAGGGATGTATTTTCCTTTTCAAAGCGATTGGGCTCAATGGCATACTTCCATGGGAGAATTGAGCTCTAACATGAATCAGTTAAGGATGGAGCATCAAAAGCATTCCACCATCCTCATTGAAATTAGAGAAGACCAAAGGGCTATGATGGAAGAACAACAGAGACAAAGGAGTGACATTGAAGAGATCAAGCACCACATTGGATCCTCAAGGAGGAGTACTAGCCACCACCATTAATGGTGGATTTGTTCTCTTTATCTCCTTTTCTTTTGTATTTTCTATTTTCTGTTATGTTGTGTTGTCTGTTCTCTTGTTCTTGTTGCATGATCATTTGCATTTATGTCTTAAGGCTGTAAAATGTTCCATATATCTCTCACCATACTTAAAAAGACAATTTTATTTGAAAAGAGTTGAGAGGTACATGAATTTCAAGTTTATAATAAGAATAGTTCAATTATTTTGATATGGTTGTATTGTTTTTGTTTTCTGAATGTATTAATAAACAGTGCATATTTGAAGTTGAAATTTTATAATGTTGGCTCTTGAAAGCATGATGATGAAAGAGAAGTATTATTGGTAATCTGAAAAAATCCAAAAATTGATTCTTGAAACAAAAAAAAACAGTAAAAAGAAAAAGAAAGAGTGTGCTTAAGAACTATGTGCTTGTGGTGTGAAAGTCGTGACCATGTGCTTGTGGTGTGAAAGTGTTAAATGAAAAGCTTGAGACTGAGCAGTTAAAGTCGTGATCCAAAGGAAAAAGAGTGTGCTTAAGAACTATGGACACCTTTATCTGGGGATTCTAGCAAAGCTGAATCACAATCCGAAAGGGTTCACCCAGTTAAAGTGTCGGTCGCATTTATGTATCGGTGGTAATACTGGAAAACAAAGTGCTTATGGTCACGTCCATGACTCTAAAAGCTGTGTTCAAGAATAAAAAAGAACTGAACTAGGAGAGTCAATAATATCATCTGGATTATAAGTTCCTAAAGAGACCAACATTTCTGAGTTTCAATGGATAGTGAGATGCCAAAACGATTCAAAAGCAAAAAGCTACGAAGTCCCGCTCATCTAATTGAAACTGAGCTCCATTGAAAACTCTGAGATTTATTGTATCTTACTCTTCTTTTTATCCTACATTGTTTTTAGTTGCTTGTGGATAAGAAATAGTTTAAGTTTGGTGTTGCGATGAGCGGATATTTTATACGCTTTTTGGCATCATTTTCATATAGTTTTTAGCATGTTTTGTTTAGTTTTTATTATATTTTCATAGGTTTTAGTGTAAAATTCACATTTTTGGATTCTACTTTGAGTTTGTGTGTTTTTGTGCAATTTCAGGAATTTTCTGGCTGAAATTGAGGAGCTGGAGCAAAAGTCTGATTTAGAGACAGAGAAAACACTGCAGATGTTGTCCGGATCTGACCTCCTTGAGCTCGAAAGAGCTTTTCTGGGGCTACAAAAGTTGAAATGGAGCATTCTCAATAAATATGGAAATATGACTTCTAGATCTTTCAAACAATATATAATAGTTCATACTTTACTTCAGAATAGAAGGCCCAAAACTGGTATCCAATGCCAGCCTCCTGCCCCATTCCAGGCGTCCAGTGCCCAAAGGAGAAGACCAGCATCCAAACACCTAAAGAGGACCCCTTAGCCAGCGTTCAACGCCCTAGAGGCCTCCTAGCATGTGATTCTCATCAAAGCTCAGCCCAAACACTCACCAAGTGGGCCTTAGAAGTGGATTTTAGTACTAAAAGACTATTTTACCCTTTCTTATGTAATCCTTAGTCATTAGTTTAGTATTTAAGGGATATTTTACATAATCATACAGACCTTTATGCCATATTTCATTTATCATTGTGTTTCATATCAGTATGAGTTTCTAAACCTCCTAAGTTGAGGGGAGGAGCCGTGCTGAGTTCTATGAATTAATAAAAGTATTACTGTTTCCCTTCAATCTATGTTTGATTCAATTCTAAGATGTATATTTGTTCTTCAACATGATGAATAGGATGATCCATGACAATCAACTCCATTCTTCATACTAAGACTACATGCCTGACAACTACCCGTGTTTTTCTTGGGTTCGTGTGAATACGTGATTGGAAAGCATCGAGCCACCAACTTGATTATACATCTCTTAGACGGCTAATCCACGACTTGGTTGGGGACTTCTTGAGACACCAGTTCAGCCGAGGTATGGGGAGATTAGGGTCTCTGTGGTAGAGGCTAGAACCTAAAGGCGCATTATTCTCTGATTCGGAAGATTTGACCTTGTCTGTGGCGTTTTGAATAGGATCACCAAGGGAATAGACTGCTAGAGCATCACCCCCATTCAAATTGAATGACCATTGACCGGCATTTGGTCTAAAGCAGAGGAGATTAATGACCGTGGCTGTACGATGTTGATCATATACAGCCTGCCATAGAAGAAATCATTCACAATTGAAGAAGACAGTAATAACAGAGTTAATCCAGAAGGACAAAGCATCTCCAAGCCTTAACCACCTTCTTATCATGGTTTACACGACTTCTGAGTAATATTATGTTTATATCACTGTTAATCCAATAACTCCTCTATTCGCCTGACTAAGATCTACAAGATAACCATAGCTTACTTCAAACCACAATGGATCAACTCTGACTCGCTCAAGTATTACTTGGACGACCCAGTGCACTTGCTGGTTCAACTGTACGAAGTGTGGGGATTCGTACACCAAGTTACTGGTGAGAAACTTGATCCCCTTTTTGGCAAGGAGTCTTGAGTTCTCTTCAAATCTCTTTTGTTATTTTGTGGTAGCTTGAGTTATAACAATCTTACTTTGTAATAGTTTCATGAACACTTTACTCTTATTGTTTAGTTTGTCTCACAACCTTTATTAAGTAATGCTTAGCAGTCTTTAGTATAGTACCTTTTTCGGTGGTAATGCCTATTTTAATTTTTTAGTTTTTGTTTGTTAGTTTTCTTTAGGAGGTCCAACTTCAAGTAGTCGGTCTTTGTTAAGTTACTTTTGCAACTCTATTTTTGTTCTGACCTGTTTTGAGGTCACTTCATACAAGTTACTTATATAACTTCTTACATTAACTTGTATCTCGTTGCTTTATCTTGTCGACTATGTTAGGTTGGACAATAATTTTTGCGGTTTGTTGAGCTTAAGTTTAATGCATTTGAGATAGGAAACCTAAAAAAAAAGAAACCAAGAATCTTTTATTGATATCTAAGAAATTCCTTTACAGGGCATTACTAAGGGATGGAGTTCCCCTATTCCTTGTACTGGTGCCTTGATGGATGAAAATTAGATTTCCACACAAACTCACCGGTAAGTGTACCGTGTCGCATCAAGTAGTAATAACTCACTTAGACTGAGGTCGATCCCACAGGGATTGATGGATCAAGCATCTTTAGTGGGTGATTAGTTTAGTCAAGCTAACATTGGTGAATTGGATGAAATTGAACTGGTAGAAAGTAAATTGCAATGAATTGTAAATTGCAGAAAGTAAAGTGGACAAAAGCTTAAATTGGCAGAAGCTTAAAGAGCAAGAAAAGTAAATTGCATCAAATGTAAAGGGGGCTGGGTGTTGGAAATTAAAGAAAGCAACAAAGCAAGCAATTGAAGAGATCTTGAGAATAAGTGACTGGAAATTTAAATTACAGGAAGAGTAAATTCAGATCACAGCAAGAATTGTAAAATGCAAAACAATTGTAGAAGAATTAAATTGCATGAAAGTAAATTCAGATTTGCAGCAAGCTCAATTGTAAAGTTGCAGAATGTAAATATGTAGAAGAGTAAATCAACAAGAAGACTTAGATCAATTCTGAAATATCAAAGAGAAATTAACAATTTCAATGAAATAGCAAAAACAAAAAGAAAGCCAAGAGCTCAATTGCTCTCTCGATCAAAACAGAAAGGAAATTTCAGAGGAAGGAAAATGAAACAGAAAAGAAACGAAAACCTAAATCTGATTTCCAATTCTCAAGTTCACAAAGGAAGATTTAAACAAAGAGCTCTCTATTCTACTCCTACTCCTATTGCTCTCTAGCAGAGCCAGCCTCTTTAGTGAAATGAAACTGATGCCTTTATATAGGCTTTTACAAAATTGAAATGAAAAACAAATTATAATTAAATGAAATTCCTATTCTAACTATCTCTTGTGCCTTTGAGTGATGATAATGGGCTTTGCTTGCTTTGGATTTGAAGAAGAGTGGATCTGAATGGCTTGGTTTAAGTGGCATGGGTTAGGGTGCATTTGGTTGAATTTGGTTGGAGGCATGCTCCAGTGGAGCGCTCCGTTCACAATTTGAGCATTGCGCTTGCTAGCCTAGGCGTGCCAATTTTGGTGCGTTCAATTTCCTTGCCTAGCGCTCACTTATTGAGCGCTCAGTTCACTCATTGAGCGCTACTCCTTGTGTGTGGACAGCACAAGTCCCTTGCTCCCAAGCTTGGAAATCACAATAAAGTGAAAAGAGTGAACGTAGCATTCAAACTTTTGAGCGCTAGGTCTTGTGCCTTTGATGTGCGCTCTCTCTTCGAACCTTGGCCAGCGCATGTTTGGTGCCTTGGTGAGTGCTTTTGGGGCCTTAAAGATGCCTATCACTTGTTCTTCAATTTTGTGCCAAATATAGATCGTTATATATTGTTGGAAAGCTCTGAATGTCAGCTTTCTAATGCAACTAAAAGCGAATCAATTGGACATCTTTAGCCCATGTTATGGTCCTTTGAAGAAGACATGGTCGTGCTGTTTTGGAGGCCGAAAACGTTCAATTAGTGAACGTGGCGTTCACTTAGTGAACGCTGCATTGGAGGCCGAAGTTAACACCAGCTTTTGAGGCCCATCCTTGAGATTCACCCTATACTATTATATATCATTTGAAATCTCTAGATGTCTACTTTTCAATGCAATTAAGAGAGAATCATTCCAAGCACTACAGCTCAAGTTATCCTTCTTGGAAGGTGAAGAGGTCAGCTGGCCTTGCTGCAGGTTGATACCATGTTCATCTATGCACATTCGGGGCAAGTTCTCTCCCTCAGATTTAGTGTCCACCATGCAGTTCCATATATTCTTGGAAAGCTCTAGATGTCTACTTTCCTATTCCACTAAAATCATCTCATTTGGAGTTTTTTAGCTCAAGTTTTTCTTGTTGGAATGTGAAGACGTCAGGGTTGCAAATCCTCTTTGCTTAACTCAAAAGTCTCTTTGAGTTTGTTTCCAACTCTTTTGCCACCATGGGAGTATGATTCTTCTATTTAGTGCTTTTATTACTTCTTCTATTATTTTCTACAAAGTTTATAAAATCAAAAGATTAAAGAAATATACCATTTAAGCACAAAAGCATTCAATATTTAAGCACTAATCATCAATTTCTTGTGTGAAAAAATATAGAAAAACATGACATGATGACATGTCATCACAACACAAAACTTAAACCTTGCTTGTCCCCAAGCAAGAAAAGAATCATGCAATAGAGATTGACAATCCAAGGTAAGAAGAATAGCAACTCAATATTCATGGTTGGCTAGTTTTCTATGCATGCCACAATCACAAAAGAAATGTAAATGATTGATGCCTCTATCTAGCTTAATTTATGAAATCTTTTCCTTATATTTCTTTTTTGAAACAAGCTTTTGATTTTCTTATTAGCTTCTCCTTTTGGGTGCTTTGCCCCATGAGTTTATAACAAAGCTACGACTCTAAATGCTTTATTTTCAAGTATTACCACTTGATACATAAGCACCACAAGCATTTAATTAGAGGACTTCTTCATGCTCATTTGTTTCTTTTCTTTACTCTCTAATTATTGATCCTCAGAGCCTTGAGCTTTGAGGGAGTGCATTTATACTTGAGCCTAACCTTGACTCTAAGTGTTTTGTTTTCAAGCTTTTTGCCTGATACATAGACACCACAAGTACTTAACAATTGAATTGTCATTGGTACTCAGAGCCTTCAGCTTTCTCATTCTTTCCCTTTTGCTTTTCTTGATGTAACTGTATTTGCTTTTTCAATGTTTTCATGATTTTAAAAGATTTCACAAAATGTCCCAGATGAAAACTTCAATTAAATAAAATCTAATGCAATTGAGCAACAATTAATCATTCTAGTCTTCCAATACTTGTATGCGCATGCTAAGTTCTTCTTTAATTCCGTGTTTGTTTATGATCATGACGCTTTATTGCTTTTGAATTCACAAAACTCAAGTTGGTAGTCATAATGTCACAGCAACATGTTGCGAATCAAAATTCAGGCTATGCTTATTCATACCACACATGCATACAGAGAAGATAAAGACAATCATGTAATTTAAAGTGATAGAGACAAATGAGAGGAAAAGGAACTTTACAACCTTGTAATTCACCTTCTCTACTGTTATCATTTTCCTTCTATTCTTTCCTTTCCCTTGCCAAACTCAGAATGCTTGCTCATCCTCAAGCAACAATTAGAACAATGGCTATGGAGCTAACATGGATCATGAATGCCTTACACAATGAAATGTAAGTAACACATGTATTTTAAGCAATCAAAATTAAAGATAACAATCAAGGCATAGGAAACAGAGACATTGTGATTGCAAACATAGAGGGTGTGCATGATACATTGCATAAAGAAAGTAAGTGGCACACCAAACTTAGTGTGACACTTACTCTTGAAATTGATTCAAGTATCCAGTACAGATTGGAAGCAAATTTTGTTGCATAGCAACACCAAACTTAGAATGCAATCCTATATCAATTTATTTGAACTAAAACTAAACAAAGGGAACTGTTATATGTTAAGTACAATCACCAAGCCAAGAATCTGTCATGAATAAGGATCTCTTGGTGATGTATTAACAAAAATAGTTAATAACAGAAAGCATTAAAAATAAGGGAATGACTAAAACAAAGAGAAAACTAAAATTGTCCAACCAAAAAGAAAAATAACACTGCAAAGGGCATTATGATTATGCAGACAAGTGGTGTTGCTGAATAAATTGCATAGAAAAATAAGTGGCACACCAAACTTTGAATGTAATCATATGCCAATTTATTTGAAATTTAAACAAAGCAGACAGAGAAAATGAACAAAGCAAAGGAATAAAATGTTACCTAAGGTTGGGTTGCCTCCCAACAAGTGCTCTTTTAGTGTCATTAGCTTGACATGTTGTTCTTCACTTTTTTCTTCTTCTTCCAGTTTGTTAAGAGGAATGACCTCAAGGGGGGGATATGAACTAGCTAGTGTCCCCTGTCTTGGTCTCTCCTCAGCAAGCTTTCTTTTATTAATGGCTTGATTGAGCTTTTTTGCTGGATCAGGGGTAGGATTGGTGCTTTTGTTAGTTGCCTTCACTTCTTGGATATCAAGACTTGGTAGTTGTGTGATTGTTGGAGTGTTTTCTTCATCAAGAGCCTTTTAAATTGGTGGTTCCATGAGCTCTTCCTCTATGTACTTCTCTACTTTACTTGAGTGTGAATTCTCTTGATTGACTTCCTCACTTTCTTGTTCTTCCACTTCCTCTTTTACACCCAACATTTGATTTAATAGTACTTTCATGGAGGAAGTTTATTGTTCTTCCCAAGATTTCTTCATCTCCTCTTCATATCTATCAATCACAGATTCAAGTGTTGAGACGTTTTGGTTCAGGGAAGTTTATGAGGGTTGCGAATGTTCATGTTCCTTTGTAATCTCAAGTGGCTTCTGTAGATATGTAATCTCAGGTTCGACTATCTCCACAACCTCATTCTTCACTAAAAATTTGCTTGACACAGGGGCCTCTTCTTCTTGCTCTTCCACTTCCTCCTTCACACTTAACATTTGGTTTACCAACACTTTCATGTTTTTGAGGGAGTTCTCTTAGTCATTCCAGGATCTCTGTGCTTCCCTTTCATATCTTTCAAGCATGGTTTCAAACCTTGAGAGGCTTTGGTTCATGGAAGTTTGTGTGGACTGTGAGTTTTGGAAGAGATTTTGTGTCAAGGGATAGTTAAGTGATGAATAATTTTTAGATGAAAAACTGGGAGGTGAGGTTTGACAGCTTTTCAAGAATAAATTGAAGGTTTGCTCAAGTGATGATAGCTCTTGATAAGTGGAGTATGAATTGTCAAATGCTTTCTGGTTTTGATTCTCCCAAGCACAACTTGAAGAATTGTTGAATTCATCACAGTATGAATCATCTTGTGGCATTAGGGAACAATTCTCCATGTATGTATTGACAGCACAATCAAATGATGATGTTCCTTGATGAACAGAAGATGAAACATTGAAATTCCCTTCCCAGCCACAATTTATGCCAGTATCATAGCAATATGAGTCACTTTGTGGCTCTGAGAAATAGTTCATTTCACTTGATTGTTCATACTCTTGTTGATATGCCCAGCTACCATGAGGATGATGACATAAATCATCTTGTGGTTCTGGATCATATCTCATGTGAATTGCTTCATCATCTATCATTTCTTGGTGATACTCCCAGCCACCATTAGAGATTGGTGATGGTGGATAGTATCCCATGAAATTTGTTTGATCATAAGATGAGTTGAACTCCATTTGAATTTTGTAAAACAAAACACCAATGAAAATTGAAATTCATATCTCAGAGAAGAATTTCTTAGTGACACAATAACTTAAACACCTTGGTGTCAGTTTAAAACAGAGAACAAAAACAAAGAAAATGCTTGATCTAGACTTCTCACCCACTTAATCATTGTCGATCTAAATCAATCCCTGGCAATGGCGCCAAAAACTTGATGGATAAAAATTAGATTTCCACACAAACTCACCGACAAGTATACCGGGTCGCATCAAGTAGTAATAACTCACTTAGAGTGAGGTCGATCCCATAGGGATTGATGGATCAAGCAACTTTAGTGGGTGATTAGTTTAGTCAAGCTAACATTGGTGAATTGGATGAAATTGAACTGGCAAAAAGTAAATTGCAATGAATTGTAAATTGCAGAAAGTAAAGTGGAAGAAGCTTAAATTGGTAGAAGCTTAAAGAGAAAGAAAAGTAAATTGCATAAAATGTAAAGGGGGCTGGGTGCTGGAAATTAAAGAAAGCAGTAAAGCAAGCAATTGAAGAGATATTGAGAATAAGTGACTGGAAATTTAAATTGCAGGAAGAGTAAATTTATATCACAACAAGAATTGTAAAATGCAAAACAATTGTAGAAAAATTAAATTGCATGAAAGTAAATTCAAATTTGTAGCAAGCTCGATTGTAAAGTTGCTGAATGTAAATGTGCAAAAGAGTAAATCAACAAGAAGACTTAGATCAATTCTGAAATCTCAAAGAGAAATTAATAATTTCAATGAAATAGCAAAAACAGAAAGAAAGCCAAGAGCTCAATTGCTCTCTCGATCAAAACAAAAAGGAAATTTCAGAGGAAGGAAAATGAAACAGAAGACAAAAGAAAACCCAAATCTGATTTCCAATTCTCTAGTTCACAAAGGAAAATTTAAACAAAGAGCTCTCTATTCTACTCCTACTCCTATTGCTCCCTAGCAGAGTCAACCTCTTTAATGAAATGAAACTGATGCCTTTATATAGGCTTTTACAAAATTGAAATGAAAAACAAATTATAATTAAATGAAATTTCTATTCTAACTATCTCTTGTGCCTTTGAGTGATGATAATGGGCTTTGCTTGCTTTGGATTTGAAGAATAGTGGATCCGGATGGCTTGGTTTAAGTGGCATGGGTCAGGGCGCATTTGGTTGAATTTTGGTTGGAGGCATGCTCCAGTGGAGCGCTCCATTCACAATTTAAGCGCTGCGCTTTCTAGTCTAGGCGTGCCAATTTTGGTGCGTTCAATTTCCTTGCCTAGCGCTCACTTATTGAGCGCTCAGTTCACTCATTGAACGCTACTCCTTGTGTGTGGACAGCAGAAGTCCCCTGCTTCCAAGCTTGGAAATCATGATGAAGTGAAAGGAGCAAACGTAGCGCTCAAACTTTTGAGCACTGGGTCTTGTGCCTTTGATGCGAGCTCTCTCTTCGAACCTTGGCCAGCGCATGTTTGCTGCCTTGGTGAGTTATTTTGGGGCCTTAAAGATGCATATCACTTGTGCTTCAATTTTGTGCCAAATATAGATTGTTATATATCGCTAGAAAGCTCTGAATGTCAGCTTTCTAATGCAACTGAAAGCGCATCAATTAGACATATGTAGCCCAAGTTATAGTCCTTTGAAGAAGGCATGGTCGTGCTATTTTGGAGGCCAAAAATGTTCAATTAGTGAATGTGGCATTCACATAGTGAACGCTGCATCGGAGGTCGAAGTTAACACCAGCTTTTGAGGCCCGTCCTTGAGATTCATGACGTTAGAATTTTTGCTAGTAAAGAATTTTATAAAAATATAGTCGCGTTGTAAGTATAGATTCTAAACCAACAGAAAATCCCTTCGTACAAACATTTGGTTGTCACAAGTAACAAACCCCTGATAAAATTGATAACCGAAGTATTTAAACCTCAGGTCGTCTTCTGAAGGAATTGCAGGGAGGTATGTTTTATTATTGGTTATGGAAAATAGTGTTTTGGGTTTTGAAAAGGGTTTTTGAGCAGAAGAATTAGATTGCAAGAATTAATAAATTAATAACTAATAAAACTCTTGGCAAGGTATGAAAATTAGAAGTCCTATCCCAGTTATCCTTATCAGGTGTGATGAAAATTGGATTTTAATCCCACTTAGTTATCCTTTTCTAAATAAAGGAACGTCAAGTGGACTAATCAGTTTGATTCTCAAGTCCTAGTCAATCCCTGTGGGAGGACTAGCTTTAGAGCGATCTAGATCAATTAGAATCTGCCAATTTTAACTACTGCTGAGTATGACAACTCAAGAGTTACCAATTAATCAACCAAAATCAAGAATATAGAAAGCTAAATTAAAATCATAAATAACTAGAATACCTCAAATTAAATTGAATGGAGATGTCAATTCTAACATGGAAAAGTTCATAAGTCAATTGGGCAACATAAATCAAGTACAAATAAAAGTTTCAGAGTGAACAAAATAGAAGAGAAACATAAATTATTGAACCTGGTACGAAGAAACAATCCTAATGACTAAAGAAGATCCTAATCCTAAAACCTAAGAGAGAGGAGAGAACCTCTCTCTCTAAAAACTACATCTAAACTATGAAAAGTGTGTATTATGAATGTATGATTTGATTCTGCTCCACTTCCAACTTCTAATCTGTGTGTTCCAGGCCGAGAACTGGGTTGAAATGCAGCCCAGGATCTTTGTCAGTGACTTTTGTAATTCTGCAGATCGCACACGTCACGCGGCCGTGTCGTCCACGTGTTCACGTCACTCAGCATTTCTCGTACCACGTGTTCGCGTCGTCCACGCATTCACATCGTTCGCGCAGCTTCCAATCCGCGCGGTCGCGTCAGGCACGCGAGTGTGTCACTGTGATTTCTTCCATTTCGCGCAGTCGCGTGAGCCATATGACCGCGTGACTTCTCGCTGGTCATCTCCTCAATTCCTTGTATTCCTTCCACTTTTGCACGCTTCCTCTTCATTCTTTATGCCATTCCTGCCCTATGAAGCCTGAAACACTTAACACACAGATCACGGCATCGAATGGTACGAAGGAAGATAAAAATATACAACTAAAAGGTCTTTATGAATAAGTGGGTGAAGACTTGATGAAAACCACTCAATTGAGCACAAGATAAATCATGAAATAGTGGTTTATCAATCTCCCCACACTTAAACATTAGCATGTCCTCATGCTAAGCTCAGGAGAAGCTATAAAGGAGTGAAGACAGAATGGTAGGATGTATGAAATGCAACCTATCTATATGAATGCAACTAAATGCAAAATGTTTCTGCCTACTTGGTTAAAAGTAAATAAGTTCTTCAAGACAAATATGAATCAAATTCCACTAATTCAAATTATACAATAAAAAGTAAGTAAACTTATAAGAAGATAGCTAATGAAAGCAAGGAACATAGAATCAAGCATTGAACCCTCACTGGTAGTGTATATGCACTCTAATATCTCAAGTGTCTAGGGTCAATCACTCTATTCTTCTCTAATCATGCTTTCTAAAACTTTGTTCTTCATCTAACCAATCAACAAATATTTAATGTACCAATGCAAACATCATGAGGTCTTTCCAAGGTTGTAATGGGGCTAATGTAAAGGTGAGAAAATATGTATAAGGCTAAGTGAGCTAACAAAGTGAATCCTTGATTCGTCTAAGATCTCACCTAACATACACACTTTATATAATTTAAAATGCTTTACCTAGCTACCCAAATTTTTCCCACTTTTGTATTACACGCTCATGTATCAAACTTGTTTTTGAGTTTTGTCCCATGTGCATTGATTCTTTTTATTTTACATTTGGGGTAAAATTTTTTTGTATCCCCTTATTTAATTAATTAATAATTTTTTTATTACTTTTTTCTTATCAATGCACATGGTAATTTAATTATTTTGATTTCACATGAGCATGCTTCCTAAATTTTCAAATAACTTATTCAATTCAATTCCCTACTTTTTTCTATCATCCCATGTTCCCATAAAATTCCCCACACTTAAATTATACACAATATCTATCTTAAGCTAACCAAGAATTCAACTTGGGATTTTTATTTTGTTTTTCTGCTTAAGGCTAGTAATGTGATTATAAAACAAGAGGGGAGTAAAAAGCTCAAGGTGGCTAACAAGGGTGACATAAAAGGGTAGGCTTTATTTGGGATAAGTGAGTTAATAATCAAATATGGCCTCAATCATATGCAAGCATATACATACACTAAATAATGGACATATAGAATGGAACAAAGCAACGATTGCAATCATAGAGAAGAAAACACACAAGAATAAAAATTTATGGTTAAATAATGTAACCATGTAAATAAGCTTAAATCTCACAGGTTGTGTGTTCTTTAGCTCAAAAACCATGTTCCAAATACAACTTCAAACAAATTTAACACATAGAAAATTTTAATTTTTAATTTAAATTAGTGAAATATTATAAAATAAAGTCTTGAAAAAAAAATTTATTATTTCAACCAAGTGATGGTAAAATATGCACAAAATCTAACTATAATGCAATCAAACATGCAAATGCAAGAACTAACTACAGAGAAGTTTAAACATTGGTGTTGAGTCAGAAAATAACTAACCCGCGGAAGTCGGTATTGACCTCCCCACACTTAAAGGTTGCACCGTCCTCGGTGCATGCAAAGATGTACAAGTGGACGGGTGGCTCCAACTGATGCTTTTTCTCTAAAGATTGTGCGGTAGACGTGTTTACTGTTCCAGTTAGAAACTTTCCTTTTTCCCTCTTGGTGGCCAGCCTGAAAGAAGAGGAAAAAGAAGAGAAAGTAACCCAGAAATAAAAATAAGAATATAAATAAAGTCTGGGTGGGTTAATGCCAAATAATGAGGGTCTCAATTACATGGTAGCTATAACATGCAAGTGAGAAAACAATAGAAGCACATGGCATGTCAACTAAATAGCAAACAAGTTAAGAAGCACCTAAAATAATGCAGGAGATATGCAACATATGAGTAAAAAGATTGTAACACCAATGTAAAACAGCAAATATAGAAAAGAAAGGGAGAAGAAGAGAAAGAAGAGAGTAAAGAGAGAAGAAGAAAAGAATGAATAAGATGAAGAATAGAGATAATAGAAGAAAGTAAAGAAGGAAGAAGAAAGAATTAAGAAAGGGGAAAGAAAAAGATTAAGAAAAGATAAGATAGTTGGCGATGGGATGGATAGGTTGTGCGGCATAGGGGACGCAGATGCGTGGGGAACGCTGTCGCGTGGATAGCGCTTCGAGGAAGTGACGCGAATGTGTGTGGCACGCGGACGCGTGACTCGATTTGTGCTAGTGGCGCGAGTGCAGCCTCGTGTTCGCACAACTTTCTGTTTAAATGCATTTTGCCAAAAATCTGGGTGATGCAGTCACGTAGTGATGTGTGGAAAACGATCCAACACAAAACTCACCGGCAAGTGTACCGGGTCGCATCAAGTAATAATAACTCACATGAGTGAGGTCGATCCCACAGGGATTGAAGGATTGAGCAATTTTAGTTTAGTGGTTGATTTAGTCAAGCGAATCAAGTTTTGGTTTAGTGGGTTGTATTCAACAGAATATAAATTGCTTGGAATGTAAAGAGAGAAGGGGAAATTGCAGTAAATTAAAGAACAGGAAAGTAAACTTGCTGAATCTTAAAGAACAAGAAATTAAATGACTGAAACTTAAAGTGCAAGAAATGTAAATTGCAGTAACTTAAATGGCAAGGAATGTAAATTGCTTGAATGTAAAAGGGATTTGAGGACTGGGATTGCAGAATCTAAACAAAGAGAAAGTAAATTGCAACAATTAATAAAATAGAAGATGAATTGGAATAAACTGAAATTCAAACAGAAAATGAAATTAAAGTGCAGCAGGGTTCACAGAAGAACCAAAAGTAAAATGGGATCTCAAGTCTCAAGAGACTAGAAAGCAAAGTCTAGATCTCAATTTGCCTTCCCAGATCCAAGTTCACAAAGCAATTGACAAGGAATTGAAGAAGAAGCAGTAAAGGGAATGTAAATGAGTTCAATTATGCAGAAGAGAAATTAAAGAGCTCTTGAGTGGAGATTGAGACAGAATTTCCTCAATTCTTAACACCCAAGACTCAAACAAGAAAAATAAAAGTGCCCAAGCAAGAATGAGGAAGAAGAGAGATCAATTCTCCTCTCCAATTCTCTGAAAGCTCGGTTCAGTCTCTCTAGGAAAGTTGCTAAAATTCAAAGCTCAAAAGAAAGTGCAAAATTCCAAAGTCAAGTAAAAGGTCCTAATTACATCAAACTAGCTCCTATTTATACACTTTCTATTCTTGGATTTTGGGATTTGGATGGGCTTTTGATTTGGTGAAGAAATGAATTAAAATAGATTTTGAATTAAATTTTCGGCCCAAAAAATAGCTTCCAGGAGGCTGCCCTGCCCTTGTGGAGGGCATGGCAGGATTTGATGCGTGTTGGTGCTTGCTTGGTGCGGCTTGGTGCGGCTTGGTGCAGTCTTGGTGCGCAAAACGCTGCCCTGCCCTCGCGGAGGGCAGGGCAGAAAAAATTGGTGCGCCAGAAATGTGCCACGGTGCGTGCTTGGTGCTGCCAGATTCAAGCTGTGATGTGCCAGAATTGAGTCTTGGTGCACAAGATGCTGCCCTGCCCTCGCGGAGGGCAGGGCAGAAAAATATGGTGCTGCCAGGATCGAGTGTGGTGCGCGCTGATGTTGCCAGGGTAGTGATTTGGTGCGCCAGATTCACTTCTTGGTGCGCCAGAGTTGTGCACCAACAAAATGCTGCCCTGCCCTCGCGGAGGGCAGGGCAGTGTTTCCAAAATGCAGTCCCGAGTTCGAATTCGGGCAGAAACACACGCTCATTCATTTTCCTTGGTTTCTTGGCACGGTAATGGACTTTAGTTCCTTGCTTCCTCATGGTCCCGTGTTCAACTCTTGTGACAAGCATCATAGGCATTTTTCCTTTGATTTTCTTCCTTGGTGAGCCCGATACTGCCCTTGTGGAGGGCAGGGCAACATTTTCTTCTTCTTGATTCCAAGGCACAAATTTGTGCTCTGCCCTTGTAGTGGGCAGGGCAGAGTTGCCTTCTTTGCCTTGTTCTCTTATGTTGCCCTCCTAGAGGGCAGTGTGCCCTTGTGGAGGGCAATGCTTGCCTCCCCCATTGTATGCGGCACACTTTTCCTTCCTTTGACCACGCTTCCTTCTCCTTGGGTCACGCTTTCTTTAGGCCACGCATTTCTCTTTTATTCTTTTCTTCACCTAAAATAAACCAAAACAACCACTCCAAGTATCACTAAATTCATAAGGCTTATAAATCAATTAAAATTAGCTTAAACCTCATGAGTTAACATCAATTTCATGGTGGTTGCTTGATTTAAAGAAGTTGTGCATTTTCACTCCAAATCACTTACTTAAGAAGCAAGAAAGTGTATAAAGACTAATAAAACAAGTGAAATTAGCTTGAAAAATGGGTATATGATGACTTGTCATCACAACACCAAACTTAAATCTTGCTTGTCCCCAAGCAAGCATCAAAACTAAGAGTAAATGACATGAATAAGAAAAGAACACATATCCTTATTAGGCATATAGCAGAACTTGATTTATGGATTCTTTATGCAGACAATGATAACTCAATTATTGTTGCTGTTACATAATATACATCTTTCCTCAAAGGCTTGCTAAACTTGCTGTTATAAGACTCACTTTTTAATTCCTCCCTTGCTAACTTTTCTTGGCTTACAATGCTTAACAAGCTTATTATTCTTTTGGAGGTTTGGTGTCAAATGTTGTAGTATTAGCCTTTGGCTTTATTTTCTTTTTCTTTTACTCAACATCTTTCCACCACAGACACATCTCTCACTAATTCTTCCTAGGATCATTGATGCCCAGCATCTCTTTGGATAACTAAATGTTCTGTATCTAAGTTGCTCTTTATTGTGGACTTTCAATTGGCCATCCCAAATCAGTTGATCTAAGTGACCGGGTTTTAAAATACCCCTTAGAATTTACTCATCCAAGCATATCTTAGTACAAGAACACCACAGGCATATGTCCTAGGGTCCAAGCTATTGGTGTCCAACCTTTATTCTTTGTTTTTCTTGCCATTTTGGCTTTTTCTTCTTCCTTTTCTTTCTGTTTTCGTTACCAAGGGCTTTTTCATTGTTGATAAGAGTCTTTGTAACAGCAAGCTAACTTACACTTGAATGAGAATGATATTATGCAACAATTATTTCATGAGTTATGCATTTAATCAAACACATATACCACCACTAACTTCCATTCTTACTTATGTAACATTGGATATTTCACTTTTCAATTCAAACAAATCTCTTTTATTTAAGCATGTGGGCAACAAAATAGAATTTAAATCTAAGTGATGGATAACAAGCATTATGCAGATTTAGCATTTTTAACAAACCATTTCACTTGTAACTAGATAAGCACTTTAGCAAGACATACAATGGTTTCCAGATTTAAACATTTCACAGCAGCAAGGATTAAGTTTAGATACAACCTTTGAAATTGCAGCCCTTTGATTCTTCCTTCTGTTGTGTTCTCTTTGAGTTAAGATGCATAATGTCTTCAAGTGTTGACTCATGTCCTGCATAATTCTCAAAGTTGCTTGCTTCTCAAGCCCTTAATTACTTGGTCAGTATGCATAGTGTGGCTCTTGGATTTACTTTGGTGTGGGAACACCAAACTTAATTGTTTGCCACTGCCTCTTATGCAACCATTTTAACCATATGTGAAACCTTGTGTCCTTGCTAAAGGTTAATGAAATTTAAAACTAAAAAGCAATTAAACAGTTGAATAATGTGTTTGGTTGCTTGGAGCTAGCGTCATGCAAGAGGTGAGAATGTGTTTTTAAATGATATTTTTGGTAGAACACCAAACTTAGTATCTTTCATTCTCCCTTAAATTGTTTTGGTGTGGAACACCAAACTTAGCTCCTTGCAATCCATACCAATTATTCAACATTTTTATTGAAAAAGCTATGAAAGAAAACTACCTCCGATTGGGTTGCCTCCCAACAAGCACTCTTTTATTGTCACTAGCTTGACATTGAACTCCCTTTAGGGTGGTTGATGTTGGTGATGTCTCAACTTGTCACCTCTCACTGTCAGCTTTCTTTGTGTGCCTTGATGCTCAATTTCCATATGCTCAAGAGACAGTACTTGGTTGACAGTGTAATAATCTTCTGTTCCCGGCTGTTGATATACTAGTTGTACCTTATCACCTTTAGAAAATCCTTCAGTTGGAATTTTCTTGTTCTTCCACCCTTTGTGACCCTTGTTCTTGCTCTTCATCTTTTTCTTTCTTGTTGATCTTTCTTTCTTGACATTGACTTGAGTTGTGATACCTTCCTTCTTGTTTATCACCCCTGCTTCCTTTTGAATTCCTTTTTCTCCTTGTATAAGCTTGCTTTTCTGTTCTACTGCCTTGTTGGTTGCTTGCTTTGGAAGGGAGTTACCACTTGTTTTGCTTATTTCTTCATTCCTGTGTAATTCTGGAAAGACTTTCAGAGTGATGCTCTCCTCATGCATCCTGAGGGTTAACTCTCCCTGCTCTATATCCACAATGGCTCTAGCAGTGGCCAAAAATGGTCGACCAAGTATTATGGAGTCATTTCCATTTTCTGAAGAATCCAGGACCACAAAATCTACAAGATAGATGAACTTGTCAACCTTAACTAAAAGGTTCTCAATCAGCCCTTTAGGATATACCACTGATTGGTCTACCAACTCCAAGGACATCTGTATTGGTTTAACCTCCTCTATGCCAAGCTTCTTCACTAAAGAAGACGGGATTAGATTTATGCTTGCTCCTAAATCACACATTCCCTTGTTGATGAATAGATTTCCAATAGTGCATGGTAGGAAGAAACCTCCAGGATCTTCAAGCTTGGGAGGGAGTCCCTTTTTAATGAGTGCACTGCATTCTTCACTAAGCATTACAATTTCCTTTTCATTCCAACTTCTTTTCTTGTTGATGAGTTCTTTCAAGAACTTGGCATACAGAGCCATTTGCTCCAAAGCCTCGGCCAAAGGTATGTTGATTTCCAGCTTCTTGAAAGTCTCAAGAAATTTGTGAAAATGCTGATCCTTTGTCTCTTTGTGAAATCTTTGTGGATATGGTAGTGGTGGTGTTGAGCTATTCTCCACCTGATGTTGTCTTGGAATTGGTTCTTCCATGATTTGCTTTCCTTTCTTCAAATTCTGTGGTTTGTTGTCTTCCTCTGTGAGTTTTTCTGGGACATTCTTGCTTACCATGTCCTTGTTGATGGCTTCATCATTCTTTGTTGGCTCAGTATCATTATTCTTGGTTGCTCCTTGGTTACCATCCAATAACACTTTTCCACTTCTTAGTTGAACGACCTTGCATTCTTCCTTTGGGTTGGGAATGGTGTCACTAGGTAGTGAACTTGATGGCTTCTCAACAGAAATCTGCTTGGAAATTTGCCCAATTTGCCTTTCTAAGTTCTTCATGGAAGCTTCTTGGTTCTTTGTTGTCAATTCTTGGTTCTTCATCATTTTCTCCATGAGCAGCTCTAGATTAGTGATCCTCTGAGATTCTTGTGAAATTGGTTGGTTTTGGGGTGTTAATGGATGATGATAAGTGGTTTGATTTGTTGGGTGGTTATTAGGTGGATAATGGTTAGAGTTGGGGTAATTATTTTGTGGTTTTCTGTATGTATTTTGGTTAGTGTTTGGCTGGGGGTTGTGGTTTGTGCTTTTCCAATTGTTTTGACTTGTGTTTCTTTGCCATGGTTGTTGGTTTTGATTATGGTTGTCTCCCCATCTGAGGTTGGGATGGTTCTTCCAAGATGGATTGTAAGTATCACCATAGACTTCATTTGTTCCAGGATTTTGATTGTGCATGTATTGGACTTGCTCTTGTTGTTGCTCCTCTTGAGTTTCTTCACTTTGCACCCAAGTAGTTGGTGGTTGGCTTGTGGCACTCACTGATGCAACTTGCAAGCCATCAATTCTTTTGGACATTTGTTCAAACTGTTGTTGAATCTACTGCTGCATTATCTTGTTTTGAGCTAGAATTGAGTCCACTCCTTCCAACTCCATTACTCCCCTCCTTTGTGACGGTTGGCATTGTCTTTGATGAGCAAAGAAATATTGGTTATTGGCCACCATGTCAATGAGGTTTTGAGCTTCCTCTGTAGTTTTCATGAGTTGCAAAGAGCCTCCAGCTGAATGATCAAGTGCTTCTTGAGCTTTAAGAGTGAGTCCTTCATAGAAGTTCTGCAACTTGTCCCACTCAGTGAACATCTCTGGTGGACATTTCCTCAATAGTGCCTTATATCTTTCCCATGCTTCATATAAGTTTTCAGCCTCCATTTGAGTGAATGTCTGCACCTCTGTCTTCAATCTTAGGATTCTTTGAGGGGGATAAAATTTGGCAAGGAACTTGCTTACCAAGTCATCCTAAGTGTTGATGCTTTCTTTTGGAAAGGTCTCTAGCCATTGAGTGGCTTTATCTCTGAGAGAAAATGGAAAGAGCAACAACTTGTAGCTATCAGGAGGCACACCATTGGTTTTCACCGTGTCACAGATTCTCAAGAAGGTAGACAAATGTTGATTTGGATCCTCCAAAGGTCCTCCTCCAAAAGAACAATTGTTTTGAACCAAAGTGATGAGTTGTGGCTTTAGTTCAAGATTGTTTGCATTGACATTAGGGGGAAGAATGCTACTTCCACAATGTCTAGCATTTGCAAATGTGTATGAAGCCAAGACTCTTCGTTGTTGTTGGTTATTGTTAGCTCCTTCTCCTGGTTGATTGAGATCTCCTTCCATTTCTTGGAACTCCTCCTCAGATTCTTCCTCTCCAATAACGTTCTTCCCTCTTTCAGCTCTTCTTATTCTTCGAAGAGTTCTTTGGTCAATTTCAGAGAGGACAGGGGAAGATCTTCCTGTACCTGACATACAAACACGCAACAATAAACACACAGAACTAGAAAACCAATGAAACTTCACTCTATAGTTGGAATGAAGTTTAAGTTAGTTTAAGCAAAAATTCAAACAGTTAGTGTGTTAGTAGGAATTAGAATACAGAAAGAAAAAGTGCTTAATCTAGACCTCCACTTCACTTAATCATTGTCAATCTATTTCAATCCTCGGCAACGGCGCCAAAAACTTGATGTGTGGAAAACGATCCAACACAAAACTCACCGGCAAGTGTACCGGGTCGCATCAAGTAATAATAACTCACATGAGTGAGGTCGATCCCACAGGGATTGAAGGATTGAGCAATTTTAGTTTAGTGGTTGATTTAGTCAAGCGAATCAAGTTTTGGTTGAGTGGGTTGTATTCAACAGAATATAAATTGCTTGGAATGTAAAGAGAGAAGGGGAAATTGTAGTAAATTAAAGAACAGGAAAGTAAACTTGCTGAATCTTAAAGAACAAGAAATTAAATGACTGAAACTTAAAGTGCAAGAAATGTAAATTGCAGTAACTTAAATGGCAAGGAATGTAAATTGCTTGAATGTAAAAGGGATTTGAGGACTGGGATTGCAGAATATAAACAAAGAGAAAGTAAATTGCAACAATTAATAAAGTAGAAGATGAATTGGAATAAACTGAAATTCAAACAGAAAATGAAATTAAAGTGCAGCAGGGTTCACAGAAGAACCAAAAGTAAAATGGGATCTCAGGTCTCAAGAGACTAGAAAGCAAAGTCTAGATCTCAATTTGCCTTCCCAGATCCAAGTTCACAAAGCAATTGACAAGGAATTGAAGAAGAAGCAGTAAAGGGAATGTAAATGAGTTCAATTATGCAGAAGAGAAATTAAAGAGCTCTTGAGTGGAGATTGAGACAGAATTTCCTCAATTCTTAACACCCAAGACTCAAACAAGAAAAATAAAAGTGCCCAAGCAAGAATGAGGAAGAAGAGAGATCAATTCTCCTCCCCAATTCTCTGAAAGCTCGGTTCAGTCTCTCTAGGAAAGTTGCTAAAATTCAAAGCTCAAAAGAAAGTGCAAAATTCCAAAGTCAAGTAAAAGGTCCTAATTACATCAAACTAGCTCCTATTTATACACTTTCTATTCTTGGATTTTGGGATTTGGATGGGCTTTTGATTTGGTGAAGAAATGAATTAAAATGGATTTTGAGTTAAATTTTCGGCCCAAAAAATAGCTTCCAGGAGGCTGCCTTGCCCTTGTGGAGGGCAGGGCAGGATTTGATGCGTGTTGGTGCTTGCTTGGTGCGGCTTGGTGCGGCTTGGTGCAGTCTTAGTGCGCAAAACGCTGCCCTGCCCTCGCGGAGGGCAGGGCAGGAAAAATTGGTGCGCCAGAAATGTGCCACGGTGCGTGCTTGGTGCTGCCAGATTCAAGCTCTGATGCGCCAGAATTGAGTCTTGGTGCACAAGATGCTGCCCTGCCCTCGCGGAGGGCAGGGCAGAAAAATATGGTGCTGCCAGGATCGAGTGTGGTGCGCGCTGATGCTGCCAGGGTAGTGATTTGGTGCGCCAGATTCACTTCTTGGTGCGCCAGAGTTGTGCACCAACAAAATGCTGCCCTGCCCTCGCGGAGGGCAAGGCAGTGTTTCCAAAATGCAGTCCCGAGTTCGAATCCGGGCAGAAACACACGCTCATTCATTTTCCTTGGTTTCTTGGCACGGTAATGGACCTTAGTTCCTTGCTTCCTCATGGTCCCGTGTTCAACTCTTGTGGCAAGCATCATAGGCATTTTTCCTTTGATTTTCTTCCTTGGTGAGCCCGATACTGCCCTTGTGGAGGGCAGGGCAACATTTTCTTCTTCTTGATTCCAAGGCACAAATTTGTGCTCTGCCCTTGTAGTGGGCAGGGCAGAGTTGCCTTCTTTGCCTTGTTCTCTTATGTTGCCCTCCTAGAGGGCAGTGTGCCCTTGTGGAGGGCAATGCTTGCCTCCCCCATTGTATGCGGCACACTTTTCCTTCCTTTGACCATGCTTCCTTCTCCTTGGGTCACGCTTTCTTTAGGCCACGCTTTTCTCTTTTATTCTTTTCTTCACCTAAAATAAACCAAAACAACCACTCCAAGTATCACTAAATTCATAAGGCTTATAAATCAATTAAAATTCAATTAAAATTAGCTTAAACCTCATGAGTTAACATCAATTTCATGGTGGTTGCTTGATTTAAAGAAGTTGTGCATTTTCACTCCAAATCACTTACTTAAGAAGCAAGAAAGTGTATAAAGACTAATAAAACAAGTGAAATTAGCTTGAAAAATGGGTATATGATGACTTGTCATCACGTAGGCGACGCAATCGCGTGGTTGGCCTTTTTCTGAAAAACGATGCGGATGCGTAGGGTGATGTGTGGAAAGCGATCCAACACAAAGCTCACCGGCAAGTATACCGGGTCGCATCAAGTAGTAATAACCCACTTAGAGTGAGGTCGATCCCACAGGGATTGATGGATCAAGCAACTTTAGTGGGTGATTAGTTTAGTCAAGCTAACATTGAGTGAATTGTGTGAAGAGTGATCGACAGAAAGTAAATTGTAAGAATTAAAAGTGCAGAAGCTAAATTGGACAGAAACTTAAATGGGCGGAAGCTTAAATGACACGAAATGTAAATTGCAGTGAATGTAAAGGGGAGTGGGTGCTGGAAATTAAAGGAAGTAGTAAATTAGAACTCAGATCAATTACAGAAAATTTAACTTGCAGGAAAAATAAATTGGAGGCAGTGCAACAGAAAGTAAAAATTGCAGAGAATAAAATTGTAGCAGAAAAGTAAATCAGCAAGAAAGCTCAATTCAATTATCAAATCTAAAAAGACAAGTGAAGATCCCAGGAGTTCAATGAGACTAGAAAACAAGTCTATATCTCAATTCCTTCCTTGATCCAACAGAGAACAAATTGCAGATGAAAGAAAGATGAAGGCAGTAAATGAAAGCTCAAATTCAATTCTCAATTCACTAAGATTATGCAGAAGAACAAAGAGATTTCAGACCAAGTGAAACAGAATTCCTTCAATTCTTGATCCAAAAATTAAAACGGAAAAGAAAACTAAAGAGAGAGATCTCTATCCTACTCCTAATGCTCCCTAGTGGAGCCAACCCCCTCTATGAAATGAAACGAACGCCTGCTTTTACAAAAATGAAAATGAAAACTAAACAAATTACAATTAAAATAAATTCCTAAGCTAATTGATCCTTGTGTCTTTGAGTGATGATAATAGGCTTAGCTTGCTTTGGGTTTGGCCTTTTAGTTTTGAGAAGAAATCTGCATGCGAATTGGACTCTGGAGCATTCACGTTTGAGTCAACGTTTGGGTCAAACATTGACTCAAACGTCTTCGTGTGAGGACATTATGCAAAACGGCCAGCTGTTGTCATTGGCGTTTGGCCTCATGTTTGAGGTCAAATGTTAGCGCAAACGTGAGGCTCCTCCAGGGTGGCCAGCAAGTAACGTTTAACCTCACGTTTGAGGCAAACGTGGAAGCAAACGTTGTCACCCTTGTTGCACATCAAGTCGTGGGACGCTACTTTGTCCTCTTTTCATCGATGCCAATTTCATGCTCACTATAGACTAATATATATGGTTGGAAAGCTCTGAATGTCATCTTTCTAACCCAACTGAAATCACCTCAATTGGACATCCACAACTCATGTTATGCCCCTTTGAAGAGGACAGGGTCGCTGGCGTCGGTGTGCAACGTTTGAGGCGACGTTAGCACTCAAACGTGGTTGAAAATGCCAGATTTTGGAGGCTCAAACGCATTGTCCACCCCATACTATTATATATTGTTGGAAAGCCCAGAATGTCTACTTTTCAATGCCATTGAGTGCGCGTAGTTTGGAGCTTCACAGCTCGAGTTATACTCCATCGAAGGTGCAGAGGTCAGCTGGCCTTACTACAGGTTGACACCATGTTCATCTATGCACTTTCGGGGCCGTTTTCTCCCTCAGATTTAGTGTCCACCATGTAGTGCCATATATGCATGGAAATCTCACGATTCCTACTTTCTAGTGCTTTTGAAATCACCTTATTTGGAGCTCTGTAGCTCAAGTTATTCTTGTTGGAAATATACCCCTTCAGGCTGTGAGGAGCAACGTTTCCAGCAACGTTGGAGCGCCAACTTTGGCTCCAACGTTGCTTCTCTTTGACTCCTTTCATGGCCTTCTTGTTGCCCTTTTCTTAGCTTATTTTGTGCATTTTTTGCTTCATCTTCTTCTTATTTCCTACAAAGTTTATAAAATTAAAAGATCAAGGAAATGTACCAATTAAGCACAAAAGCAATCAATATTTAAGCACAAATAATCAATTTCTTGTATGAAAAAGTATAGAAAAACATGACATGATGACATGTCATCACAACACCAAACTTAAACCTTGCTTGTCCCCAAGCAAAAAAAGAATCATGCAATAAAGATTGACAATCCAAGGTTAGAAGAATAGCAAGTTAATGTTCATGGCAAGCTAGTTTTCTATGCATGCTATAATCACAAAAGCAATTTAAATGGTTGATGCTTCTATCTAGCTCATTTTATGAAATCTTTTTCTTATACTTCTTCCTTGAGACAAGCTTTTGATTTTGTTATTAGCTTCTCCTTTTGGGTGCTTTGCCCCATGAGTTAATAACAAAGCTACGATTCTAAATGCTTTGTTTTCAAGTATTACCACTTGATACATAAGCACCACAAGCATTTGAATTAGAGGACTTTATTAAGCTCATTTTTTTTTCTTTTCTTGACTCTCTAATCATTGATGCTCAGAACCTTGAGTTTTGAGGGAGTGCTTTTGCACTTTGAGCCTAGCCTTGACTTCTAAGTGTTTTGTTTTCAAGCATTTGGCTTGATACATAAACACCACAAGTACTTAACATATTGTCATTGGTACTCAGAGCCTTCAGCTTTCTCATTTTTTCCCTTTTTCTTTTCTTGCCTTATTTTGCATTTGCTTCTTCAAGGTTTTCATGATTTCAAAAGATTTCACAAAAATGCACTAGATGAAAACTTCAATTAAATAAAATCCAATGCAATTGAGCAACAATTAATCATACTAGCTTTCCAATACTTGTATGCACATGCTAAACTCTTCTTTAATTCCTTGTTTGTTTATGATCATGATGCTTTACTGCTTTTGAACTCACAGAATTCAAGTTGGTAATTATAATGCCACAGCAACATGTTACAAATCAAGATTCAAGCTATGCTTTATTCATACACACATGTAACAGAGAAGATAAAGACAATCATAAAATTTAAGTGCTAGAAACAAATGAGAAGAAAAGGAGCTCTACAACCTTGTAGTTCATCTTCATTATTGTTGTCCTTTTTCCTCTATTCTTCCTTTTTCCCTTGCCAAACTCAGAATGCTTGCTCATACTCAAGCAACAATTAGAACAATGGCTATGGGGCTAAGATGGATCATGAATGTCTTGCACAATGAAATGTTAGCAGTACATGTGTTGCAAGCAAGTAAAATTTAAGATAAAAATCAAGGCAAGAGACAGAGACATTGTGATTGCAAACATAAGAGGGTGTGCATGATACATGGCATAAAAGATAAGTGGCACACCAAACTTAGTGTGACACTTTCACTTGGAATTGATGCAAGTATCTAATAAACATTGGAACCAAGTTTTGTTGCATAGCAACACCAAACTTAGAATGCAACCATATGTCAATTTATTGAAAATTAAACAAAGCAAGGAGAAGGAATGTTACCTATTGTTTACCTATTCTTTACTTTCTTCCTCTTCTTCCAGATTGTTAAGAGGAATGACTCCAAGAGGGGAGAAGTTTCAGCTATTGTCCTCTGTCTTGGTCTCCTTTCAGCAAAATTCCTTGTGAAATTGGCTTGACTGATCTTGCTTGCTGGATCAGGGGAAGGATTGTTTGCAGTTGACCTTCTCTTGAATGTTGTCCTTGGTATCTTGGTCACAATCCTCTTCTTGGTGCTTTTGTTAATTGCCTTCACTTCTTCGATGTCAAGACATAGTTGCTGTGTGATTATTGGAGTGATTTCTTCAATAAGAGCCTCTTGAATTGGTGGTTCCATGAGCTCTTCCTTCATGTGCTTCTCTGCTTCACTTGAGTGTGGATTCTCTTGATTGTCCTCCTCACATTCTTGCTCTTTCACTTTCTCCTTCACATTCAACATTTGACTTAATAGTACTTTCATGGAGGAGGTTTGTTGTTCTTTCCAAGATTTCTTCAGGATCACAGACTCAAGGGAAGTTTGTGAGGGTTGTGAATGTTCATGTTCCTTTGTCATCTCAAGTGCAGTTTCATTTTCAGCCACCTCATTCTTCATTGAGATTTTGCTTGACACAGAGGCTTCCTCATATTGCCCTTCCACTTTCTTCATTGCACTCAACAATTGATCTAACATCACTTCCAATTTTGTGAAGGATTTCTCTTTTTTTTTCCAGAATTTCTTTTCCTCCTCCCAACATCTTTTGAGCATGGACTCAATCCTTGAGAGTCCTTGGCTTGTTGAAGTTTGTGTTGGTTATGAGTCTTGGGATGGATTTTGTGTTGAGGCATAGTTAATTGATGAAGAATTTTCAAATGTATAACTGGAAGGTGAGGTTGGTCAATTTCTCATTGGACTTGACTGCTCAGAATTTGCAGTTTCTTGGTTATACTCCCAGCCACCATGAGAATAATGACTTGAATCATTTTGTGGTGGTGAGAGATATCCCATCTGATTTTCTTGCTAATCTTGTGGTTCTGAAGCATTTCTCCATGGATTGGAGTGCTTAGAATTTGTATTTTCTTGGTGATATTCCCAGCCATCATTAGGAATTGGTGATGGTGGGTAGTATCCCATAAAATTTGTTTGATCATAAGATGAGTTGAACTCCATTTGAATTTTGTAAAACACAACACCAATGAAATTTGAAATTCATCTCATAAAGAAGAATTTCTTAGTGAGGCAATAACTCAAACACCTTGGTTTCAGCTTAGAACAGAGAACAAAAACAAAAAGATGCTTGATCTAGACTTCTCACCCACTTAATCATTGTTGATCAAAATCAATCCCCGGCAACGGCGCCAAAAACTTGATGTGTGGAAAGCGATCCAACACAAAGCTCACCGGCAAGTATACCGAGTCGGATCAAGTAGTAATAACTAACTTAGAGTGAGGTCGATCCCACAGGGATTGATGGATCAAGCAACTTTAGTAGGTGATTAGTTTAGTCAAGCTAACATTGAATGAATTGTGTGAAGAGTGGCCGACAGAAAGTAAATTGTAAGAATTAAAAGTGCAGAAGCTAAATTGGACAGAAACTTAAATAGGCGAAAACATAAATGACACGAAATGTAAATTGCAGTGAATGTAAAGGGGAGTGGGTGCTGGAAATTAAAGGAAGTAGTAAATTAGAACTCAGATCAATTACAGAAAATTAAACTTGCAGGAAAAATAAATTGGAGGCAGTGCAACAGAAAGTAAAAATCGTAGAGAATAAAATTGTAGCAGAAAAGTAAATCAGCAAGAAAGCTCAATTCAATTATAAAATCTAAAAAGACAAGTGAAGATCTCAGGAGTTCAATGAGACTAGAAAACAAGTCTAGATCTCAATTCCTTCCTTGATCCAATAGAGAACAAATTCCAGATGAAAGAAAGATGAAGGCAGTAAATGAAATCTCAAATTCAATTCTTAATTCACTAAGATTATGCAGAAGAACAAAGAGATTTCAGACCAAGTGAAACAGAATTCCTTCAATTATTGATCCAAAATTTAAAACGGAAAAGAAAACTAAAGAGAGAGATCTCTATCCTACTCCTAATGCTCCTAGTGGAGCCAACCTCCTCTATGAAATGAAACTAACGCCTTTATATAGGCTTTTACAAAAATGAAAATGAAAACTAAACAAATTACAATTAAAACAAATTCCTAAACTAATTGATCCTTGTGCCTTTGAGTGATGATAATGGGCTTAGCTTGCTTTGGGTTTGGCCTTTTAGTTTTGAGAAGAAATCTGCATGCGAATTGAACTCTGGAGCATTCACGTTTGAGTCAACATTTGGGTCGAACATTGACTCAAACGTCTTCGTGTGAGGACATTATGCAGAACGGCCAGCTACTGTCATTGGCGTTTGACCTCACATTTGAGGTCAAACATTGGCACAAACGTGAGGCTCCTCCAGGGTGGCCAGCAAGTAACGTTTGACCTCACGTTTGAGGCAAACGTGGAAGCAAATGTTGACACCCTTGTTGCACATCAAGTCGTGGGACGCTACTTTGTCCTCTTGTCATCGATGCCAATTTCTTGCCCACTATAGACTGTTATATATGGTGGAAAGATCTGAATGTCATCTTTCTAACCCAACTAAAATCATCTCAATTAGACATCTACAACTCAAGTTATGCCCCTTTGAAGAGGACAGGGTCGCTGGCGTCGGTGTGCAACGTTTGAGGCGATGTTAGCACTCAAATGTGGTTGAAAACGCCAGATTTTGGAGGCTCAAACGCATTGTCCACCCCATACTATTATATATTGTTGGAAAGCCCAGAATGTCTACTTTTCAATGCCATTAGGAGCGCATAGTTTGGAGCTTCACAGCTCGAGTTATACTCCATCGAAGGTGCAGAGGTCAGCTGGCCTTACTACAGGTTGACACCATGTTCATCTATGCACTTTCGGGGCCGTTTTCTCCCTCAGATTTAGTGTCCACCATGTAGTGCCATATATGCATGGAAAGCTCTCGATTCCCACTTTCCAGTGATTTTGGAATCACCTCATTTGGAGCTCTGTAGCTCAAGTTATTTTTGATGGAAGTATACCTCTTCAGGCTGTGAGGAGCAACGTTTCCAACAACGTTGGAGCACCAACTTTGGCTCCAACGTTGCTTCTCTTTGCCTCCTTTCATGGCCTTCTTATTGCCCTTTTCTTAGCTTATTTTGTGCCTTTTTTGTTTCTTCTTCTTCTTATTTCCTACAAAGTTTATAAAATTAAAAGATCAAGGAAATGTACTAATTAAGCACAAAAGCAATCAATATTTAAGCACAAATAATCAATTTGTTGTATGAAAAAGCATAGAAAAATATGACATGATGACATGTCATCATGGGGCACGCATTCGCGTGGTAGGGCTTGTTCTTCTAGCACGAGTCCAGCCATGATACAGCTCAACTTTCGGCCATACACCCTTTATACGTCGATTTACAGGGCCACGCGGTCGCGTGGGTTACGCGAACGCGTGGGGAGGCTATTTCGTTAATGACGCGATCGTGTCATCCATGCGGTTTTGTGGATTAATATGTGCTAAAGGCACGCCTCCAGCCACACTTTTGTGTGACTTTCTATTCCTTTCTTCTCGTTTATAAGGCACCTACAACGCGGACGCGTCACGTGCTCTCTTATTTTTTTTATGCAGTATACAGAATGTAGAATGCAATGAATGTTGTGCATAATTCCAGGTTCAATTAGAATTCAAAAATAGACTAAAATGGAAAAAGAACGATCATACCATGGTGGGTTGTCTCCCACCTATCATTTTTAGTTAAAGTCCTTAAGTTGGACATTTGATGAGCTTCCTGTTATGGTGGCTTGTGCTTGAATTCGTCCAGAAATCTCCACTCGTGTTTGGAATGCCAGCATCCTCCGGGGTTCCAAACAAGGTACGTAAAGCCCTTGAGCAGTTTCAAACAGGTTTCCAGGCTCCCGGGGTGTTGAATGTCAGAATAGATTCCAAGATCACCAAACTTTGCTTTTACACCCGTGTTTGTCTTGATCTACATTTTTCCAGTTGGGTGATAAGTAATCTGAATTCTCATTGCAATGACCAAATAGCTTTTGAGATCTTTTTGATTGAGCTTGACACCAATCTTTGCACCTCAAATTGAAGTGTGAAGCCTCATTGAATCTTGCATACCAGCTCTGAGTGCAAGTCATTTCCCTTTTGCTCTTAAAGCCGCAAAGAGCTCTAAGCTGGCCATCTGTTTCAAGCAAACCATATTCAAGTGGAAAATTGAAGAGAAAGGTCAAGGATTTTACCCACTTAAAGTTTGTGTTGGGTGGTAATGGCCTTGGGATCGGTGTTTCTAGTGGTTCTGCAAGCTCTACTCCCTTGTGGTCTTCAGTGAATTCCTCCACTTCCTTGCAAATTTCTTCCATTTCAACCATGTCTTGATCAAAGTCTTCGATATCTTCCTCATCACTTGAATCATAATTTGGAGGTTGAGAAAAATTGTCCTCTGCATCATTTTCGTATTCACTTGGGGAAGATTCTTCTATCTCAAAGAATTCACTTGCGGATGCAAATTCATTACTAAGAGAGCTTGACTGGTGACTATCATCATCAAGAAAACTTGAGTCTTGGGTTATTCCGTCCAGTTCATCATAAGATATCTGCATTGGAAGCTGTGCAAAATCCTCTTTAGCGTCAATTGTAGCGTCTTCGACGGAATTCTCTACAACTCTGGATTCATGCGGAGGTTCAGCATCTCCTAAATCTTCAACCAACTCTTCTTCTTCTACAATGACAGCGTCCTCTACTTGTTCTAGTACGAAGTTATGCTCTATGCTGTCCACTGGAGTTTCTAGTATCTTCTTCATGTTGCCTTCCTCATTAGATTCTCCATATGGAGCCATGGGAGTTTGTTGAGTATCCGAACGTCTGGAAGATAATTGATTTATTGCTTGCTCTAGTTGATAAAGGGTTGCATTAAATTGGTTTACTGATTCTTCAAAGCGAACCTGTGATTCTTGGCTTGATGGATATGGACATGGTGCAAAGGGGAGTGGTGGTTCTTGGGAGTAATTGGATTGGCGTTGGGGCGGATAAGGATCATATGGTGGCGAATGGTGAAAAGAAGCTTGTGAGTGTGGTGGTTCAAAGTTATGTTGAGAGGATGGTCTCTGAGCGTAGGGTGGGGCTTGTTGGTAGCTACAAGGGGGTCCACCAAATCTCTCAGTTGAGTATGCATTGTAGAATGGTCTTTGTCCATTATATCTAGGAGGGTGTTATTGCCTAAAGGATTGATCAGATCCTCTTGGCTCCATCCATCTTTGATTGCTTAGACCAAATGCATAGTCCTGTTATAGCTTCCATTCCTTTCAACAAAATTAGAACCAAACTCAAAGCGAGAGGGGTAAGAATTCATAGTAGCTATCAGAAATAAGAAGGGAAAACAAAAACAAAGAAACAAGTAAAAGAAAAATATTTACAATAACCAATAATAAGGCACACGTTTGCAATTCCCCGGCAACGGCGCCATTTTGACGTTAGGATTTTTGCTAGTAAAGAATTTTATAAAAATATAGTCGCGTCGTAAGTATAGATTCTAAACCAACAGAAAATCCCTTCGTACAAAAATTTGGTTGTCACAAGTAACAAACCCCTGATTGAATTGATAACCGAAGTATTTAAACCTTGGGTCGCCTTCTCAAGGAATTGCAGGGAGGTATGTTTTATTATTGGTTATGAAAAATAGTGTTTTGGGTTTTGAAAAGGGTTTTTGAGCAGAAGAATTAGATTACAAGAATTAATAAATTAATAACTAATAAAACTCTTGGCAAGGTATGAAAATTAGAAGTCCTATCCCAGTTATCCTTATCAGGTGTGATGAAAATTGGATTTTAATCCCACTTAGTTAACCTTTACTAAATAAAGGAAGGTCAAGTGGACTAATCAGTTTGATCCTCAAGTCCTAGTCAATCCCTGTGGGAGGACTAAATTTAGAGTGATCTAGATCAATTAGAATCTGCCAATTTCAACCACTGCTGAGCTTGACAACTCAAGAGTTACCAATTAATCAACCAAATCCAAGAATATAGAAAGCTAAATTAAAATCATAAATAACTAGAATACCTCAAATTAAATTGAATGGAGATGTCAATTCTAACATGGAAAAGTTCATAAGCCAATTGGGCAACATAAATCAAGTACAAATAAAAGCTTCAGAGTGAACAAAAATAGAAGAGAAACATAAATTATTGAACCTGGTACGAAGAAACAATCCTAATGACTAAAGGAGATCCTAATCCTAAAACCTAAGAGAGAGGAGAGAACCTCTCTCTCTAAAAACTACATCTAAACTATGAAAAGTGTGTATTATGAATGTATGATTTGATTCTGCTCCACTCCCAACCTCTAATCTGTGTTTTCTGGGCCGAGAACTGGGTTGAAATGCGGCCCAAAATCTCTATCAGCGACTTTTGTAATTTTGCAGATCACGCACGTCATGCGGCCGCGTCGTCCACGCGTTCGCGTCACTCAGCGTTTCTTGTACCACGCGTTTGTGTCGTTTACGCATTCTCATCGTTCACGCAGCTTCCAAATCTGCGCGGTCGCGTCAGGCACACGAGCGCATCACTGTGATTTCTTCCATTTCACGCGGTCGCGTGAGCCATGCGACCACGTGACTTCTCGCTGGTCAACTCCTTAATTCCTTGTATTCCTTCCACTTTTGCATGCTTCCTCTTTATTCTTTACGCCATTTCTGCCCTATGAAGCCTGTAACACTTAACACACAGATCACGGCATCGAATGATACGAAGGAAGATAAAAATATACAACTAAAAGGTCTTTAGGAAGCAAGTTATCAATCATAGAATATTTTTAGGAATGAATTGTAAATACATGCAAATCATATGAATAAGTGGGTGAAGACTTGATGAAAACCACTCAATTGAGCACAGGATAAATCATGAAACAGTGGTTTATCAATTCACCCCATACTATTATATATTGTTGGAAAGTTCTCGATGTCTATTTTCCAATGCAATTAAGAGCGAATCATTCCAAGTACTACATCTCAAGTTATCCTCCATGGAAGGTGAAGAGGTCAGCTGGCCTTGTTGCAGGTTGATACCATGTTCATCTATGCACTTTCGGGGCAAGTTCTCTCCCTCAGATTTACTGTCCACCATGCAGTGCCATATATGCTTGGAAAGCTCTAGATGTCTACTTTCCAATGCCACTAAAATCACCTCATTTGGAGTTTTGTAGCTCAAGTTAATTTTGTTGGAATGTGAAGAGGTCACGGTTGCAAATCGTCTTTACTTAACTCAAAAGCCTCTTTGAGTTTGTTTCCAACTCTTTTGCCACCATGGGAGTATGATTCTTCTTTTTAGTGATTTTATTGCTTCTTCTTCTATTATTTTCTACAAAGTTTATAAAATCAAAAAATCAAAGAAATATACCATTTAAGCACAAAAGCATTCAATATTTAAGCACTAATCATCAATTTCTTGTATGAAAAAGTATAGAAAAACATGACATGATGACATGTCATCATGCCTCATTAAAAAACATTTTTTATTTGGGAAAAAGAGTGCACCCAGGTACAACGTTTTTAGCTATAGTATCTTTTCAGGTCGTAAGCGTGCCAAGACCTTGGGAGCTCCCGCCCTTGGAGGTCAGACACCTTATAGGAACCTTTACCTAAGACCTCTATTATCTTGTAAGGCCCTTTCCAGTTTGTAGCAAGCTTTCCTTCACCTGACTTCTGCATGTTGATGTCATTTCGGATCAGGACGAGATCGTCGGTGATGAATCTTCTCCCAATCACCTTTTTATTGTATCTTCAGAGCTTCTTTCCCGGACTTCATGTAAGAGGTTGAGCTCTTCTCGTTGAACCTGGGTGTTGGTCTTTTCATCGAAAAACAAGACTCTATGTGATTCTTCAGCTACTTTTATGGGGATTACTACTTTCATTCCATATGAAACTCGGAAGGGTGACTCTCCCATCGTGGAATGTGGGGTGGTCCGATAGGCCAACATTACTTGAGGAAGCTCGTCAACCCAAGCTCCTATTGCATCTTGCAATTGGTGCTTTAACCCGGCCAATATGATTTTTTTGGCAGCGTCAGCTTGTCCATTAGCCTGGGGGTGCTCTACGGATGTGAACTGGTGTTTAACTTTCAAGTCGAATACCAGACTTTTGAAGGTGGAGTTGGTAAATTGTGTTCTATTTAAGTGGTGATGGTTATTAAGGGCTCTACCTCGATCCATTTAGTAAAATAATTGACCCCTACCATGAGGTACTATACATGGCCTGGTGCTTGGGAAAATGATTCGAGTAGGTCCAGTCCCCATTTAGCAAATGGCCATGGTGAGGTGACGCTGATAAGCTCTTCCAAGGGCGCTACATGGAAAATGGCGTGTTTTTGGAAAGATGGGCACGTTTTGAAGAACTCGACTGCCTTTTTTTGTAAGGTCGGTGATAACCCGGAATTCACTACCCACAAATAATGAATCCGTTCTTTGGCAAGCGCACCAAATTGTTGTCAAGTAATAACCCACAGTGGAGTGGGATTGTATCCATAGAGATTAATTGGATTAAGCAAGCAATATTTGATTAATTAGCCTAGTTAGAAAAGCATAATTGGATGATAAGCAACAGAAAATATGAAAATAAAGGAAAGCAATAAAGTGCAAGAAAATAAATGGCAAGGAAAGTAAAGTACAAGAAAGTAAAGTGCTGGAAATGTAAAGTGCAGAAAATGTAAATAACCACAAAGTAAATAAAAGAAAGAAAGATAAAATAAACATTGGGATAAAGAGATATTGCATTCTCTAGATTAATTGACTTCATCTCATCTTCAATCATGCAACTCATTGACCTCTTGGCAATCATGATTTATTGAACCCTAATCCCTTGTTGATTCAATCTCTCAAATCTTGATCAATAGCCAATTCCTTGGTCTAATTGCTCATGAGAAGAGATGAAGAATGGTCCCTGATTATACCACACACTTTCCTAGATCCAAGTAGAGGGAGGATTATATGTCACCATATCCAAACACCAAAACCCAAATCTATTCAAGCGTGAGAAAGAATTTCAAGCATGGTTTTATGTTTCCTCTTCCAAGGTTCCCATAAAACCCAATTGCATTCGATCTCTTTTCCAAGATAATTGAATGCTAGAATGAAGAACGCAATTCTTTCAAGTAAATCAAAGAGAGATGAAGAGAAGAAGAAGAATAAAAACAATCAATCCATTGAAAAATAATAGAGCTCTCTTTCCCAATGGAAAGAGTTAGTGATTCATAGCTAAAATATTTACAAGGTAAGAAAGAAAAGAGAAGAAATTGATTGTGAACAGAGAGGGTCCTAAGACTTCTCCCAATCTGACATGAGTAATTCTATGAAACTAAGGCCCTTATATAGGCTCTCCTAAATTACAAACTTAAATGAAATTAAAAGCAAATTACAATGAAATGATAATAAACTATTCTAGACTCTTCTTGTGGCCTTGATTGATTGATAAGTGTGGATTGAATGAGAGTTGGAGTGGGCTCTATTGAAGGTTGAGGGCTGCAGGGAGAAGTTGGCGTGTGGTTCCAAGTGCCACTCCCACTTGATTTTGCCCTTTGGAGTATGACCCACTCTGCAAAGTTGAAAGTATTGAGTTGTTTGGGCCTCAAAATAAATGTCCACTATTAAGTATTATATATTTTCGGAAAGCTCTAGATGTTAGCTTTCCAACATCTTTGGATTAAACTCATTTGGACTTCCGCAGTTCAAGTTATCCCCATTTGATGGTGGATATGTCAGTCTGTCAGGTAGCCCGGCGTGCCACGCCCACTCTCTGGCGTGCCACGCCCATATATTATGAAACTGGCATGCCACGCCTTAAATGATGCTCTCTGGCCATTAGAACTGGTGTGCCATGCCCAGAACCCCAAGTGGCACGCCCATTATGAAAATAAAGCTGGCGTGCCACACCTTCGATATCAAGTGGCACGCCCAGGTTTTGTAATGCTCAATTAATGGCCTTTTGCACCTTAAGTTTTAACGTCCACCCTAGATTATTATATATCATTGGAAAGCTCTTGATGTCAGCTTTCCAACGCCATCAAGATCACATCATTTGGACCTCTATAACTCAAGCTATGTCCCTTTGAAGAAGAAGAGGTTAGACTGGTAACTCTGCAGTGACGTCTTTTGCTCCCTGTGTTTTCAGGGTCAACATCTTTATCAATTCTAGTGTCCATCATAATATGTTATATATGGTTGGAAAGCCCTGGACGTCTACTTTCTAATGGCACTAAAATCATCCCATTTAGAGTTGTGTAACTCAATATATCTTTATTTGAATGAGAGGTGGTCAGGCTAGCATATGCCCCGGCATGCCACGCCCACTTCTTGGCGTGCCACGCCCATAGTGGGGCTCAAAATCACTCCTCTGGAACTTAAGCCTGGCGTGCCATGCCCAAAATACCAAGTGGAACATCCTCTTTGACAACTTGGCTTCACAAACTTGGCGTGCCACGCCCATAGCACCAAGTGGCACGCCCTCTTTGAGACTTGGCTTCACAACTTGGTGTGCCACGCCCAGAGCTCCAAGTGTCACGCCCATGTGAAATTCTTCAACCTTCTTTATTGGAATCTTAGCTTGGCGTGCCACGCCCATAGCTTCAAGTGGCACGCCCAGCTTCATATGTTATTTTCTTCCCTTTTTTGTTGCTCTTTTCACCTGAAATTCAACACAAACCCATTTCAAAGCAATGTACCATAATATATATCATTTAGTTCTTGAAATTGCATTGATAAATGAGATTATGCTCTTTTTATAGTCCTTTTAGATAAGAAAAAGGGTACATGATGCGCAGTCATTACCACACCAAACTTAAACTTTGCTTGTCCCCAAGCAAATAAAGAATCATGCAATAGAGTTTGACAAACCAAGGTGAGAAGAGTAGCAATTTTTATGTTCATGGTTGGCTAGTTTCTTATGCATGCTACAATCACAAAAGACATTCAAATGATTGTTGCTTCTATCTAGCTCAGTTTATGAAATCTTTTTCTTTATGTTCTTTCCTTGTAACAAGCTTTTCATTCTTTTCTTAGCTTAACATTTTGGGTGCTTTGCACCATGTGCTGAAAGCTACGACTCTAAATGCTTTGTTTTCAAGTATTACCACTTGATACATAAGCACCACAAGCATTTAATTAGAGGACTCTTTATGCTTATTTGTTTCTTTTCTTTATTCTCTAATCATTGATGCTTAGAGCCTTGAGCTTTGAGGGAGTGCTTTTGCACTTGATCCTAGCCTTGACTCTAAGTGTTTTGTTTTCAAGCTTTTTGCTTGATACATAAACACCACAAGTACTTAACAAATGAATTGTCATTGGTACTCAGAGCCTTCAACTTTCTCATTCTTTCCCTTTTCTTTTTCTTGCCTTAGTTACATTTGCTTCTTCAAGGTTTTCATGATTTCAAAAATTTCATAAAATGTCCTAGATGAAAACTTCAATTAAACAAATTCAAATGCAATTGAGCAACAATAATCATGCTCGCCTTCCAATACTTATATGACCATGCTAAGTTCTTCTTTAATGACCTTGTTTGTTTATGATCATGAAAATAAATTACTTTTGAACTCACAAAACTCAAGATGGTAGTCATAATGTCATAGCACATGTTACAATTTCAGCAATCAAGCTATGCTTATTCATAACACACATGTATAGAAAGGAAATAGAAAACAATCATGCAATCTAAATGTTTTGGAAATAAGTAAGAGGAAAAGGAACTTTACCACCTTGTAGTTCATCTTTCATTGTTGTTGTCACTTTTCTCCTATTCTTTCCCTTCCCACACCAAACTTAGAATGATTGCTTGTCCTCAAGCAACAAATAAAACAGTGGTGATGGGGTCTATGATAGTTCATGAATGTCTTAGAACAATAAAATGTGAGTAATACATGCGGTTAAGAAAGAAAAATTAATGATAAAAGGCACAAGAAGTAAACAGAGGCAATATGGTTGCATTAATAAGGGGTGTGCATGGTACATAGCATGAAAGATAAGTGGCAATACCAAACTTACTGTGACACTTTCATTTTAGCATGATGCAAGTACCTAGTGAAGATTGAAAATCAAATTTGTTGCATGGCAACACCAAACTTAGAATGCAATCATATGCCAAATTATTGAAAATAAACAAAACAAAGAAAGGAAATATTACCTACGGTTGGGTTGCCTCCCAACAAGCGCTCTTTTAATGACATTAGCTTGACATGTTGTTATCAACTTTCTTTCTATTCTTCTAGTTGATTAATAGAAATGACCTCAGAGGAGTAGAGGAGAAGCTTGATGCCCCCTGTTTTGAGTGCCTCCCAGCAAGCTTTCTTTTGTTGTAGTTGACCTTCTCTTTTTCATGAATGTTGTCCTTCTTATCTTGGTCACAATCCTTATTCCAGTGCTTTGGTTGATTGCCTTCACTTCTTTGTTTTTAGAACTTGGGTGTTGTGAGATGGTTAGAGTATCCTCTTTATCAAGAACTTCTTGGAATGGTGGCTCTCTTGGTACAAAGATCTCTTCTTCTTGCTCTACCAATTCCTTATTTTCACCCATATTAGGCACTTCTCCACTCCTTAGACTGATGGCATAATATTCTTCCCCTGGCCAAGGGATGTCATTGGTTGGTTCATCAACAAAATGTTATGCCAATTGTCTCATTTGCTCTTCTTGATTTCTCCTTGAGATTTTCATATCTTCAATCACCTCTCTTACATTTTGCCTTAAAAACTCAGTGAGTTGGCCAATGAAGAGATATCTCTTGGAGAGTTCTTCCATTGCAAATTCTAGAAGATTTTGTGGAGGTGCATAGGTTGGACAATTATGGGATGATAGTCCTTGAAGAATGGGGTATGCAGCATTAAAATTCCTTCCAAAGCCAAAATTTCTATAGTTATCATAACAATATGAACTGTTTTGTGGCTCTAGGATGTGTTCTATTTTATTTGATTGCTCATACTTTATCAATCTTTGGTGATATTCCCATCCACCATTAGAAAAATGACTAGAATCATTTTGTGGTGGTGGGCAATATCCCATATGACATGATTGATCAAAATGTGAGGTAAACTCCATTCTTACTTGCAAAATGATTTGTCTCAAACAATAGTCACCAAAAGAAATTGGAATCCCCATTGTCACAGATGAGGGATTCTTGGTGAGGCAATAACACAAACACCTTAGTAGCAAGAGAAAAATAAAAAGAAATTAAATGACAAAACAAAAGAGAAAGGAAAAAATGTCTAATCTAGGTAATCAACCAACCAGTAGTTTGTTAATCACAATTAATCCCTGGCAACGGTGCCATAAAACTTGATGAGCCGGAATTCACTACCCATTTCAAAAATTAGTGAATTAGTTCTTTTGGCAAGCACACCAAAACTTATCGCCAAGTAATAACCCACTAGGAGTGGGATCGTATCCACAGAGATTGGAAAATTCAAGCAGTTTTAATTGATTGATGAATTAGTCAAGCGGATCAAATAAGATTGTGAAGTGCCAAATTGTAAATGACATAAATGTAAATGACTAGAATATAAAGAAAAGCAATAAAGTGCAAAAATGGAAATTGCAGAATGTAAAGTGCTGAATCATAAATGACTTGAATGTAAATGGGAGTGGGGAATTGCTGAATGTAAAAATTAAGCAGTAAAGAAATGGATAGATAAGAATTGGGAAGTTCATTGAGATTGGGAGATATTGTCTCTTTGGATCAAATCTAGCTTATATCCTCTTCAATCATGCAACTCATTGACCTCTTGGCAATCATGATTGACTGAGCCCCAATCCCTTGGTGAATCAATCTCTCAGATCTTGATCAATAGCCAATTCTTTGGTCTAATTGCTCATGAAGAGAGATATGCTTGATCCCTGATTATACCACACACCCTCATAGGTCCAGGTAGAGGGGGGATTATATGTCACGTATCCCATCACCAAAACCCAGAATCTACTCAGGTGTGAGAAGGGATTTCAAGCATGCTTTCATGTTTCCTTTCCCAAGGTTCCCATGAAACCCAATTGCATTCAATCTCTTTCCCAAGATAATTGAACACTAAGCATTAAGAACGAAATTCCTTTTAGCAAATCAAAGGGAAGATGAAGAGAAGAAGAATTTCACTATTATCAATCCATCAAGTACAACAGAGCTCCCTCTCTCAAGGAGAGGAAAGTTAGCTACTCATAGCATGAAAAGTACTCAAAAGTAGAGTGTAAAAGTGGATCTAAGACTAACTGCTTAAGCCCTTCTTCAGTACTCTTTTGGGGTATTTATACTACTCCTAGAAAAATAAAATAATTACAAAAGTGAAAAGGGAAAATTACATTTTCGAGGGAAAAGAAAACTCAATAAGCGTGAGTTCCCAGCTGGCGTGTGGCTGGCGCTTTGCTGGCGTGTCACGTTCCCTTCAAACTAGCATGGCGTGCCACGCTCAATCCTTCAAGTGGAACGCTCGTCCCTTTGTCAACCTTGGCGTGCCACGCCTTCGCACTCAAGTGGCACGCCATAGTGGAATTCTTGTGTTGGCGTGCCACGCCTTCGAGCTTAAGTGCCATGCCCTTTGCTTTTTCCACTTTCCTTTGCCTCTGGAAACTTGAACTAGCGTGGCACACCCAGGATCTGATGTGCCACGCCCTTGCTGTGTGCTTGGCTAAGCTTCTTTGGAAAATTGCACTAGCGTGGCACACCCAGGGTCTGGCGTGCCATGCCCTTTGCGAGTGAGTGGTTTCTCTGTTTGGCGTGCCACACCACGAACTCAAGTGGCACGCCTCAATGCTTCTTTACCCTCTGAATGACTTAGCGTGCCACACTTGGTTGCTCAAGTGGCATGCCTAAATGAAGAATAGTGAGTGGCATGCCACGCCTTCGATACCAAGTGGCACGCCCCATGTAATTGTCCTCTTTAATCCTCTCTGGAAACTTGTACCAGCATCCCACGCCTGAAGGTTGGCGTGCCACGCCAATGATCTTGCCTTGTTCGAGTAGTTTGCGTGCCATGCCTCGGCCATCAAGTGGCACGCCATAGTGACATGCTCGGGTTGGCGTGCTATGCCTTCGATACCAAGTGGCACGCCCAGCCCTTGCTTTGGTCTCTTTGTGCATTGGCGTGCCACGCCTGGTTGCTCAAGTGGCACGCCTAAGTGAGATTGAGAGGTTGGCGTGCCACGCCTTCGACTTCAAGTGGCACGCCCAGTCTTCAATTGCCTTCAGCCCTTTTCTGGATTAATGTACCAGCGTGCAACACCATGCTGCTCAAGTGGCACGCCCATGCATTTGTGCACCCTTCAAGCTTGGCGTGCCACGCCCGGGTTCTCAATTGGCACGCCCAAGTGACTTCTTGGAGCTGGCGTGCCACGCCTTCGACACCATTCCTTCTAGCAAATCAAAGAAAAGATGAAGAGAAGAAGAATTTCAATATTATCAATCCATCAAGTACAACAGAGCTCCCTCTTTCAATGAGAGCGAAGTTAGCTACTCATAGCTTGAAAAGTACTCAATAGTGGAGTGTAAAAGTGGATCTAAGACTAACTGCTTAACCCCTTATTCAATACTCTTTTGGAGTATTTATACTACTCCTAGAAAAATAAAAGAATTACAAAAGTGAAAAGGGAAAATTACATTTCGGAAGAAAAAAAAACTCAATAAGCGTGACTTCCGAGCTGGCGTGTGGCTGGTGCTTTGCTGGCGTGTCACGTACCCTTCAAACTAGCTTGGCGTGCAACGCTAAATCCTTCAAGTGGCACGCTCGTCCCTTTGTTAACCTTTGCGTGCCATGCCATCGAACTCAAGTGGCATGCCATAGTGGAATTCTTGCGTTGGCGTGTCACGCCTTCGAGCTCAAGTGGCACGCCCTTTGCTTTTTCCACTTTCCTTTGCCTCTAGAAACTTGAACTAGCGTGGCACGCCCAGGATCTAGCATGCCACGCCCTTGCTATGTGCTTGGCTAAGCTCCTCTGGAAAATTGCACTAGCGTGGCACGCCCAGGGTCTGGCGTGCCACGCCACGAACTCATGTGGCACGCCTCAATGCTTCTTTACCCTCAGAATGACTTAGCGTGCCACGCCTGATTGCTTAAGTGGCACGCCTAAGTGAAGAATAGTCGTGGCACGCCTAAGTGAAGAATAGTGAGTGGCGTGCCACGCCTCCGATACCAAGTGGCACGTCCCATGTAGTTGGCCTCTATCATCCTCTATGGAAACTTGTACCAGCGTGCCACGCCAATGATCTTGCCTTGTTCCAGTAGTTGGCGCGCCACGCCTCGGCCTTCAAGTGGCACGCCATAGTGACATGCTCGGGTTTGCGTGCCACGCCTTCGATACCAAGTGGCATACCCAGCCCTTTCTTTAGTCTCTTTGTGCATTAGCGTGCCACGCCTGGTAGCTCAAGTGGCACGCCTAAGTGAGATTGAGAGGTTGGCGTGCCACGCCTTCGACTTCAAGTGGCACGCCCAGTCTTCAATTGCCTTCAGCCCTTTTCTGGATTAATGTACCAGCGTGCAACACCATGCTGCTCAAGTGGCACGCCCATGCATTTGTGCACCCTTCAAGCTTGGCGTGCCACGCCCGGGTTCTCAATTGGCACGCCCAAGTGACTTCTTGGAGCTGGCGTGCCACGCCTTCGACACCATTCCTTCTAGCAAATCAAAGAAAAGATGAAGAGAAGAAGAATTTCAATATTATCAATCCATCAAGTACAACAGAGCTCCCTCTTTCAATGAGAGGGAAGTTAGCTACTCATAGCTTGAAAAGTACTCAATAGTGGAGTGTAAAAGTGGATCTAAGACTAACTGCTTAACCCCTTCTTCAATACTCTTTTGGAGTATTTATACTACTCCTAGAAAAATAAAAGAATTACAAAAGTGAAAAGGGAAAATTACATTTCGGAAGAAAAAAAAACTCAATAAGCGTGACTTCCGAGCTGGCGTGTGGCTGGTGCTTTGCTGGCGTGTCACGTACCCTTCAAACTAGCTTGGCGTGCAACGCTAAATCCTTCAAGTGGCACGCTCGTCCCTTTGTTAACCTTTGCGTGCCATGCCATCGAACTCAAGTGGCATGCCATGGTGGAATTCTTGCGTTGGCATGTCACGCCTTCGAGCTCAAGTGGCACGCCCTTTGCTTTTTCCACTTTCCTTTGCCTCTAGAAACATGAACTAGCGTGGCACGCCCAGGATCTAGCATGCCACGCCCTTGCTATGTGCTTGGCTAAGCTCCTCTGGAAAATTGCACTAGCGTGGCACGCCCAGGGTCTGGCGTGCCACGCCCAGGGTCTGGCATGCCACGCCCAGGGTCTGGCGTGCCACGCCACGAACTCAAGTGGCACGCCTCAATGCTTCTTTACCCTCAGAATGACTTAGCGTGCCACGCCTGATTGCTTAAGTGGCACGCCTAAGTGAAGAATAGTCGTGGCACGCCTAAGTGAAGAATAGTGAGTGGCGTGCCACGCCTCCGATACCAAGTGGCACGTCCCATGTAGTTGGCCTCTATCATCCTCTATGGAAACTTGTACCAGCGTGCCACGCCAATGATCTTGCCTTGTTCCAGTAGTTGGCGCGCCACGCCTCGGCCTTCAAGTGGCACGCCATAGTGACATGCTCGGGTTTGCGTGCCACGCCTTCGATACCAAGTGGCATACCCAGCCCTTTCTTTAGTCTCTTTGTGCAATAGCGTGCCACGCCTGGTAGCTCAAGTGGCACGCCTAAGTGAGATTGAGAGGTTGGCGTGCCACGCCTTCGACTTCAAGTGGCACGCCCAGTCTTCAATTGCCTTCAGCCCTTTTCTGGATTAATGTACCAGCGTGCAACACCATGCTGCTCAAGTGGCACGCCCATGCATTTGTGCACCCTTCAAGCTTGGCGTGCCACGCCCGGGTTCTCAATTGGCACGCCCAAGTGACTTCTTGGAGCTGGCGTGCCACGCCTTCGACACCATTCCTTCTAGCAAATCAAAGAAAAGATGAAGAGAATAAGAATTTCAATATTATCAATCCATCAAGTACAACAGAGCTCCCTCTTTCAATGAGAGGGAAGTTAGCTACTCATAGCTTGAAAAGTACTCAATAGTGGAGTGTAAAAGTGGATCTAAGACTAACTGCTTAACCCCTTCTTCAATACTCTTTTGGAGTATTTATACTACTCCTAGAAAAATAAAAGAATTACAAAAGTGAAAAGGGAAAATTACATTTCGGAAGAAAAAAAAACTCAATAAGCGTGACTTCCGAGCTGGCGTGTGGCTGGTGCTTTGCTGGCGTGTCACGTACCCTTCAAACTAGCTTGGCGTGCAACGCTAAATCCTTCAAGTGGCACGCTCGTCCCTTTGTTAACCTTTGCGTGCCATGCCATCGAACTCAAGTGGCATGCCATGGTGGAATTCTTGCGTTGGCATGTCACGCCTTCGAGCTCAAGTGGCACGCCCTTTGCTTTTTCCACTTTCCTTTGCCTCTAGAAACTTGAACTAGCGTGGCACGCCCAGGATCTAGCATGCCACGCCCTTGCTATGTGCTTGGCTAAGCTCCTCTGGAAAATTGCACTAGCGTGGCACGCCCAGGGTCTGGCGTGCCACGCCACGAACTCAAGTGGCACGCCTCAATGCTTCTTTACCCTCAGAATGACTTAGCGTGCCACGCCTGATTGCTTAAGTGGCATGCCTAAGTGAAGAATAGTCGTGGCACGCCTAAGTGAAGAATAGTGAGTGGCGTGCCACGCCTCCGATACCAAGTGGCACGTCCCATGTAGTTGGCCTCTATCATCCTCTATGGAAACTTGTACCAGCGTGCCATGCCAATGATCTTGCGTTGTTCCAGTAGTTGGCACGCCACGCCTCGGCCTTCAAGTGGCACGCCATAGTGACATGCTCGGGTTGGCGTGCCACGCCTTCGATACCAAGTGGCATACCCAGCCCTTTCTTTAGTCTCTTTGTGCATTAGCGTGCCACGCCTGGTTGCTCAAGTGGCACGCCTAAGTGAGATTGAGAGGTTGGCGTGCCATGCCTTCGACTTCAAGTGGCAGGCCCAGTCTTCAATTGCCTTCAACCCTTCCCTGGATTAATGTACCAGCATGCCACGCCATGCTACTCAAGTGGCACGCCCATGCATTTGGGCACACTTCAAGCTTGGCGTGCCACGCTTGGGTTCTCAAATGGCATGCCCAAGTAACTTCTTGGAGCTAGCGTGCCACGCCTTCGACACCATTCCTTCTAGCAAATCAAAGAGAAGATGAAGAGAAGAAGAATTTCACTATTATCAATCCATCAAGTACAACAGAGCTCCCTCTCTCAAATGAGAGGGAAGTTAGCTACTCATAGCTTGAAAAGTACTCAAAAATAGAGTATAAAATTGGATTTAAGACTAACTGCTTAACCCCTTCTTCAGTACTCTTTTGGGGTATTTATAATACTCCTAGAAAAATAAAAGAATTACAAAAGTGAAAAGGGAAAATTACATTTTAGAGGGAAAAAACTCAATAAGTGTGACTTCCCAGCTGGCGTGTGGCTGGCGCTTTGCTGGCGTGTCACATGCTCTTCAAACTAGCTTGGCGTGCCACGCTCAATCCCTCAAGTGGCACGCTCATCCCTTTGTCAACCTTGGCGTGCCACGCCTTTGAACTCAAGTGGCACGCCATAGTGGAATTCTTGTGTTGGCGTGCTACGCCTTGGAGCTCAAGTGGCACGCCCTTTGTTTTTTCCACTTTCCTTTGCCTCTGGAAACTTGAACTAGCGTGGCACGCCCAAGATCTGGCATGCCACGCCCTTGCTGTGTGCTTGGCTAAGCTTCTCTAGAAAATTGCACTAGCGTGGCACGCCCAGGGTCTGGCGGGCCACGCCCCTTTGTGAGTGAGTGGTTCCTCTGTTTGGCGTGCCACGCCACGAACTCAAGTGGCATGCCTTAATGCTTCTTTACCCTCTGAATGACTTGGCGTTCCATGCTTGGTTGCTCAAGTGGCATGCCTAAGTGAAGAATAGTGAGTGGCGTGCCACGCCTTCGATACTAAGTGATACGCTTCATGTAATTGGCCTCTTTCATCCTCTCTGGAAACTTGTACCAGCGTGCCACGACTGAAGGTTGGCGTGCCACGCCAATGATCTTGCCTTGTTCCAGTAGTTGGCGTGCCATGCCTCGGCCTTCAAGTGGCACGCCATAGTGACATGCTCGGGTTGGCGTGCCACGCCTTCGATACCAAGTGGCACGCCCAGCCCTTGCTTTGGTCTCTTTGTGCATTGGCGTGCCATGCCTGGTTGCTCAAGTGGCACGCCTAAGTAAGATTGAGAGGTTGGCGTGCCACGCCTTCGACTTCAAGTGGCACGCCCAGTCTTCAATTGCCTTCAGCCCTTCTCTGGATTAATGTACCAGCGTGCTACGCCATGCTGCTCAAGTGGCACACCCATGCATTTGTGCACTCTTCAAGCTTTACGTGCCACGCCTGGGTTATCAAGTGGCACGCCCAAGTGACTTCTTAGAGCTGGTGTGCCACGCCTTCGACACCAAGTTTCACGCCATAGTGGACGTTCTTTTTGAGATTGTGAGTTGGCGTGCCACGCCCCTTTGCTCAAGTGGCACGCCCATAGTAGTTGACGAGTCAGGCGTGCCATGCCCAACCTGGCGTGCCACACCCCTTTTGTGTCCTCCATTTTGCTCTCTGGAATTTTGTACTAACGTGCCACGCCCAGTCCCTGGCGTGCCACGTCCAGTCCCTGGCGTGCCACACCCATACATTTGTGCTTGGACTTCTTCTTTGGACTTTAGTACTGGCGTGCCACGCCAGTGCATTTTTGTGTCGTTTGCTCCCAAGTGGCATGCCAGTTTTACACGCCCAGCTTCTTGTTTGTCTTCTTCCCATTTTTGATGCCCTTTTTCACCTGAAATTCAGCACAACTCATCTAAAAGTAGTGTACTGTAATATTCATCAAATAATGCATGAATTATACTGATTAAATGAGATTTATGCTCTTTTATGGTCTTTTTTATGCAAGAAAGAAAGGTAGATGATGCAAGTCATCACAACACCAAATTTAAGCTTTGCTTGTCCCAAGCAAATCAGTGTGAGTAAAACTTTATATCTTGAGGCCTTGGCTTCGAATGATTGTAATACAACTAAGAGTGAAACTAAGTGTCCAACACATGTATGAATGTTTTAATTGTCATGGAAAGCTCTTGGATCCTTGAGGGTTCCTTCAGGTATAGGCTTCAGGTGTCCTTTCGATTGATTGTCACCTTGAAGTAGTAAGGGTTATTTTGCTTTCTTGACCACGACTCTAAGTGTTTTGTCTCAAGACAACCCTTTAATTAGGCTTTCAATTAGCACTCCCAAACCAGTTGGTTTTAGGGTACTGGGTGTTGAGACACCCCTAAGAATTTACTTGCCCAGGTCTCTTCTTGACACATCTTCACCACAAGCATCTACTAGGATCATTAATTCCCTTTTTTAGCTTTTTAATGTTTCTTTCTCTATCCCAGTAATTGATGCTCAGAGCCTTGGGCCTTTATTGCTTACTACCTCTTGGTTCTATGGATATTCAAGGAACACCCCTTAGTCTTCCTTTGTTATACCTTCTAGGATTAGTTGCTCTCTGATGAGCGGATAATTTGTATGCTTTTTGGCATTGTTTTTAGTATGTTTTTAGTATAATCTAGTTAGTTTTTAGTATATTTTTATTAGTTTTTAGCTAAAATTCACTTTTCTGGACTTTACTATGAGTTTGTGTGTTTTTCTGTGATTTCAGGTATTTTCTGGCTGAAATTGAGGGTCCTGAGCAAAAATCTGATTCCGAGACCAAAAAGGACTGCAGATGCTGTTGGATTCTGACCTCCCTGCACTCGAAGCGGATTTTCTGGAGCTACAGAAGCCCAATTGGCGAGCTCTCAACGGCATTGGAAAGTAGACATCCTGGGCTTTCCAGCAAAATATGATAGTCCATACTTTGCCCAAGATTTGATGGCCCAAACCGGCGTGGCAAATCAGCCTCAGAAATTCCAGCGTTAAACGCCGGAACTGGCATAAAACTTGGAGTTAAACGCCCAAACTGGCATGAAAGCTGGCGTTTAACTCCAGAAAAGGTCTCTACACGAAAATGCTTCATTGCTCAGCCCAAGCACGCACCAAGTGGACCCAGAAGTGGATTTTTACGTCATTTACTCATTTCTGTACACCCTAGGCTACTAGTTTACTATTAATAGGATCTTTTGACATTGTATCTGTACCTTATGACCTCATGACACTTTACACCTTTCTCATTGTATCTTCCACAGCATGAGTCTCTAAACCCCATGGTTGGGGGTGAGGAGCTCTGCTGTGTCTTGATGGATTAATGCAATTACTACTGTTTCTCATTCAATCATGCTTGCTTCCATTCTAAGATAATACTTGTTCTTAACCCGGATGGATGTGATGATCCGTGACAATCATCATCATTCTCAACTATGAACGTGTGCCTGACAACCACCTCCGTTCTACCTTAGATTAAGTAGTTATCTCTTGGATTCTTTAATCGGAATCTTCGTGGTATAAGCTAGAATTGATGGCGGCATTCAAGAGAATCCGGAAGGTCTAAACCTTGTCTGTGGTATTCTGAGTAGGATTCAATGATTGAATGACTGTGACGTGCTTCAAACTCCTGAAGGCGGGGCGTTAGTGACAGACGCAAAAGAATCACTGGATTCTATTCCGGCCTGATTGAGAACCGACAGATGAATTCCGCTATGCTGTGACAGAGCATATGCAATCGCTTTCACTGAGAGGATGGGAGGTAGCCATTGACAACGGTGAAACCCTACATACAGCTTGCCATGGAAGGAGACTTGCGTGTTTGAAGAAGAAGACAGTAGGAAAGCAGAGATTCAGAAGATGGAGCATTTCCAAACCTCAACCTATTCTCCATTACTGCAAAACAAGTAATCATTTCATGTTCTTTTGCTTTTCACAATCAATCCTGATAATTTCTGATATCCTGACTAAGATTTACAAGATAACCATAGCTTGCTTCAAGCCGACAATCTCTGTGGGATCGACCCTTGCTCACGCAAGGTATTACTTGGACGACCGAGTACACTTGCTGGTTAGTTGTGCGGGATTGCAAAAGTGTGATTGCAATTTCGTGCACCAAGTTTTTGGCGCCGTTGCCGGGGATTGTTGAGTTTGGACAACTGACGGCTTATCTTGTTGCTTAGATTAGGACTGTTTTATTTTTGTTGGTTTAGAGTCTTTTAGTTGAGTCTAGTTCCATATTCTAAGTTTGGTGTCAATTGCATGCTTTTGTTTTCCTTTTGATTTTCGATTTTGGCATGTTTTTAGTCCCTTTTTGATTTACAAAAATTCTAAGTTTGGTGTCCTCTTTGTGTTTTTCCCTTAAAAATTTTCGAAAACTGTGTGTTTGATTTTCTAAAATTTTAAGTTTGGTGTCTTTTTGTGTTTTTCTCTTTCCTCTTTTCAAAATCAAATCTTTTTCATAAAAATTTTTCAATCATATCTTTTTAATTGCTGTTTTCAAAATCTTTTTGATTAACTAATTGATTCAGTTTTCAATTTACTTAGATCTTATTTTCTTTTTGATTTTCGAATTTTTATTTTAATTTTTCTCTGTTTTATTTTAGTTTTTCGTTTTTTAAAAAAAAAAAAACACAAAATTTATATCCTTGCAATTATTATCATTTCCCTTTTGTCCATTATGGACTTAAGTGGGATTAATCAGTCCAAAAGGACTCTGGGGTCATATGCTAACCCCATTACAGCTGCATATGGGAGTAGCATCTGTACACCTCCCATCAAAGCAAGCAGCTTTGAACTAAATCCTCAACTCATTATCATAGTGCAGCAAAATTGCCAGTATTCCGGTCTTCCACAGGAAGAACCTACTGAGTTTCTGGCACAGTTTTTACAAATTGCTGACACAGTACATGATAAAGAGGTAGATCAGGATGTCTACAGACTATTATTGTTTCCATTTGCTGTAAAAGATCAAGCAAAAAGGTGGTTGAATAACCAACCTACAGCAAGCATAAAGACATGGAAACAGTTGTCAGACAAATTCCTGAATCATTTTTACCCTCTTAAGAGGATGACACAGCTAAGGCTGGACATCCAAGGCTTTAAACAAGAGGATAATGAATCCCTTTATAATGCCTGGGAGAGGTATAGAGGTATGCTAAGGAAATGTCCCTCTGAAATGTTTTCAGAGTGGGTACAGTTAGACATTTTCTACTATGGGCTTACAGAAAAAGCTCAGATGTCTTTAGACCACTCAGCTGGTGGATCTATACACATGAGGAAGACAATTGAAGAAGCTCAAGAGCTTATAGACACTGTTGCTAGAAACCAATATTTGTACTCTAGCAATGAGTTCTCTCCAAAAGAGGAAGTCATGGCAGTAGTCACTGACCCTAGTCCTCAAGAACAGATAATTGAGCTTAATCAACAATTGCTCCTGATAACAGAACAGTTAGCAGACTTTAAAGAAATGCTCCATGAAACTAAAGTTGCTAACAAGAGCATAGAACTGCAGTTGAAGCAAGCAAAACAGCAAATATCCAAACAGATAACAGAGGAATGTCAAGCAGTTCAACTGAGGAGTGGGAAGACAATGAATAACACTGCTCAGAAGAACAAAAAGCCAAACAAGGAACAATTGACAGAGGACAACCAAGCCACTGTGCAAAATCCCTCTGAGGACAGTAAGAGCCCAGAGAGGAATATTATTGGCGTTCAAACGCCAGAAAGGGAAGGAAACCTGGCGTTAAACGCCCATTCCTTGCCCAGTTCTGGCGTTCAAACGCCAGAAAAGGGGGAAAAGTTGGCGTTAAACGCCCATTCTCCACCCAATCCTGGCGTTCAGACGCCTAAGGGGGATCAGACACCTGAAAGTGCTGACAGTAATCCCTCTAACAAGGCTTCTTCAACCACTTCTGTAAGGAATAAACCTGCAGTATCTAAGGTTGAAGAATATAAAGCCAAGATGCCTTATCCTCAAAAACTCCGCCAAGCGGAGCAGGATAAGCAATTTGCCCGCTTTGCAGACTATCTAAGGACTCTTGAAATAAAGATTCCGTTTGCAGAGGCACTTGAGCAAATACCTTCTTATGCTAAGTTCATGAAAGAAATCTTAAGTCATAAGAAGGATTGGAGAGAAACTGAAAAAGTGTTTCTCACTGAAGAATGCAGTGCAGTCATATTAAAAAGCTTACCAGAAAAGCTTCAAGATCCAGGAAGCTTTATGATACCATGCACATTAGAAGGTGCTTGCACCAAGACAGCCCTGTGTGATCTTGGAGCAAGCATCAATCTAATACCTGCATCCACTATCAGAAAGCTTGGGCTGACTGGAGAAGTCAAACCAACCCGGATATGCCTCTAACTTGCTGATGGCTCCATTAAATACCCATCAGGCATAATTGAGGACATGATTGTCAAGGTTGGGCCATTCGCCTTTCCCACTGACTTTGTGGTGCTGGAAATGGAGGAGCACAAGAGTGCAACTCTCATTCTAGGAAGACCTTTCCTAGCAACTGGACGAACTCTCATTGATGTACAAAAAGGGGAAGTAACCTTGAGGGTCAATGAGGATGAGTTCAAGTTGAATGCTGTAAAAGCCATGCAGCATCCAGACACACCAAATGACTGCATAGGCGCTGACATTATTGACTCTCTGGTAGAAGAGATCAATATGGCTGAGAGCCTAAAATCAGAGCTTGAGGACATCTTCAAAGATGCTCAACCTGATCAAGAAGAACTAGAGGAGGCAAAGGAATTTTCGAAAATTCCTCAGGAGGAGGATAAGCCTCCCAAGCCTGAACTCAAACCACTACCACCATCCCTGAAATATGCATTTCTGGGAGAGGGTGACACTTTTCCAGTGATTATAAGCTCTGCTTTAAATTCACAGGAAGAGGAAGCACTGATTCAAGTGCTAAGGACACACAAGACAGCTCTTGGGTGGTCCATAAGTGATCTTAAGGGTATTAGCCCAGCTAGATGCATACACAAGATCCTGTTGGAGGATAATGCCAAACCAGTGGTCCAACCACAGAGGAGGCTAAATCCTGCCATGAAGGAGGTGGTGCAGAAAGAGGTCACTAAATTACTAGAGGCTGGGATTATTTATCCTATTTCTGATAGCCCCTGGGTGAGCCCTGTCCAAGTTGTTCCCAAAAAGGGGGGCATGACAGTGGTTCATAATGAAAAAAATGAACTGGTTCCTACAAGGACAGTCACAGGGTGGCGCATGTGTATTGACTACAGAAGGCTCAATACAGCCACCAGAAAGGATCATTTTCCTTTACCATTCATAGACCAAATGCTAGAAAGACTAGCTGGCCATGATTATTACTGCTTTTTGGATGGCTATTCAGGCTACAACCAAATTGCAGTAGATCCTCAGGACCAAGAGAAAACAGCATTCACTTGCCCTTCTGGCGTGTTTGCCTATAGGAGGATGCCTTTTGGTCTGTGCAATGCACCTGCAACCTTTCAAAGATGCATGCTCTCTATCTTCTCAGATATGGTAGAGAAATTTCTGGAAGTCTTCATGGATGACTTTTCAGTATATGGAGACTCATTTAGCTCCTGTCTTAATCACCTAGAACTTGTCCTGAAAAGGTGCCAAGAGACTAACCTGGTTTTAAACTGGGAGAAATGTCACTTTATGGTGACTGAAGGAATTGTTCTTGGACACAAAATTTCAAGCAAGGGAATAGAGGTGGATAAGGCAAAGGTAGAGGTAATTGAAAAATTACCACCACCTGCCAATGTTAAGGCAATCAGAAGCTTTCTAGGGCATGCAGGGTTCTACAGAAGGTTTATAAAGGATTTTTCAAAAATTGCAAAACCTCTGAGTAACCTGTTAGCTGCTGACACACCATTTGTGTTTAACACACAGTGTCTGCAGGCGTTTGAGACCCTGAAAGCTAAGCTGGTCACAGCACCAGTCATCTCTGCACCAGATTGGACATTGCCATTTGAACTAATGTGTGATGCCAGTGACCATGCCATTGGTGCAGTGTTGGGACAGAGGCATAACAAGCTTCTGCACGTCATTTACTATGCCAGCCGTGTTCTAAATGACGCACAGAAGAACTACACAACCACAGAAAAAGAGTTACTTGCAGTGGTCTATGCCATTGACAAGTTTAGATCCTATCTCGTGGGATCCAAAGTGGTTGTGTACACTGACCATGCTGCTCTTAAATATCTACTCACAAAGCAGGATTCAAAACCCAGGCTCATCAGATGGGTGTTGCTTCTGTAAGAGTTTGATATAGAAATAAGAGACAGAAAAGGGACAGAGAACCAAGTAGCTGATCATCTGTCCCGAATAGAACCAGTAGCAGGGGCGTCCCTCCCTTCTACTGAGATTTCTGAGACTTTCCCAGATGAGCAACTCTTTGCCATTCAGGAAGCTCCATGGTTTGCAGATATTGCAAATTTTAAAGATGTGAGGTTCATTCCCAAAGAGTACAGCTACGTGCAGAGAAAGAAATTAATTTCAGATGCCAAGTACTACCTCTGGGATGAACCATATCTCTTTAAGAGATGTGCTGACGGAGTGATCCGCAGGTGTGTACCCAGAGAAGAAGCACAAAGGATCCTATGGCACTGCCATGGATCACAGTATGGAGGACATTTTGGAAGTGAGCGAACAGCCACTAAAGTCCTCCAATGTGGCTTCTACTGGCCTACTCTCTATAAAGATTCCCGAGAGTTTGTGCGTAACTGTGACAGTTGCCAAAGAGCTGGTAACCTACCTCATGGATATGCCATGCCTCAACAAGGGATATTAGAGATAGAATTGTTTGATGTATGGGGAATTGACTTCATGGGGCCATTCCCACCATCATACTCAAACACTTACATTCTGGTGGCAGTGGACTATGTATCTAAGTGGGTAGAAGCAATTGCTACACCCACTAATGATACAAAGACCGTACTGAAATTCCTCCAGAAAAACATTTTCAGCAGGTTTGGCGTTCCCAGAGTGCTAATCAGTGACGGGGGCACTCATTTCTGCAATAAACAGCTACACCTTGCTATGGTTAGATATGGAATTAGCCACAAAGTGGCAACTCCGTATCATCCACAGACAAATGGGCAAGCTGAAGTCTCTAACAGAGAACTAAAAAGAATCCTAGAACGGACTGTGATAGCCCGAAGAAAGGATTGGGCAAAGAGCTTGGATGATGCTCTGTGGGCATACAGAACAGCATTCAAGACTCCTATAGGAACCTCCCCATACCAACTGGTGTATGGGAAGGCCTGTCATTTGCCTGTGGAACTGGAACATAAAGCCTACTGGGCAACCAGATTCCTAAACATGGATGCACAGTTAGCTGGTGAAAAAAGACTGCTCCAGCTAAATGAGCTAGAGGAGTTCAGACTCAATGCCTTTGAAAATGCAAAAATTTATAAGGAAAAGGCAAAGAAATGGCATGACAAGAAGTTGTCAACCAGAGTCTTTGAGCCAGGACAAAAAGTTCTGCTCTTCAACTCTAGGCTCAGACTGTTTCCAGGAAAACTCAAATCCCGTTGGAGGGGTCCGTATGTGTTTACATGAGTGTCACCATATGGATATGTTGAGCTTCAGGATATTGATTCTGACAAAAAGTTCATTGTTAATGGACAGAGAATCAAACATTATCTTGAAGGGAATTTTGAGCAGGAATGCTCAAAACTGAGACTTGAGTGATTCTCAGTGAAAGTCCAGCTAAAGACAGTAAAGAAGCGCTTGCTGGGAGGCAACCCAGTCATTAGGAGGTTATATGATTAGTTCTTACAGAGGCAAATATCAAAAATGAAGGAATTCACAGAGTTACAGAAGGATTCAGCTCAAAAAGCAGAGAAAATGAGCTTACTGGCGAAAAAACGCCAGTAAGGGGCATTTTGGGCGTTAAACGCCAGGAATGGTGCCATTTTGGGCGTTAAACGCCAGAATGGGCACCATTCTGGGCGTTTAACGCCAGGTGTGCAGCATCCTGGGCGTTCAGAAAAACGCCCAGTGATAAAGGTTTTCTGGCGTTTAACGCCAGCCAGGGCACCTGGCTGGGCGTTAAACGCCCAAAAGGGGTAGCAATCGGGCGTTAAACGCCAGAATGGGTGCCATTCTGGGCGTTTAACTCCAGAAAGGTGGGGGGACCACATTTTTGTTTTCAACTCAATTTTTTTTCAAACTTTCCTCTTTTTACCCATACTCTTCTACATAAATGCACTTCAACCTTTCATCATTCACTTTCAAATCTTCACAAATCAAAATCATTCTTCAAATCTATTTCAAATTAATCCCAAATCTTCTTCAAAAACTCACCCTTTTCTCAATTTCTTTCCATATCTTCTCAAATCTCCCTTCAAATCTCTCTTTTTTTTCAAAAAAACTCTCCCCCTCACCTTATAAATTCGTGTTTGGCTTCCTCTTTCCACCACACCATTCGAATTTCCTCTTCCTCTCTCTCTCTCTTCTCTTCTTTCTTCTCTTTTTGCTTGAGGACAAGCAAAACCTCTAAGTTTGGTGTGCTTTTCCGTGATCACTAAGCCAAGATTCATCAAGATCATGGCTCCTAAGGGAAAACAAACCAACTCAAGAGGAAAGAAAGAGACTAATCCAAAGAATCTTTGGAATCAAGAGAAGTTCTTAACCAAAGAACATGAAGACCATTATCACAAAATAATGGGTCTGAGGTCAGTGATCCCGGAAGTTAAATTTGATCTGAAAGAAGATGAATATCCGGAGATCCAAGAGCAAATTTGAAACAGAGGATGGGAAGTTCTGACCAATCCTGAAATAAAGGTTGGAAGGAACATGGTTCAGGAATTCTACTCTAATCTGTGGCTAACAGATAAGCAGAGAATGACTGGAACTGCTTACCATACCTACAGAACCATGGTCAGAGGGAAAGTTATGTACTTCCATCTGGACAAAATAAGAGAAATCTTCAAACTACCTCAACTGCAAGATGATCCTGACTCCTTCAATAGGAGGATGGTGAGAGTAGATAAAGGGTTGGATCAAGTTCTAGAGGACATATGCCTCCCTGGGACTAAATGGATAACCAATTCAAAGGGTGTCCCAAACCAACTCAAGAGGGGAGACCTCAAGCCAATTACAAGAGGGTGGCTAGACTTTATTGGGCGTTCCATATTGCCCACTAGCAACCGTTCTGAGGTCACCATCAAGAGGGCAGTGATGATTCATTGCATTATGCTTGGAAAAGAAGTGGAGGTCCATCATGTGATTACTTGTGAGATCTATACAATTGCAAATAAGAATTCCACTGTAACCAAATTGGCTTATCCAAGCCTGATCTCCTTGCTCTGTAAAGAGGCTGGAGTGAAGATGGAAGCAGATGAATTCATACCCATTGAACGGCCAATCACCAAGAAGTCAATGGAAGGAGCAAGAGAAGCAGGGGCGTGAACTCCAAGAATTGAAACGCCAAAAGTTCTCCTCTCAAGCTGAGGGAGCATCCACTTCTCAAAATCAAGGTTGTTGAGTCCTAACTCTGTGAAAACCTCTATCATTAGGAGCCTATGTTTGCGTTTTTTCCTTTGTTTTGTTTTTATTTTTCGTTTTTCTAGTCTCATTTTATATCTATTTTTTTGTCTTGTTTTAATTCATAATTAATAAAATTGAAATTTTATGCCTTAAAGATATGAATGTCCTATGAATCCATCACCTCTCTTAAATGAAAAATGCTTTAATCACAAAAGAACAAGAAGTACAGGATTTCGAAATTTATCATTGAAACTAGTTGAATTAGTTTGATGTGGTGACAATACTTTTTGCTTTCTGAATGAATGCTTGAACAGTGCATATGTCTCTTGAATTTGTTGTTTTGCGAATGTTAAAAAAATTGTTGGCTCTTGAAAGAATGAGGAAAAAGAGAACTGTTATTGAGGATCTAAAATCATTAGACTGATTCTTGAAGCAAGAAAAAGCAGTGGATACAAAAAAAAATTTCGAAAAAAAAAAGAGAAGAAGAAAAGAAAAAGAAAAAGAAAGAAATAAAGTTGTGATCCAAGGCAACAAGAGTGTGCTTAAGAACCTTGGACACCTCTAATTGGGGACTTTAGCAAAGCTGAGTCACAATCTGAAAAGGTTCACCCAATTATGTGTCTGTGGCATGAATGTATCCGGTGGTAATACTGGAAGACAGAGTGCTTTGGGCCACAGCCAAGACTCATACACTAGCTATGTTCAAGAATCATTATGCTCAACTAAGAGAATCAATAACACTATCTGAGTTCTGAGTTCTTATAGATGCGAATCATTTTGAACCTCAAAGGATAGAGTGAGATGCCAAAACTGTTCGGAGGCAAAAAGCTACTAGTCCTGCTCATCTAATTGGAACTATGTTTCCTTGATATTTTGGAGTCTATAGTATATTCTCTTCTTTTTATCCTATTTTGATTTTCAGTTGCTTGGGGACAAGCAACAATTTAAGTTTGGTGTTGTGATGAGCGGATAATTTGTATGCTTTTTGGCATTGTTTTTAGTATGTTTTTAGTATAATCTAGTTAGTTTTTAGTATATTTTTATTAGTTTTTAGCTAAAATTCACTTTTCTGGACTTTACTATGAGTTTGTGTGTTTTTCTGTGATTTCAGGTATTTTCTGGCTGAAATTGAGGGTTCTGAGCAAAAATCTGATTCCGAGACCAAAAAGGACTGCAGATGCTGTTGGATTCTGACCTCCCTGCACTCGAAGCGGATTTTCTGGAGCTACAGAAGCCCAATTGGCGCGCTCTCAACGGCATTGGAAAGTAGACATCCTGGGCTTTCCAGCAAAATATGATAGTCCATACTTTGCCCAAGATTTGATGGCCCAAACCGGCGTGGCAAATCAGCCTCAGAAATTCCAGCGTTAAACGCCGGAACTGGCATAAAACTTGGAGTTAAACGCCCAAACTGGCATGAAAGCTGGCGTTTAACTCCAGAAAAGGTCTCTACACGAAAATGCTTCATTGCTCAGCCCAAGCACGCACCAAGTGGACCCAGACGTGGATTTTTACGTCATTTACTCATTTCTGTACACCCTAGGCTACTAGTTTACTATTAATAGGATCTTTTGACATTGTATCTGTACCTTATGACCTCATGACACTTTACACCTTTCTCATTGTATCTTCCACAGCATGAGTCTCTAAACCCCATGGTTGGGGGTGAGGAGCTCTGCTGTGTCTTGATGGATTAATGCAATTACTACTGTTTCTCATTCAATCATGCTTGCTTCCATTCTAAGATAATACTTGTTCTTAACCCGGATGGATGTGATGATCCGTGACAATCATCATCATTCTCAACTATGAACGTGTGCCTGACAACCACCTCCGTTCTACCTTAGATTAAGTAGTTATCTCTTGGATTCTTTAATCGGAATCTTCGTGGTATAAGCTAGAATTGATGGCGGCATTCAAGAGAATCCGGAAGGTCTAAACCTTGTCTGTGGTATTCTGAGTAGGATTCAATGATTGAATGACTGTGACGTGCTTCAAACTCCTGAAGGCGGGGCGTTAGTGACAGACGCAAAAGAATCACTGGATTCTATTCCGGCTTGATTGAGAACCGACAGATGAATTCCGCTATGCTGTGACAGAGCATATGCAATCGCTTTCACTGAGAGGATGGGAGGTAGCCATTAACAACGGTGAAACCCTACATACAGCTTGCCATGGAAGGAGACTTGCGTGTTTGAAGAAGAAGACAGTAGGAAAGCAGAGATTCAGAAGATGGAGCATCTCCAAACCTCAACCTATTCTCCATTACTGCAAAACAAGTAATCATTTCATGTTCTTTTGCTTTTCACAATCAATCCTGATAATTTCTGATATCCTGACTAAGATTTACAAGATAACCATAGCTTGCTTCAAGCCGACAATCTCTGTGGGATCGACCCTTGCTCACGCAAGGTATTACTTGGACGACCCAGTACACTTGCTGGTTAGTTGTGCGGGATTGCAAAAGTGTGATTGCAATTTCGTGCACCACTCTCCATGACTCATTTCCTATTTAGTTCATCCAAGGTTTTACACTCAGTTTCTTGTTTCTTAGTTTGTTCGATGATTCCTCTTGGCCTTGGTCTCTCTTATTGTTTTTGCATAACTCATAGTAACTCTTATGGAGACAAGCTCTACTTTTATTTAAGTTGAAATAAAGACTTGAAATACATGGCATTTTCTTTCTTTAAAAAAAACTCATAAAGACTTCAAACAGGAATTGAAAACTAAGCATAAAATATAAACTATCCTAGCATGATTATTTAAGAAGTAAATAAAGCAAAGACTTAAACAGAATTCAGAAATTGGAAAGTGTCAACCATGGGACTCAACAACCTTGAGCAGCTTCATCTTTAGTTCATTGGCCCCTTCCCTTTGTCCTTTTTCTTTGAAGGGATGAGCCACCTTCATTTGGCTTGGAGGAACCTTCTTTTGCTTTGGTATCCTTGGGCTTGGGCTTCCAAAATCCTAACCTTCTCATGTAGGATTTCACATTCTCCTTATGTTGGTATGCTATTTCTTCTTGCCTTGAGCTGAGTTCCTCCAATTTCTGCATATAAGTGGGGTAATTGGGGTTAATGTTAGCCACTGCATTACTGACAAATGAATTTTTCGCCGGTATAGAATTTATCAAGTGATCAATCGTAGTATAGTCTAAACCAACGCAAAATCCATCATCAAACAAATCTACAATCTATATCCGAGAGTACTAGTCTCCCGAGTCGTTCTACCTTGGAATTGCTAAAGTGTACATCTTATTGATTTAGTAAGCTTTGTTTGAGTTCTTTGAAGGTCTTAGCAAAGTAATGAGAAACAAACAATCAATTATCAAAAGGACTTGACTTAGGGTTGGCATTGGAAATCTTATCATTATAGTCTAATCAAGGTTGACAGCAATTAGGTCTTGCTCCATTTAGTTATCCCCTAAGTATAGAGGAAAATCAAAGGAAAACAATCAACTTGAGTCACATGTTCTAGCTTCACCTCATGGAAATCTAGCTTTAGTGCACTCCAAGTCAATTGGCAATCTCTAACTCCAAATCAACCATTGACACAACTATTCAATTTATTCCAATGACCAAACCCTATGCCAAGTGTAAAAATTCTACTCCATAGCTAGTGTTGACATTTTATCAAACATGTAACGAGCAAGAAGGAAGGTCATAGTAAAATGAAGAGAAAAGTAGAATTAAAGCTATTGCAATACAAGGAATTAACAACAAACAATTATCAAAGAGCAATAATGAAAATCAAAATCTCAAAACATCAATGGAATCCAAAAATCATAAAGTTGAATCCTAGATCCAAGGAATTTTTGCAATTACAACTACAACTTGAGATTGGAAAAGAAAACCTATTACATGAACAAAGTGAAATGAAAGTTGCAATGGATCTCACCAAGGAATGGGTAAAAATCCAGAATTTTGATGAAGAAGAACCCTAGTAAGAACTTGAGTCCTCTCTCCTCTCTCCCCCAAAATATCTCAAAAACTAGAAAAATGAACTAAGTGTCTTCTACCCTTGCCCCCTTGGTCCTCTTAAGCCTTTTCCCGCCAAAGCACTCCTCAAAAGTTAGGATCCCTAACCAACTCCACGCCTGAGTCACGTGACTTCTAAAAAAATCATATTCGAACATCGGCGCGTACGCGCAAGGTACGCGTGCGCGCCATGGATGCGGTTTTGGAGTGTGCGCGGAGGCGGAACGTACGCGTGCGCGTCCATGAGGGTCCTGGTTTAGCCGCTGCTCAAGCCGGCTCGTGGCTTGGCTCTCAGTCTCGGCTTCACGTTGCTCTCATCCGCGCGGGCGCGTCAGGTGCGCGCACGCGCCCATGCGGAAATCTCCAAAGCTCAATTCTCATGCTTCCTTCCTTTGCACCCATCTTCCTTCTCTTTTCCTGTCCATTCCTACTCTGTATCCTGAATCCACTTAGCACACGAGTCACGGCATTGAATGGCATCAAGAGAAAAATAGAAATGTATCTATTTTAGTGCAGAATAAGCATTTTTCATTCATGAAGCAAAACTAGGAAAGGAATGCAAATCCCTATATTTTCATGCAGAAAGTGTGTGAAATCATTGATAAACCCCTTTGAAATTAGCACAAGATAAACCCTCAAAATGGGGTTTGTCAATTACACAGGTAGCTCAACTTTGTTTGTGCATAGCCATCATATTCCCCTCTGGCTACAGTCCTTGCTTTATAAAGGTGTTTGAATCCGGCAAGGCTCCCCATTTGTTGTAGTTGTCGTTCCAAAATCATTCCTAGGCTGCCTTACATCTCTTTCCAGTTAATCTGATCTTGCTGCTCTTTGAGGTTCTCAAAGCTCCTTTGGAGTTGCTGAATATTCTGGTTGACTTGGCTCCATTATTGTTGTTGAGTCTCCTTGAATTGATTGACATCCTCCCTCAAGTGGTGTAGGTCTCCCTTCATTTGGTGTACATCTCCTTGCAATTGCTCCCAGTTGAATCCCTCTGGAAATTGTTGATATTGGTATTGTAGTGGTGGTTGAAGTGCCAGGAAGTGAGGTTGCTCTTCTGCCTCTTCCTTTTCTTATTGTTGTTGTGGTTCATGAGCATGGGATCTTCGTTCTCTAGTCCTGTTGAGTGGGTGGATAGCCACCACTTTGGTCATCTTTTTGGCGGTTATGAACTTGTCTTGCTTCACAAGCACTTCATCAATTATCTTTTCAACTCCAGCCTCATCACATAGCCTCTGTATAATGCTTGGAAATGTCAACCTTGTGTTGTCATTGGTGCTTTTTAGCACTTTGTTAATGTTGTTAGCGATCATCTCTCCCACATTGATGTTTTCTCCTTTCATGATGCTGTAGATGAGCACAGCTCTCTCCTTGGTCACCTCTGAAGTGTTGGATGTGGGGATTAGGGACCTCCTCACAAATTCTAGCCACCCTCTAGCTTGGAGGCTCAAATCTCTTCTCCTCAATTGGTTGGGTATCCTATCCTTGTCATTTATCCAACGCACATTCATCACACAGATTTCACTTAGAATCTCCTCAAACCGAGGGTCTTGCTGCTTCATTCTCTCTTCATAGCTCCGAGTGGAGCTTGTCCTCTTCACCATTAGCGTTCTTTCTATGCTAGAGGGGCTGTAGTCAATGGACTTCCCCCTTACATAGCTAATGTAGCCATATTGTTGCCCTGGTTGAGGCACTACTTTGGCATAGAATTTTCTCACCAAGCTCTCTACAACTTTCCTTGGTGGGTTTCATAGAAGAGACCAACCCCTCTGTTCGATCTCAATGTTGATTTCGATATGCTCATTCCTCCCTAGTTGAAACCCAACTTCTGGAATGATTTCCCTCTCACTTACCCAACCATAGAATTGTTTTTGGTTGAATGCAGAGAGGAACTTGTAGTCATTAAAAGAGCTTAAGGATCCAAAGGTTGGTTCCTTTGTTTTTCTTTTCTTTGAGGCTGAGCTTTTTGGTGGTGCCATTAGGTTGGAAGAGTGTGTTTGAGGTTGTAAAAAAATGGGGGTTGAAAGAAAGAGAAGGCAAAAAAAAGTTTTGCTCCAACACCAAACTTAGGACTTGATTGTCCCAATCAAGAAAAAAAGAAAGTAAGGGATGAGAGATAGTAGAAGATGAGAAGAAAAGTGATGGTGAGGGGTGTGGGAATTGTTAAAATGGGAGAGGAGAAGGGGGTGAAGCTTTTATAATGGGTGAATGGTGTGGTTCGAAGGGTGGGAAATAAAAAGGGTTAAATGTTTTCCCACTTTGGGAAGTGGCGCCTAGCGTGGGAAGAGGCGCCAACTCTTTTCTCATAGTGTCTTCTGCGTGTGTCAAGTTCCAAAGTGCAAGCACACTTTGACTTTCTTATTTTGTGAGTTGTTTACTATGTGGGCCCCATCTTCTCTCCTGAAATTGAAACTGAACCCATTAGTAATGATAAAAGAACCCTTTCACATTCCTTCTCATCAAGAATAAATTGGATTGCAACTGATGGGTGTCCCTTGGGACACTAAACTTAATTTTTTGGCATCTTAATAAATTGGTTTCATCATTGTGTATTTAATGTGTTCATAAGAGCGAAATAACAACAATCTTTTCATTTTCTTTTGATTTCAACTCCCTTGAACTCATTAAATCACGTTCATGTTCTTACCCAAAGCATTAAGTGCTTTCAAATTGGGTGACTTGGGCTGCTATGTGATCATTGGTGGTGGCCACACCAAACTTAATCTCTGGACTTACTCTTCAAAATCAATTGTTAATTGTTTGTAAGCCTAGATTAAGTGGGTGAGAGGCCACACCAAACTTAGCACTTTAGCTAGTTCTTAGCCCATTAACTTATCATTAGTTATGCATTCATCAAGTTGCAACTTCCAAATAGAAAGAAATAAGAGAGTGTAAAGAAAATCTAACTATCAAACCTAATATCAAACTTCCTAATCTACAATTTTAAACTAATCCTAATTACTGAAATTAAACTATCTAAAGCACAGAATTTAAACTACTAAGAAAAGCAATTAAATCAAAAGGATAAAGTGTTGGGGTGCCTCCCAACGAGTGCTTCTTTATTGTCATTAGCTTGACATTCCTTCATCTTTAGCTGAGCTTGTAGCTCACTCTCTGCTCCTCCAAGGAGCCTCCCAAGTAGTGTTTGAGTCTATGGCCATTAATAGAAAAAGTTCTCTGAGTCTTGTCCTCCATGAGCTCCACATGACCATAGGGAAACACTTTGAGTATGGTGAAAGGTCCTGACCATCGAGACTTGAGTTTTCCAAGGAAGAACTTGAGTCTTGAGTTGTAGAGTAACACCTTCTGTCCTTTAGTAAACTCCCTTCTTGCTATCTTTTGGTCATGCCACTTTTTTGTGTTTTCTTTGTAGATTTTTGCATTCTCATATGCTTGATTTCTAAACTCTTCCAGTTCATTGAGTTGCATTAATCTCTTTTCTCCAGTAGCTTGCTTATCAAAATTTAGTAGTTTTAGAGCCCAGAAGGCTCTATGCTCTAGCTCGACTGGCAAGTGGCAAGCCTTGCCAAATACCAGTTGGTATGGTGACATCCCAATGGGGGGTCTTGAAGGCTATCTTGTAGGCCTATAGAGCATCGTCTAGCTTCTTAAACCAGCCCTTTACTGAGCTTCCAACAATTTTTTCAAGGATTCATTTTAGCTCTCTGTTGGAGATCTCAGCTTGCCCATTGGTCTATAGGTGGTATGGAGTTGCCACTTTGTGCTTTACTCCATATCTGAGAAGAAGTGCTTCTAGTTGTTTATTGCAGAAGTGTGTCCCTCCATCACTAATGAGAGCTCTGAGAACTCCAAATTTGCTGAAGATGTTCCTTCTCAAGAAGCTTATCACAACCTTGTTGTCATTTGTTGCAATGGCGATTACTTCTACCCATCTTGAAACATAATCAACAGCCGCTAATATGTAGCTATTTGAGTAGGAGGTTGGGAATGGTCCCATGAAATCTATCCCCCATACATCAAATAGCTCCAGCTCTAGTATGTATTGCTATGGCATCTCATTCCTCTTGGTTAGATTACCAGCTCTTTGACATTCATCACACATTGACACCATTTCCTTGGCATTCTTAAACACTGTTGGCCACTAAAATTTGGATTGAAGCACTTTTTCTGCTGTCATTTCTCCACTAAAGTGACCTTTATATGTTGATCCATGGAACTGCCATAACACTTCCTGCCCTTCTTCGTGGGATATACACCTTCTTAGGACACCATCAGTGCACTTTTTGAACAAATAGAGGTCATCCCAGATGTAGTGTTTGGCATCCTTGATTAGCTTCCTCCTCATGTGCTTATTGATGTTAGTTGGTAGCTCCCCAATAGCCTTGAAGTTAGCTATGTCTGCAAACCAAGGGGCTACTCGAATCATCATCAATTGTTCATCAGGAAAGCTTTCATTTACTGCTACTTGCTGCATTTTTTCTTCTTGTGGGATCCTTGAGAGGTGGTCAACTACCTTGGTCTCTACTCCGCTCCTATCTTTAATCTCAATATCAAATTCTTGGAGCAGCAGGATCCACCTTATTAGTCTGGGCTTAGATTCTTGTTTGGTAAGCAAGTATTTGAGTGCTGCATGATCAGTGAACACAATTACTTTTGAGCCAATGAGATATGATCTAAATTTATCAAAAGCAAAAACTATGGCTAAAAGTTCTTTCTCCGTGGTGGTATAGTTCCTTTGATTCTCATTAAGGACCTTGCTAGCGTAGTAAATGACATGCACTAGCTTGTCTTTCCTCTGTCCTAGAATAGCACCAACAGCAAAATCAGATGCATCACACATTAGTTCAAAGGGAAGATCCCAGCTTGGTTGTGCTATAATAGGTGCAGAGGAGAGTTTCTTTTTGAGTTCATCAAAGGCTACCATGCACTCTCTATCAAAAATAAATGGAGTATTGAGACAAGTAGGTTGCTAATGGGTTTTGCAATCTTTGAAAAATCTTTAATAAACCTCCTATAGAACCCAGCGTGTCCCAAGAAGCTTCTGATTGCTTTGACATTGTAAGGTGGAGGTAATTTTTTAATTACTTCCACTTTTGCCTTGTCTACTACAATACCATCTTTTGAAATCTTATGACCAAGAACCACCCTTTCAGTCACCATAAAATGGCACTTCTCCCAGTTTAAAATCAGGTTGGTCTCTTGACACCTTTTAAGCACAAGAGCAAGATGGTACAGACAATCAGAATATAAGTTCCCAAACACAGAGAAGTCGTCCATAAATACTTCTATGAACTTCTCAATCATATCTGAAAAAATGGAGAACATGCACCTTTAAAATGTTGCATGTGCATTGCACAATCCAAAGGGCATTCTCCTATAAGCAAAAACACCATATGGACATGTAAATAAAGTTTTTTCTTGATCCTTGGGGTCTACAACAATTTGATTGTAGCCCGAATATCCATCTAGAAAACAATAATACTCATGTCCTGCCAATCTCTCAAGCATTTGGTCCATGAAGGGTAGGGGAAAGTGATCCTTACGGGTGGCTTCATTAAGTTTCCGATCATCAATGCACATACGCCATCCAGTCACTGTCCTTGTGGGTATCAATTCATTCTTATCATTTGCCACAACAGTGATCCCTCCCTTCTTATGGACTACTTGCACTGGGCTTACCCAAGGACTGTCTGAGATGGGGTAGATCACCCCTGCTTGCCACAATTTTACCACTTCTTTCTGAACTACTTCAGTCATAGTTGGGTTCAGCCTCCTTTGTTGTTGTCTTGAGGGTTTGGCATCCTCTTCAAGTAAGATCTTATGCATACACATTGAAGGACTGATCCCCTCTAAATCTGCAAGTGTCCAGCCTATGGCATCCTTATGTTGTCTCAGCACTTGGATAAGTTCCTCTTCTTGTTCCTTACTTAAACTTGAATTTATGATTACTGGGTAAGTGTTGTTAGCACCCAGATATGCATATTTCAAGCTGGGTGGTAAGGCTTTCAGCTCTAGTTTTGGTGACTCTGCATCTTTGTTGTTGGTGGACGAAATTGTGATTCATACTCAAATTGTTGTTCGAAATTGATTCCCATGTAATGGCCCCAAAAACTTGGTGCTCAATACCATGGTCTAAACATAATTTCACAACTTCACTCAACTAACCAGCAAGTGTACTGGGTCGTCCAAGTAATAAACCTTACGTGAGTAAGGGTCGATCCCACAGAGATTGTTGGTATGAAGCAAGCTATGGTCATCTTGTAAATCTCAGTCAGGCGGATAATAAATGGTTATGGAGTTTTTGAATAATAATAATAAATAAACTGAAAATAAAGATAGAAATACTTATGTAGATCATCGATGGGAATTTCATATAGGCGTATGAAGATGCTGTGCTCCTTCTGAATCTCTGCTTTCCTACTGCCTTCATCCAATCCTTCTTACTTCTTTCCATGGCAAGCTGTATGTAGGGCATCACCGTTGTCAATGGCTACATCCCATCCTCTCAGTGAAAAAGGTCACTATGCTCTGTCACGGCACGGCTAATCATTTGTTGGTTTTTGATCATGTCTGAATAGAATCCCTTGATTCTTTTGCGTTTGTCAACACGCCCAACAATCGCGAGTTTGAAGCTCGTCACAGTCATTCAATCACGGAATCCTACTCGGAATACCACAGACAAGGTTTAGACTTTTCGGATTCTCTTGAATGCTGCCATCAATTCTAGCTTATACCACGAAGACTCTGATCTCAGAGAATGGAAGGCTCGGTTGTCAGGTGAGGGCAACCATGCGTCGTGCATCAGGAATCCAAGAGATACACACTCTAGCTTTCGCTTGTAGAACGGAAGTGGTTGTCAGGCACGCGTTCATAGGGACAGATGATGATGAGTGTCACGGATCATCACATCCATCAGGTTGAAGTACGAATGGTATCTTAGAACATGAGTAAATCGAATTGAATAGAAAATAGTAGTAATTGCATTAAAACTTGAGGTACAGCAGAGCTCCACACCCTTAATCTATGGTGTGTAGAGACTCCACCGTTGAAAATACATAAGTAATGAAGGTTCAGGCATGGCTGAATGGCCAGCCCCCAAAACGTGATCACAGGATCAAAAATACAATCCCAGATGAAAATACAATAGTAAAAGGTCCTATTTATACTAGACTAGCTACTAGGGTTTACAGAAATAAGTAATTGATGCAGAAATCCACTTCTGGTGCCTACTTGGTGTGTGCTTGGGCTGAGCTTGAGCTTTACACAAGCTGAGGCTTCTATTGGAGTTGAACGCCAAGTTGTAACGTGTTTTTGGCATTCAACTCTGGTTCGTGACGTGTTTCTGGCGTTTGACTCCAGAATGCAGCATGAAACTGGCATTGAGCGCCAGTTTACGTCATCTAATCACGAATAAAGTATAGACTATTATATATTTCTGGAAAGCTCTGTATATCAACTTTCCAACGCCGTTAAGAGCGCGCCATTCGGAGTTCTGTAGCTCTAGAAAATCCATTTCGAGTGCAGGGAGGTCAGAATCCAACAGCATCAGCAGTCTTTTGTCAGCCTTTTATCAGAGTTTTGCTCAGGTCCCTCAATTTCAGCCAAAAATTACCTGAAATCACAAAAAAATACACAAACTCATAGTAAAGTCCAGAAATGTGAATTTAGCATAAAACTAATGAAAACATCCCTAAAAATAGCTAGATTATACTAAAAACTATCTAAAAACAATGCCAAAAAGCGTATAAATTATCCGCTCATCACAACACCAAACTTAAATTGTTGCTTGTCCCCAAGCAACTGAAAATCAATTAGGATAAAAAGAAGAGAATATACTATAAATCCCAAAATATCAATGAATATTAATTCTAATTAGATGAATGGGACTTGTTGCTTTTTGCTTCTGAACAGTTTTGGCATCTCACTTTCTCCTTTGAAGTTTAGAATGATTGGTATCTATAGGAACTTAGAATTTCATATAGTGTTATTGATTCTCCTAGTTAAGTACGTTGATTCTTGAACACAGCTACTTTTATGAGTCTTGGCCGTGGCCCTAAGCACTTTGTTTTCCAGTATTACCACCAGATACATAAATGCCACAAACACATAGTTGGGTGAACCTTTTCAGATTGTGACTCAGCTTTGCTAAAGTCCCCAGTTAGAGGTGTCCAGAGTTCTTAAGCACACTCTTTTTGCTTTGGATCACGACTTTAACCACTCAGTCTCAAGCTTTTCACTTGGACCTGCATGCCACAAGCACATGGTTAGGGACAGCTTGATTTAGCCGCTTAGGCCTGGATTTTATTTCCTTGGGCCCTCCTATCCATTGATGCTCAAAGCCTTGGATCCTTTTTACCCTTGCCTTTTGGTTTTAAGGGCTATTGGCTTTTTCTGCTTTGCTTTTTCTTTTTCTTCTTTTTTTCGCCACATTTTTTTCTTTTTTTCGCAAGCTTTTGCTTTTTCACTGCTTTTTCTTGCTTCAAGAATCAATTTTCATGATTTTTCAAATTGTCAATAACATTCTCTTTGTTCATCATTCTTTCAAGAGCCAACAATTTTAACATTCATAAACAACAAGATCAAAATTATGCACTGTTCAAGCATTCATTCATAAAACAAAAGTATTGTCACCACATCAATATAATTAAACTAAATTCAAGGATAATTTCGAAATTTATGTACTTCTTGTTCTTGTGAATTAGAAACATTTTTCATTTAAGAGAGGTGATGGATTTATGGAATTATTCATAGCCTTAAGACATAGTTACTACATACTAATGATCATGAAGTAGAGACACAAAACATAAACACACATATAGCATAGAAAACGAAAAACAGAAAAAATAAGAACAAGGAATGAGTCCACCTTAGTGATGGTGGCGTTTCTTCTTGAAGAACCAATGATGTCCTTGAGCTCTTCTATGTCTCTTCCTTGCCTTTGTTGTTCCTCCCTCATTGCTCTTTAATCTTCTCTAATTTCATGGAGAATGATGGGGTGCTCTTGATGTTCCACCCTTAATTGATCCATATTGTAACTCAAGTCTTCTAGAGAAGTGTTGAGTTGTTCCCAATAGTTGTTGGGAGGAAAGTGCATCCCTTGAGGTATCTCAGGGATCTCTTGATTTGTAGTCAAATGCTCTACTACTGAGCTATGGACCCTTGAGATGAATCTCTCCATCTCCCATGACTCAGAGGTGGAAGCTTTTGTCTTCCCTTTTCTCTTCTTTTTTTTTTTGAGGTTTCTCTGGCCTTAGGTGCCATCAATGGTTATGGAAAAACAAAAAAGCTATGCTTTTACCACACCAAACTTAGAATGTTGCCCGCCCTTAAGCAAAAGAAGAAAGAATAGAAGAAGGAGAAGAAGATATAGAGAAGAAAGATGGATGGATGTGAGTGGTGAATGGAAAACAGAAGGGATGACTGTGAATGGGGAGAGAGGGTGAGGTAGGTGGGGATCCTGTGGGGTCCACAGATCCTGAGGTGTCAAGAATTTACATCCCTGCACCAATTAGGCATGTAAAATGCCTTTGCATACAATTCTGGCATTTAAACGCCGAAGTGATGCTTATTTTGGGCATTCAATGCCCAATTGCAGCATGTTTCTGGCGTTGAACGCCAGTTCTATACTTGTTTTTGGCGTTCAGTGCCAGCTCTCCTCAGGGTATATTCCTAGCGTTTAGAAACCAGGATGCTGCTTGTTTCTGGCGTTCAACACCTGATCCATGCTCTGTTCTGGCATTGAACGCCAGCCAGATGCTCCTTACTGGCGTTTAAACGCCAGTAAGTCCTTCCTCCAGGGTGTGATTTTTCTTCTACTGTTTTTGATTCTATTTTTAATTTTAGTAATTTTTTTCGTGACTCCACATGATCATGAACCTAATAAAACATAAAAGAACAATAAAAAGAAAAATAAAATTAGATAAATAAAAATTGGGTTGCCTCCCAATAAGCGCTTCTTTAATGTCAATAGCTTGACAGTGGGCTCTCATGGAGCCACACAGGTAATCAGGTCAATGTTGTAGACTCCCAACACCAAACTTAGAGTTTGGATGTGGGGATTCAACACCAAACTTAGAGTTTGGCTGTGGCCTCTCAACACCAAACTTAGAGTTTGATTGTGGGGGCTTTGTTTGACTATGTACTGAGAGAAGCTTTTAATGCTTCCTCTCCATGGTTGCAGAGGAAGATCCTTGAGCTTTAAACACAAGGTAATCCTCATTTAATTGAAGGACTAGTTCTCCTTTGTCAACATCAATCACAGCTCCTGTTGTGGCTAGAAAGGGTCTTCCAAGGATGATGCATTCATCCTCCTCCTTCCTAGTGTCTAAGATTATAAAATCAGCAGGGATGTAAAGGCCTTTAACCTTCACTAATACGTCCTCTACTAATCCATAAGCTTGTCTTACTGACTTGTCTGCCATTTGTAATGAGAACATGGCAGGTTATACCTCAATGATTCCCAGCTTCTCCATTACAGAGAGTGGCATAAGATTTATACATGACCCCAGGTCACACAGAGCTTTTTCAAAGATCATGGTGCCTATGGTGCAGGGTATTACGAATTTGCCAGGATCTTGTCTCTTTTGAGGTAAAGTTTGCTGAACCCATGTATCTAGTTCACTAATGAGCAAGGGAGGTTCAACTTCCCAAGTCTCATTACCAAATAACCTGGCATTCAGCTTCATGATAGCTCTTAAATATTGAGCAACTTGCTCTCCAGTTACATCTTCATCCTCTTCAGAGGAAGAATAGTCTTCAGAGCTCATGAATGGCAGAAGGAGGTTTAATGGGATCTCTATGGTCTCTATATGAGCCTCAGATTCCCTTGGGTCCTCAATAGGAAACTCCTTCTTGCTTGAGAGACGACCTATGAGGTCTTCCTCATTGGGATTCACGTCCTCTCCTTCCTCTCTAGGTTCGGCCATAATGATTATATCAATGGCCATGCACTCTCTTTTTGGATTCTCTTCAGTATTGCTTGGGAGAGTACTAGGAGGAGTTTCAGTGATTTTCTTACTCAGCTGGCCCACTTGTGCCTCCAGATTTCTAATGGAGGACCTTGTGTCACTCATGAAACTTAAAGTGGCCTTAGACAGATCAGAGACTAAGTTTGCTAAGTTAGAGGTGCTTTGTTCAGAATTCTCTATCTGTTGCTAAGAAGATGATGGATAAGGCTTGATATTGCTGAGCCTATTTCTTCCACCATTATTAAAGCCTTGTTGAGGCTTTTGTTGATCCTTCCATGAGAAATTTGGATGATTTCTCCATGATGAATTATAGGTGTTTCCATAAGGTTCACCCATATAATTTACCTCTGATATTGTAGGGTTCTCAGGATCATAAGCTTCTTCTTCAGAAGATGCCTCTTTAGTACTGTTGGAAGCATTTTACCATCCATTCAGACTTTGAGAAATCATGTTGACTTGCTGAGTCAATATTTTGTTCTGAGCCAATATGGCATTCAGAGCATCAATTTTAAGAACTCCCTTCCTTTGAGGCGTCCCATTATTCACGGAATTCCTCTCAGAAGTGTACATGAACTGGTTATTTGCAACCATGTCAATAAGTTCTTGAGCTTCTGCAAGCGTTTTCTTTAGGTGAATGGATCCACCTGCAGAATGGTCCAGTGACATCTTAGAGAACTCAGATAGACCATAATAGAATATATCTATCATGGTCCATTCTAAAAATATGTCAGAAGGACATCTTTTGGTGATCTGCTTGTATCTGTCCCAAGCTTCATAGAGGGATTCACCATCTTTTTGTTTGAAGGTCTAAACATCCACTCTAAGCTTGCTCAGCTTTTGAAGAGGAAAGAACTTAGCCAAGAAGGTCGTGACCAGCTTATCCCAAGAGTCCAGGCTATCTTTAGGTTGAGAGTCCAACCATGCTCTAGCTCTGTCTCTTATAGCAAAAGGGAAAAGCATGAGCCTGTAGACTTCAGGATCTACTCCATTAGTCTTAACAGTCTCACAGATCTGCAAGAACTCAATCAAGAACTGATAGGGATCTTTTGATGGAAGTCCATGAAAGTTGCAGTTCTGTTGTATTAGAGCAACTAATTGAGGTTTCAGCTTAAAATTGTTTGCTCCAATGGCAGGAATTGAGATGCTTCTTCCATCAAACTTGGACGTAGGTGCAGTATAATCACCAAGCATCCTTCTTGCATTATTGTTGTTGGGTTCGGCTGCCATCTCCTTTTCTTGTTCGAAAATTTCAGCAAGGTTGTCTCTGGATTGTTGTAATTTAGCTTCTCTTAGTTTTCTCTTCAGAGTCCTTTCAGGTTCTGGATCAACTTCAACAAGAATGCCTTTTTCCTTGTTCCTGCTCATATGAGAAAGAAGAGAATAGAAAAGAAAGAGAAATCCTCTATGTCACAGTAAAGAGGTTCCTTATTATTAGTAGAAGAAGAAAGGGGATAAAGAAAGGAGAATCCAAATACAAGGGTGAGGATAAGGGCAGTGATTTGAGATGAAGAGAAGTGTTAGTAAATGAATGAATAAATAAAATAAGATGAGAGAGAAGTTTTCGAAAACATTTTTGAAAAGGAGTTAATGATTTTCGAAAATTAAGATAAGAAATAAAATTAAAATTAAAATTTAAAACAATTAATTAATTAAAAAGAATTTTTGAAAAAGAGGGAGGTATTTTCGAAAATTAGAGAGAGAAAAGTTGTTAGGTGGTTTTGAAAAAGATAAGAAATAAACAAAAAGTCAAATCGTTAGTTGAAAAAGATTTGAAAATTAATTTTGAAAAGATAAGAAGATAAGAAGTTAGAAAAGATATTTTAAAATCAAATTTTTGAAAAAGATAAAATTTTAAAAAAGATATGATATAAAAGATAAGATAAAAAGATATGATTAAAATTAAAATTGATTACTTTACTAACAAGAAACTAAAAGATAAGATTCTAGAATTTAAAGATTGAACCTTTCTTAACAAGAAAGTAACAAACTTCAAATTTTTGAATCAATCATATTAATTGTTAACATAATTTTCGAAAATAAAGATAAAACTAAGAAAAAGATTTTTGAAAAATATTTTAAAGGATTTTCGTAAATTAATAAGAAAAAAGAAAAAAGATATAATTTTTTGAAAAAGTTTTAAAAAGATAAGATTTTTAAAATTTGAAAATTTGACTTGACTTACAAGAAACAACTAATTTTAAAATTTTTTGACTAAGTCAACCTAAATTTTCAAGATTTTGAGAGAAAAAAGGAAAATATATTTTTTTGATTTTTGAATTTTTAATTATGAGAGAGAAAAACATAAATAAAATGACTCACAACATGAAAATTATGAATCAAAACACATGATGCATGCAAGAACACTATGAATGTCAAGATGAACACCAAGAACACTTTGAAGATCATGATGAACATCAAGAACATATTTTTGAAAAAAATTTTGATGCAAAGAAAACATGCAAGACACCAAACTTAGAAATCTTTAATGCTTAGACAATATGAATGCATAAATGCATATGAAAAACAACAAAGAACACAAAACAAGAAAACATCAAGATCAAACAAGTAGACTTACCAAGAACCACTTGAAGATAATGAAGAACACTATAAATGCATGAATTTTTTTTCGAAAAATGCAAGAACAATATGAATATGCAATTGACACCAAACTTAAAACATGATACAAGACTCAAACAAGAAACACAAAAATATTTTTGATTTTTATAATTTTATTATTTTTTTGGATTTTATTTTATATTTTTCGAAAAACATATAGGAAAAGGAAAATAAGAAATTCAAAATTTTTAAGAAGATTCCAGGAATCTTTCAATGTTAGCCTAAAGCTCCAATTCACGGGTTGGACATGGCTTAATAGCCAGCCAGCTTTAGGATATAAATCAGTCATACAACAGCTAATATTTCAATTAACTTGCCTCTATGCTGATGGTTGGAAGCCTCAATCCAAAAGAATTTGGATATGGCTTTACAGCCAGCCAGGCTTCAACATGCTTCATGAAACACTAGAATTCATTCTTAAAAATTTAGAATAATTTTCGAAAACAGATGAGAAATACTTTTTTTTTGAAAAAAAAAATTTGAAATTAAAACAAAAAGAAAATTACCTAATCTGAGCAACAAGATGAACTGTCAGTTGTCCAAACTCAACAATCCCCGGCAACGACGCCAAAAACTTGGTGGACGAAATTGTGATTCATACTCAAATTGTTGTTCAAAATTGATTCCCAGGTAATGGCCCCAAAAACTTGGTGCTCAATACCATGGTCTAAACATAATTTCACAACTTCGCTCAACTAACCAGCAAGTGTACAAGTAATAAACCTTACGTGAGTAAGGGTCGATCCCACAGAGATTGTTGGTATGAAGCAAGCTATGGTCATCTTGTAAATCTCGGTCAGGCGGATAATAAATGGTTATGGAGTTTTCGAATAATAATAATAAATAAACTGAAAATAAAGATAGAAATACTTATGTAGATCATCGATGGAAATTTCAGATAAGCGTATGAAGATGCTGTGCTCCTTCTGAATCTCTACTTTCCTATTGCCTTCATCCAATCCTTCTTACTTCTTTCCATGGCAAGCTGTATGTAGGGCATCACCGTTGTCAATGGCTACATCCCATCCTCTCAGTGAAAAAGGTCCAAATGCTCTGTCACGGCACGGCTAATCATCTGTCGGTTCTCGATCATGTCGGAATAGAATCCCTTGATTCTTTTGTGTTTGTCATCATGCCCAACAATCGCGAGTTTGAAGCTCATCACAGTCATTCAATCCCAGAATCTTACTCGGAATACCACAGACAAGGTTTAGACTTTCCTGATTCTCATGAATACCACCATCAATTCTAGCTTATACCACGAAGACTCTGATCTCACGGAATGGAAGGCTCGGTTGTCAGGCAAGGGCAACCATGCATCGTGCATCAGGAATACAAGAGATACACACTCTAGCTTTCGCTTGTAGAACGGAAGTGGTTGTCAGGCACGCGTTCATAGGGACGGATGATGATGAGTGTCACGGATCATCACATCCATCAGGTTGAAGTACGAATGGTATCTTAGAACAAGAATAAATAAAATTGAATAGAAAATAGTAGTAATTGCATTAAAACTTGAGGTACAACAGAGCTCCACACCCTTAATCTATGGTGTGTAGAGACTCCACCATTGAAAATACATAAGTAATGAAGGTTCAGGCATGGCTGAATGGCCAGCCCCTAAAACGTGATCACAGGATCAAAAATACAATCCCAGATGAAAATACAATAGTAAAAGGTCCTATTTATACTAGACTAGCTACTAGGGTTTACAGAAATAAGTAATTGATGCAGAAATCAACTTCTGGGGCCCACTTGGTGCGTGCTTGGGCTAAGCTTGAGCTTTACATGAGCTGAGGCTTCTATTGGAGTTGAACGCCAAGTTGTAACATGTTTTTGGCGTTCAACTCTGGTTCGTGACGTGTTTCTGGCGTTTGACTCCAGAATGCAGCATGGAACTGGCGTTGAGCGCCAGTTTACGTCGTTTAATCACGAATAAAGTATAGACTATTATATATTTCTAGAAAGCTCTGGATGTCTACTTTCCAACGCCGTTGAAATCGCGCCATTTGGAGTTGTATAGATCCAGAAAATTCATTTCGAGTTCATGGAGGTCAGAATCCAACAGCATCAGCAGTCCTTTGTCAGCCTTTTATCAGAGTTTTGCTCAGGTCCCTCAATTTCAGCCAGAAATTACCTGAAATCACAAAAAAATACACAAACTCATAGTAAGGTCCAGAAATGTGAATTTAGCATAAAAACTAATGAAAACATCCCTAAAAATAGCTAGATTATACTAAAAACTATCTAAAAACAATGCCAAAAAGCGTATAAATTATCCGCTCATCAGTTGTCTGTGGTAGTTAGCATGATTGAGTTCCTCATGGTTGCTTGTGGTAGTTCTCCATCTGGTGCTTGTTACAGCTCAATGCTTTCTCCACATTGTTCTTCTTCCATGACTTCTTGAATTATCTGTTCCGTGGTGTCTACCAGCATGCATTCTCCTATGGATTCTTTGGGGTAACTCATTGTTTTAAAGACGTTGAAGACCATTTTCTCTTCATGCAATCTCAAGACTAGTTCCCCTTTTTGCACATCAATGATGGCTCTAGCAGTAGCTAGAAATGGTTGATGGTGTTTTTGTGGAAAAATGAATTTCCAACACACATATCCAACCGGCAAGTGTACCGGGTCGCATCAAGTAGTAATAACTCACTTAGAGTGAGGTCGATCCCACATGGATTGATGGATCAAGCAATTTTAGTGGGTGATTAGTTTAGTCAAGCTAACATTGAGTGAATTGTGTGAAATTGTAGCTAACAGAAAGTAAATGACAATGAATTTAAAGTTGCAGAATGTAAATTGGCAAGTAACTTAAAGAGCAAGAAATGTAAATTGCAAGAATCTTAAATGACAAGAAATATAAATTACATCAAATATAAAGGAGAGTGGGTGCTGGAATTTCAGAAATTAAACAAGAGAAAATAAATTGCAATAAACAGAAGAACTAAAGATGAATTGAATTGCAGTAGATCTTAAGCAAAAGAGTAAAATGCCTTGAAGAATTTAAAAACAGAAAAGCAATGCTTAATTTGCAGCAATTAAAAGGATGTTGAAGATCTCAGGAGTGGAAGAGACTAGAAAACAAGTCTAGATCTCAAGTCCTTTGATGAGCGGATATTTTATACACTTTTTGGCATTGTTTTTAGGTAGTTTTTAGTAAGTTTGAGCTACTTTTAGGGATGTTTTTATTAGTTTTTATGTTAAATTCACATTTCTGGACTTTACTATGAGTTTGTGTGTTTTTCTGTGATTTCAGGTAAATTCTGGCTGAAATTGAGGGACTTGAGCAAAACTGAAAAAGGCTGACAAAAGGACTGCTGATGCTGTTGGAATCTGACCTCCCTGCACTCGAAATGGATTTTCTGGAGCTACAGAACTCTAATTGGCGCGCTCTCAACGGCGTTGGAAAGTAGACATCCAGGGCTTTCCAGCAATATATAATAGTTCATACTTTATTCGGAGATTGACGACGTAACTTGGCGTTGAACGCCAAGTACATGCTGCTGTCTGGAGTTAAACGCCAGAAAAACGTCATGATCCGGAGTTGAACGCCCAAAACAAGTCATAACTCGGAGTTCAACTCCAAGAGAAGCCTTAGCTCGTGGATTGATCAAGCTCAGCCCAAGCATACACCAAGTGGGCCCCGGAAGTGGATTTATGCATCAATTACTTACTCATGTAAACCCTAGGAGCTAGTTTATTATAAATAGAACATTTATCTATTGTATTAGATATCTTTTGATCACTTTAAGATCTTAGGATCAGATCTTTGAACGCATAGTTCTTAGAACATGGGGGCTGGCCATTCGGCCATGCCTGAACCTTTTACTTATGTATTTTCAACGGTGGAGTTTCTGCACACCATAGATTAAGGGTGTGGAGCTCTGCTGTACCTCAAGTATTAATGCAATTCTATTATCTTTTATTCAAATCTCTCTTATTCTTATTCCAAGATATTCATTCGTACCCAAGAACATGATGAATGTGATGATAAGTAACCCTCATTATCATTCTCACTTATGAACGCACGTGATTGACAACCACTTCCATTCTACATGCAACCGAGCTTGAATGTGTATCTCTTAGATTCCCCAACAGAATCTTCGTGGTATAAGCTAGATAGATGGCGGCATTTATGAGGATCCGGAAAGTCTCACCTTGTCTGTGGTATTCCGAGTAGGATCCTGGGAATCCGGAAAGTCTAACCTCGTCTGTGATATTCCGAGTAGGATTCCGGTAATGAATGACTGTGACGTGCTTCAAACTTGCAAGTGCTGGGCGTTAGTGACAGACGCAAAAGAATCAAGGGATTCTATTCCAGTAGGCGCAGGAACCAACCAGTGATTAGCCGTGCTGTGACAGAGTGCGTGAGCGTAGTTTTCACTGCGAGGATGGGATGTAGCCATCAACCATGGGTGATGCCTCCAGACGATTAGCCATGCGAGTGACAGCCGCATAGGATCATTTTCCCGAGAGAATTGAAAGTAGCCACCGCTGATGGTGAACCCCTATACACAGCTTGCCATGGAAAGGAGTAAGAAGGATTGAGTTGAAGCAGTAGGAGAGCAGGCGTCCTTGAGCCATACAGTATCTCCATTCGCTTATCTGAAATTCCCACCAATGAATCTGCATAAGTATTCTATCCCTTTTATTATTTCTATTTTCTTATTTCTATTTTCAAAAACCCATAAACCAATTTGATCTGCCTAACTGAGATTTACAAGGTGACCATAGCTTGATTCATACCAACAATCTCTGTGGGATCGACCCTTACTCACGTAAGGTTTATTACTTGGACGACCCAGTACACTTGCTGGTTAGTTGAACGAAGTTGTGTCCACTCGTGCCAATTTTAAATTTCATAAAAGTACAACTTAAAGAATAGTGATCACAATTTCGTCCACCAAGTTTTTGGCGCCGTTGCCGGGGATTGTTCGAGTATGGACAACTGACGGTTCATCTTGTTGCTCAGATTAGGTAATTTTCTTTTCAAAAATCTTTTTCAAAAATTTTTCTTTTATTTTTCGTTTTTCCAAAAAAATGTTTTTCGAAAAAAAAAATTAATAAAAACACAAAAAAAAATTAGAAAATCATAAAAATCAAAAATATTGTGTTTCTTGTTTCAGTCTTGAGTCAAATTTTAAGTTTGGTGTCAATTGCATGCTTTTAAAATTTTTCTTGCATTTTTCGAAAATCTCATGCATTCATAGTGTTCTTCATGATCTTCAAGTTGTTCTTGACAAGTCTTCTTGTTTGATCTTGATGATTTCTTGTTTTGTGTCTTTTCTTGTTTTTCATGTGCATCTTTGCATTCATATTTTCCAAGCATTAAAAATTTCTAAGTTTTGTGTCTTGCATGTTTTCTTTGCATCAAAAATTTTTCAAAAATATGTTCTTGATGTTCATCATGATCTTCAAAGTGTTCTTGGTGTTCATCTTGACATTCATAGCATTCTTGCATGCATTCATTGTTTTGATCTAAAAATTTCATGCATTGCATATTTTTGTTGTTTTTCTCTCTCATTATTAAAAATAAAAAAATATCTTTTCCTTATTTTCCTCCAAATTTTCGAAATTTTGGGTTGACTTGGTCAAAAATTTTTAAAATTAGTTGTTTCTTACAAGTCAAGTCAAAATTTCAATTTTAAAAATCTTATCTTTTCAAAATCTTTTTCAAAAATTATATCTTTTTCAATTTTTTCTATTTTTCGAAAATTTCAAAAATCTTTTTCAAATTATTTTCAAAATCTTTTTCTTATCTTTAGATCAAATTTTCGAAAATTAGCTAACAATTAATGTGATTGGTTCAAAAATTTGAAGTTTGTTACTTTCTTGTTAAGAAAGGTTCAATCTTTAGGTTCTAGAATCTTATCTTGTAGTTTCTTGTTAGTTAAGTAATTTCAAAAATTAAATCTTTTTCAAAATATCTTTTTCTTAAAAATCTTATCCTTTTAATCTTATCTTTTTATTTTATCTTTTCCAAATTTGATTTCAAAATGTCTTATCTAACTTCTTATCTTCTTATCTTTTTCAAATTTGATTTCAAATCTTTTTCAATCAACTAACTAACTTTTTGTTTGTTTCTTATCTTTTTCAAAACCAACTAACTACCTATCCCTCTCTAATTTTCGAAAATTCTCCCTCTCTTTTTCAAAAATTCTTTTTGTTTTAAATTTTAATTTTAATTATATTTTGTCTTTGATTTTCGAAAATCACTAACCCTTTTTCAAAAAAAAAATTATTTTCGAATTTCTCCCTTCTGTTCTCTTCTTCTATTTAATTAATTAATTACTAACACTTCTCTTCACCTCTCTTCATCCACAAATCCAAATCTCCCTCTTCATTCTTCTACCTCTTCTTTCTTCTACTAACATAAAGGAATCTCTATACTGTGACATAGAAGATTCCTCTTTCTTTTCTTGTTTTCTTCTCTTTCATATGAGCAGGAACAGGGAAAAAGGCACTCTTGTTGAAGTTGATCCAGAACCTGAAAGGACTCTGAAGAGAAAATTAAGAGAAACTAAATTACAACAATCCAGAAACAACCTTTCAGAAATTTTCGAACAAGAGAAAGACATGGCAGCCGAAAATAATAATAATAATAATGCAAGGAGAATGCTTGGTGACTTCACAAAGCCAACATCCAAGTTTGATGGAAGAAGCATCTCCATTCCTGCCATTGGAGCCAATAACTTTGAGCTTAAGCCTCAACTAGTTGCATTAATGCAACAAAACTGCAAGTTTTATGGACTTCCATCTGAAGATCCTTATCAGTTTTTAACTGAGTTCTTGCAGATCTGTGAGACTGTAAAGACGAATGGAGTTAATCCTGAAGTCTACAGACTCATGCTTTTCCCTTTTGCTGTAAGAGACAGAGCTAGAATATGGTTGGATTCACAACCTAAGGATAGCCTGGACTCCTGGGATAAGCTGGTCACTGCCTTCTTGGATAAGTTCTTTCCTCCTCAAAAGCTGAGCAAGCTGAGAGTGGATGTTCAAACCTTCAAACAAAAAGATGGTGAATCCCTTTATAAAGCTTGGGAAAGATACAAGCAGCTGACCAAAAGATGTCCATCTGACATGTTTTCAGAATGGACCCTATTAGATATATTCTATTATGGTCTCTCTGAATTTTCGAAAATGTCATTGGACCATTCTGCAGGTGGATCTATTCACCTGAAGAAAACGCCTGAAGAGGCTCAAGAACTCATTGACATGGTTGCAAACAACCAGTTCATGTATACCTCTGAGAGGAATTCTGTGAATAATGGGATGCCTCAGAAGAAAGGAGTTCTTGAAATTGATGCTCTGAATGCCATATTGGCTCAGAACAAAATGTTGACTCAACAGGTCAACATGATCTCTCAAAATCTGAATGGATTGCAACATGCATCCAACAGTACTAGAGAGGCAGCTTCTGAAGAAGCTTATGATCCTGAAAACCCTGCCATGGCAGAGGTTAATTACATGGGTGAACCTTATGGAAACACCTATAATCCATCATGGAGAAATCATCCAAATTTCTCCTGGAAGGATCAACAAAAGCCTCAACAAGGCTTTAACAATGGTGGACGCAATAGGCTGAGTAATAGTAAGCCATATCCATCATCTTCTCAGCAACAGACAGAGAATTCTGAACAAAACACTTCTAATTTAGCCAATATAGTCTCTGATCTGTCAAAGGCCACTTTCAGTTTCATGAATGAAACAAGATCCTCCATTAGAAATTTGGAGGCACAAGTGGGCCAGCTGAGTAAGAAAGTTATTGAAACTCCTCCCAGTATTCTCCCAAGCAATACAGAAGAGAATCCAAAAGGAGAGTGCAAGGCCATTGATTTAATCAAAGTGACCGAATGCACCAGGGAGGAGGAGGACGAAAATCCTAGTGCGGAAGACCTCTTAGGACGTCCTTCAAGCAAGAAGGAGTTTCCTATTAAGGATCCAAAGGAATCTGAGGCTCATATAGAGACCATAGAGATTCCATTAAATCTCCTTCTGCCATTCATGAGCTCTGAAGACTATTCTTCCTCTGAAGAGGATGAAGATGTGACTGGAGAGCAAGTTGCTCAATACTTAGGAGCTATCATGAAGCTGAATGCCAAGTTGTTTGGTAATGAGACTTGGGAAAGTGAACCTCCCTTGCTCATTAGTGAACTAGATACTTGGATTCAGAAAACTCTACCTCAAAAGAAACAAGATCCTGGCAAGTTCTTAATACCTTGTACCATTGGCACCATGAACTTTGCAAAAGCTCTATGTGATCTAGGGTCAGGGATAAATCTTATGCCACTCTCTGTAATGGAGAAGCTGGGGATCATTGAGGTACAACCTGCCTTGTTCTCATTGCAATTGGCAGATAAGTCATTGAGACAAGCTTATGGGACAGTAGAGGACGTGTTAGTAAAGGTTGAAGGCCTTTACATCCCTGCTGATTTCATAATCTTAGACACTAGGAAGGAAGAGGATGATTGCATCATCCTTGGAAGACCTTTCCTAGCCACAGCAGGAGCTGTGATAGATGTCAACAGAGGTGAATTAGTCCTTCAATTGAATGGGGACTACCTTGTGTTTAAGGCACATGGCCATCCCTCTGTGACAAAAGAGAGTAAGCATGAAGAACTTCTCTCAGTTCAGAGTCAAGAAGAGCCCACACAGTCAAACTCTAAGTTTGGTGTTGTGAGGCCACAACTAAACTCTAAGTTTGGTGTTAAGACCCCATATCCAAACTCTAAGTTTGGTGTTGGGACTACACACTAAAATTGACCTGATCACCTTGTGGCTCCATGAGAGCCACTGTCAAGCTATTGACATTAAAGAAGCGCTTGTTGGGAGGCAACCCAATTTTATTTATCTAATTTTTATATTGTTATTTTGTGTTTTATTAGGTACATGATCATGAGGAGTCACGAAAAAATCAAAAAAATTTAAAACAGAGTCAAAAATAGAAGAAAAAAATTTTTCACCCTGGAGGACGCACAGGTTGGCGTTCAACGCCAGTAAGGTGCATCTGGCCGGCGTTCAACGCCAGAACAGAGCACCATTCTGGCGCTGAATGCCAGAAACAAGCAACATTCTGGCGCTGAACGCTAGGAATGTGCCCAGAGAGGAAAAACTGGCGCTGAACGCTAGTAACAAGCATGAAACTGGCGTCCAACGCCAGAAACATGCTTTACATGGGTGTTGAACGCCCAGAACGTGCACCAATGGGCGTTTAAATGCCAGAATGATGCACGAAGGCATTTTACATGCCTATTTGGTGCAGGAATTGTATTTCTTGACACCTCAGGATCTGTGGACCCCACAAGATCACCTCAGGATCTGTGGACCTCACAGGATCCCCACCTACCTCGCCCTCTCTCTTTCCATTCATGGTCATCCTTTCTGTTTTTCATTCACCACCTACATCTACCCACTCTTCCCCATACACCCCACCTACCTTTACAATTCACCTTCTCTTTCCCACCCAATCCCACCCATATAGCCGAATCCATCTCCCCTCACTCACCTCCATTTTCTTCTTCTTCTTCTTCTCTTCTTTCCTCTCTTGCTCGAGGGCGAGCAATATTTTAAGTTTGGTGTGGTAAAAGCATAGCTTTTTTTGCTTTTCCATTACCATTAATGGCACCTAAGGCCAGAGAAACCTCAAAAGGGAAGACAAAAGCTTCCACCTCTGAGTCTTGGGAGATGGAAAGACTCATATAAGCCGTCATAGCTCAGTGGTAGAACATGTGGCTGCAAATCAAGAGATCCCTGAGATACCTCAGGGGATAAGTTGTCCTCCACACAAATATTAGAAGCAACTAAGGGTAGAAACACCAAAATTACTAGGAATCATTCAACAGAAGCAAGGAAGAGACATAGAGGAGCTCAAAGAGCACCATTGGACCTTCAAGAAGGCGCCATCCTCACTCAGATGGATTCATTCCTTGTTCTTTATTTCTTTCTGTTTTCGGTTTTTAATGTTGTGTTTATCTATGTTTTGTGTCTTTACTTCATGATCATTAGTATGTAACCATGCCTTAAAGCTATGAATAAATCCATTAGTCCTTCACCTCTCTTAAATGAAAAATGTTTTAATTCAAAAGAACAAGAAGTACATGAATTTCAAATTTATCCTTGAAT